>NC_133667.1:8515014-9115014 GCF_048934315.1 Petromyzon marinus
GTGAGCAGTTACCGGACCCTGTGGAACATGGCCATACATGGCGCCTGAGACGCTCCTGCTGCCTTTCGTGACATGCGCAGCAGACATGTGGTCCCTGGGCTGCGTGATTGTAGAGATTCTCCTCGGCTGCAGACTCTTCATCGGCAACTACAAGGATTTCCTTGGCCGAGCCATCAAGGTGCCTGAAACAGGAAATTCTAAGCGCATTCGTTATGAATTAGTTGCAATGCAGGGCATAGCTTATATCCTCGAATTCGTTAATAATGGCATACAGAATGTTACGGACTTAAATGTACGATTCATGGAATTCCATGGAGCTGTCTTCATCCTCTGGACTCATGCCTTGGTTTAAAAAAAACGGTGCCCGGATGCCAATACATATATGTAGAATATACATATGTAGAATGGACGTCTTCATGTGAATAGCTACCATTGGGGGTTTACATTGGGGGTTTACTGACCATGCCAGACAGACTGCCACTGTGACAGACCCATGTTATGAAGGCGATATTTGTTGATTTTCATATAATTCATATTTACATATTAAGATAAGCAAAAGCACGTGCAGTAATTGTGCAAAATACATTCAATTCATACTGTAGATGTTAAAAGTTATACTGCATGTAAACTGTGCTCGCAGTCAAATTAGCTCATGAATGCAATCTCAAATGTTCGCAGATCTTGGGTCTCCCACCAATGTCAATGATCTTGACAGATTTCAACTGGACCATTACCATGGGTGAGTCGAGTGAACGCTGGTTGCTATTTTTTGACGTCACATTTGTCAGACGAGCGTCCCTGTAATGTAATCGTCATCACCATCATCACCACGATCCACGGGTACATATCCCGTAGGTGTCCACTGCATGTTTTGGCATGTCTCCACTTTCCTCTGTCTCGTGCCAATATTCTCAAGCAGTGGCCACATCAATCTAGATTTGAAGTTTTCGCGACTGCAGGGACGCATGCTTTTGGTTCTTTCGGTAAAGTCACGTAGGTGTGGAAAAAAGCAATTACAAAAATATTAATTAATTGATTAAATCACGACGTTTAGATTGCAACACAAGCAATCGTCATCAGGCGTGACAACCACAGCAATAAATATATTTTTACTGAAGTGGGAGAGAAGCCAGAGTTAGGGCAGTTAAATAACTCAGAGAGGGGGAGGGGGGAAAGGGGAGGGGGCGAATGGGGAGAGAGAAAGAACCAAAAGAATATAGTGGCTACATCTTTTTGACACCAATCACTGATGCCATCGTCAAGCCATTCTTGGGCAGGTCTTCTTCATTTTTTCCAGTTCCGTTAATTTTTCCCGAAAAAAACACTTTTATTTTTTGTTACTTATTTGTGTCTCCATCCTACTACTACACGCGTGTGTGTGGACAAATAGTGCCATTTCATTCTCATCACTGCCTGCATCATCACGTTAATTGTTTTACGTGCAACCTTCTGTCTTTGCTTCTACGTTGGTCAGGGGCGGAGCCAGGATTTTGACTTTGAGGGGGGCTCACTTCAGTATTCTGAGATATCCAGCGTTTATGTTTTCCAATGGGCGCCACAAATTTATACAACTAATTTTATTGGATTTGAACGTGGAGTTTATTAATAGGTGGGAGCCGTTGATGTGGCTAATAAGTTCGATAAGTTCAAAAGGCTGCCGCTTAAGCAGCCTGCAGGGCAGCACAAGGTGGCAGCCTGCAGGGCAGCACAAGGGGGCAGCCTGCAGCATTTTGCAGCAGCCGGATATCCGGTTATCCCTATTATTGACTTTCCCAAAATTTCAGGGGGGGCTAAGCCCCCCCCAGCCCCCCCTGTGACTCTGCCCCTGACGTTGGTCACTCTTTGGGTCAAGCTTCGATGCAGCAGTAATCCTGGAGCAATACATTTCGAGCGTACAATATCTGACCTCCGTCAGTCTTTGCACTCTCGTAAATCGTCCACAATAGTTGACGTCCAACGCTTGCTTCTTTTTTTTCCTCTCTCCCTCACAAACACAGACAAGAATGGGTGCCCAATTGTCAACGGCAAGGTCATTGTCCCGAGCAGTTTACCCCTGGAGTCGCTGCTGGATACTTATGACAAGGAGTTACTCAACTTCCTTCGCGGCTGCCTTGAGTAAGAGCCCCGACTCCATGAAACTTTACTATCACCTGTTGCGCACTTTGTCATATCAGAGCAACGTTTCTCGCTTTTGTACATTTCTTAAAATTAATTAGCCCAATTATCGTGAAGCCATTGGAGCTGTGCACTTTGAAATGTTGATTTAAAACCCATTTCTTTAGAATTGCCTTCGTGTTTAGATTGTTGTCCGTCCCCCACACCTCCCGATTAGCGCGGTTGGCTGCGTACGGTTCTAAAGAAGTCCGACATGAAGTTTGTTCTCCTATAACACGTGTTTTCGCAACGCGAATTGGATATTACGTGACGGATGTATTTGGGAACGCTTTATTTTTACAACGCCGATGCGAATCGGATATAACGCGACTGAGTGAACCGAGATACGTCACGCTAATAGGAATCAGTGGTTGTACGGCTGCCTCGGCGTAGCGTCACGAAAGGCGGGATGCTGCTGGATGCTTCTAAATGCTGCCCACATGCCTCGGTCGTTGTTCAGCCTGCGTACGCATCTAATGCGTTATCGCGGACTTTGCTTTCACCTACATTATTTATAGCAGCGCGATTTGTTTCCATAATACGGTGTTCTTCAGGAACGCAGCTGCCGCATTATTGGAGAACACACTGTACACGCATGCTACGGAGGATACGGTTGGCAATTCATTGGGTGTGCCTCAACCCCCTCCTCATGAGCAGAATAAATGTGGACAATGGGGCCCTGACGATCCCCCGCGTGCATGTTGGCAGGTGGGACCCCGCACTCCGGCTCACACCGGAGCAGGCCTTGGAGCACGACTGGGTGAGGGGCAGCGAGAAGGCGCAGGGCAGCGCTGCAGTGCCAAGCGTCGACGTTCCCCTTGGCCAGGCAGCGGCCCCACAGGCACTCAACGCGGACCCACAGGCACTCAACGCGGGCCCACAGGCACTCAACGCGGACCCACAGGCACTCAACGCAGACCCACAGGCACTCAACGCAGACCCACAGGCACTCAACGCGGACCCACAGGCACTCAACGCGGACCCACAGGCACTCAACGCAGACCCACAGGCACTCAACGCGGACCCACAGGCACTCAACGCGGACCCAGCCCCAGCAGAGTCACAACTGTCGGACGACAACTCTCAGTCCCATGGGATCCCGGAATCCGTGCCTCCCGAGGGATGCAGTGTTGAAGAATTTGTGACAGTCAGGAGCCAACAGTGAGTCTCCCCATGCAAGCGCATGATTAAGGATGTTTTTGTTGGTTGTGCTATCGTTAAGCCACAACCAAGTGTGTACCTGTTTAAATGAGCATTAGGCAATTTTCACCTCCGTCATTAAGCCTAACCCACTGGTGGAAATTCCACGTACAGTAAAACCTTGGATTGCGAGTGACTTGGTCTGCGAGTGTATTACAAGACGAGCAAAAATTTTAAAGTGAATATTAATTTGATAAACGAGCGAGGTCTTGCAATACGAGTAGTAGTACGTATACGCTTTGTCTGCCGAGCGTCACGTGATCACAACTGATATACGAGTGCTTTGATATACGAGTGCTTTGGATTACAAGCACGTCTCTGGAACGAATTATGCTCGCAATCCAAGGTTTTACTGTACCTATATCTCCTTAAAACATCCACTGCTGATTTCCCACGAAGTGATAATACAGTCCATGATGTATGGGTAATACACATACATCTTTCAGTCAAACTACCACCACCAAGATAAACATTCTGTATCCGAAAAGACAAAATATCTGTTTTGGAAATGATAAACATTAGGATTCTGTATTTTAGGGGTCCTATATTGGTATAAGCTAACATTTTTATGAAAATTAACAAAAATGTTACCTACACAATTATCCAGAGGATATTTCGGTAAATATTTCATCACCCCCATCATCCATTTTATTTATTATCATCAGCACGAACCATGGGTAGATAGCCTGTAGGTGTCCACTTCACATTTCACCACTTGTTTCAACTTTCCTCTGTCTCGTGCCAATATGCTCAAGCAGCGCATCTCTTTCTGGCACCAAAGCCATTCTCTGTTAGGTCTCTTTTCAGTTCCTTCCATTTTCCCAAGCAACACGCTTTTGATTTGCCTGTTGCCTATGCTAAACGTGTCCAAATCGTGCCAGCTTCCTTCTCACCAATGCCTGCTTCACGAGGACTCCTTCCACGTGCAACCTTTTTTTCGTTACTTCGACGTTGGTCACTCTTTTTAGTCCACTTTGGGTGCCAGTATTCCTCATGTAGCAATACATCTCAAATGGCCAATATCTAATCTCCTATCAGCCTTTTGTTTTCTATCGTGGAAAAATATAAATCCCAAATTTTGAATGTGCTCCATCCAGCCCGTTGGTTCTCTCGTAAGTGCTCCACTCCCTGGTCCCTCCGTTTCATGCGGCATCTTGAGACACGACCGCAATTTTCTGCTGACGTGATTCCAAATTGTAAACTGCGACATTGGTCCTCCAACATAGATTGGCCCCTGTCCTGCGAATGTTCAGTTTTCACCACTGGCCCTGCTGCTCGTTTTCAGCGTGGAAATGCTTTGACCGTCGAGTTGCATTGCACACGGTGGCCCAGGTGTCTTGTGAACCCCAATTAGTTGAGCAGTAATTATTCATTTATGTCTTCACACCCATTGGTATGGCAAAACGATGAATCTTTGGTGATTAAATGGGGGGTCACGAGACATCTGGATCGCCCTGCAGTAGGCAAGCACACCTAGGAATGTGTGACAGGCGGACGAGGCATGACGATCAAACGCGTGTCTCTCTTCCAGGCTGGCTCCCACACTCTCTCCCAGCAAGAAAGATCACGGCAATGATGAGAAGGAGAAAGAAGTCACCGGCATTTCAAGAAGGATGTCAGGAAGGAGACGTGTGCGGGGATTTGCCGGCGTGCGAAAGATATTCCGGGCATTTTTCAGCTTCATCCGCAACTGCTGCTGCTGCGGCTGCAGCTGCGGTGTGGACGAATGAAGACTCCATCACAGAACCGGTTCGCACCTAGACAAAGATCTCCCATATTAGAATTAACAGATTGATGGGGGCAAGTGCTGTGAGAGAGCACCTATGAAGGCTGGCACGGCACGTCACAAGGTGGGTGGCCGCCACCACAATTATCATACATTTCATCGGGTGCTTGTATAAGGCTGAGTTGATCTAGGGGAGGCCCACGACCAGTTCATATAATCGTCACCAGTGTTGGCCGTGAGCGGGAATCAAGCTCGGGTCAGTGGGGTCAAAGCACAGGGCACACGAGCGACACACCTTGCTTCGTCTCGGGTGCTCTGGCCCTTGATAAACCTTGCCTCGCCTGGGTTTGTGCCCAATACAGGTGACGTCACTGGGGGATGACGTCAACCGGAGTGGAGGAGGCGGACACCTGACCCTGGACCCCAAGACGTGGCCATCCTGGAACCGCCTACCAGACCACCTCTACACACACCACGCACACACACACCACGCACACACACCCCACACACACACACCCCACACGCACACACACACCACGCACACACACCCCACACCCACACACGTCCCGCACGCCCCACGCACACCCTGCGCACACACCCCATGCACGCCCCACACGCACACACCCTGCGTACACCACGCACGCACATACCCCATGCACGCCCCACGCCCCACACGCCCCACACGCCCCACACACCCCACACACCCCGCGCACAAACTCCATGCACACGCCCCGCGCACACGCCTCACACACTCCACACACCCCACACGCCCCATGCGCACGCCCCACACGCCCCGCGCACACGCCCCGCGCACACACCCCACACACACACCACACACCCACCTCACCCACACACACTACACTCACACTGTTGTATATATATAGGTGTTATTAAAATTGATTAAAATAATGAAAATTTTATGAAATTTTAAATCTTCATAATTTATCCGAAATTATGTTAATTAGTGTAAAATGCACATAAATTATGCTGATTCGAGAGATAATCGTATTAATTTATGCGAGTGGGCGTGGTTATGATAATGTAGGTCGATATGGAATATCAGGTCGAGCCTCGGTGACGAAGGTTGGTTATTAATTGGAACAACGCAATTAATCGTATGCAGTGGATTATGTGTGGTGATAGTGTGCTTATGATAGGTCCCCAGGATTCAGATCTCATACGCAGAACAATATTACGCAGAATTTCAGGAAGAATCACACAAACTTCTGCTTTAATCAATTTTATTTTCTAGCTAACTTTAATTTTTGGATAACATGAAAACTCAATCTCGGGATTTTTGAATTTCAACACAGCGTTAATATGATACCATCACGATTGCGTTGTTTCACTTTGATAACGGCACCTGTGGTTAATTCCCGACGCGTAACGCAATCGATTGGTTGTTGAGAGAAATTAAAACATGCAACTATTCTATAAAAACCTTAACCTTATAATATGTAAATTCGTGTTTAAACATTGCCCACACAGTACCACATCCATTCATAGACCTTAAAGTCAATTCTTATCACGTTAACAGAAGGACGATTCGTTATTATGCAACTCAATGATAGCAGTATTTTTCATTATGAATAGATTTTTAATGCACCACCTTGGAGTGGCAACCCTTCTTGATTATCTCGATATGCGTATCGTGTGTCTTCTTTATCACTGGTTCAATTCTTTGCGTAAAGCAGACGCCGAGGTTAGCATCTCTGGTGTCCAAAATGTGTTTCCTGTGTGTTGCGGCGTGATGGGGGAGTGAGGGGGAGAGTGTGGGGGAGGGGTTGCATACGAACGGCTTGTCAGTTTCTGTCCACCGCTGGCTGGATGAGTCAGCACGACGCTCGCCGTCGTCGCGCCGATGGGTGTTGAGTGCGGGGCCGCTGCCCTCTCAGCCCTGGTGACGCGAAGTTGCACGCTGTGGCACGCTGGTGGCACGCTGTTGGCACGCGCTGGTGCTGATGCTGGTGCTGATGGCACGCTGTTGGCGCGCGCTCCCTCTCCTTGAAGATGTGCGAACGCGCCAGTACTGGTTCGCTGACAGCAGTTTCTCTCCACTGCTGGCTGAGCTGCTGCACGCTCTTGCTTGGCGTTGCTGGCCGCGCTCTTTCTCCTTAAAGATGCGCGAACGCGCCCGTGCTGGTTCGCTGACAGCAGGTTTCCTCCACTGCTGTATGACTCACTTTTGTTGATACATCGCGACTCAGCGATCCTCGCTACTCAGCGAGGCTTGGAGCCAGCCGCTCCATGCGACTGCTCGTCCTGTGGACGTCTTGAATCGCTGATCTGTCTTGACTGACTTAACTATACTTTTTGAAAATGCGCTGACCGTTATATTCAAAGACATTCTTCTCTCTGTGCAGTGAAGGGGGGGGGGGCGTGGTCTGTGTGTGTGCGTCTGTGTGGCAATTATGACATGGTTCTGTTCGGGTCTTCCTCAAGCCATAAACCATCAAGGAAACAGACGCTTCGATTCATCTCGAAGGCGTCTGTCTATCGACGCTGTTCATCCAGAGAGAGGGGCGGGTTCCCCCCCCCCCCTTTTCGTACACGTTTCCGACGCACAAAGAAATGGTTAAGATTTTTAAAGTTTGACATTTCACATTACAGTTGGTATCTTATCATACACAGTTATGATCCTGCTTGTGATTCATAGTATTTGATTTATTTCCAAGTGAAGATGTTCTCTCGAGTATATATTCTTATCCCGTGCTGCGGGGAGAGACAAAGGTGGTCGGGGTTTCTATCTCTCTATACTTTGAGTTGACATCGCTCAAATATCATTTCGACTCCACATTCTAACAGCCTAATCCACCCCGTTACCTTGGCTCTTACTTAGTTTATTAATATTAGTCACTCTGTGTGTCTTATCATATATAAATGTGTGGCGGTTTATTTAACTTAAAGCTCGCTCGCTCTTTTGCTGCCCGTGTGCAGGGTGGGGTGGGGCCACTATTAAGTCACGTGTGTGGAAAATGGTTCCTGCGATAACGATCTGTTTGCCCTGGCGTGAAATTCCTCTCTCGCGCTCTGCGGGAGAGACAAAGGTGGTCGGGAGTACCTATCTCTTTATACTTTCGACTTTATATTTCTCAAATACCATTTGGTCCCATGTTCGCCAAGACTCGTGTTTGTAACTACGTCCTCCCGACACCCCTCTCGGTTTACCGAGGTTCGCATTGTTATGATGGAATTATTAAAAACAAAAATAATTTTCAACCTGAGTTTTAAGAGGTCCGTTTCTTGATTGTTGGAATCCATATCCCTTGGTTCTGTAAGGTTCTATAATGGAATGTCGTGTAAGGTCAACACGTTATTCGTAATTTTATGTGTGGCTGATGTGTAGCCACTTCTTTAACTTAAAAACGTGTTCGCTGGCTGTTGTGTGTGCTTTCTCATTAACCCGCCTGGCTAGCTCCAGATGGCCCCTTGTGATAAGGTGTGGTTCCTGCTTCTCCGCGCTGCGAGAGAGACAAAGGTGGTCGGGGTTGCTTGGGATATTGTTTAAACTCTTTCGCAAGTTTGCACGTTGTCTCATTCCTTCTCGAAAACCTTTGATGCGGCTCTGTATTTTGTCTCCAAGCTTTGTTTTAACAGTAAAAGTATTAAAGGTGAAAATCATTTGATCGCGAATTAATTATTGGATAAGGATTCACTGATGTGTCTGGTGGCCTGTTCTTAATTGGAGTGAGCGCGAGGACCGCTAACTTTAGCTTATTCTTAATGGCCTGTTTATGATCGACATCTGGTTTTTCGTGTGCCTGGCTTATGGGGTTTTGTGATTATTTTTTTTTCGTTTGTTAAAAAAAATTTGATATATAACGGAAAATATTATTGTTAATATAAATTTTGGAAAAGGCTCATATACAACAACACACCACTTGCACACACCCCACACACACACCCACCTCACCCACACACACTACACTCACACACCACCTGCACACACACACACACACCTCGGCTAGCCCTTAGGTCAACTGGAACTCACAAACCGAACCTCTCTGCCTGGGTATTCATCCCGGCAACCTATCGCGTGACCTGGCCACGGGTTTCCCATGCGTGAGAGAGAATTGGCAAAGCTGGGTGTTAGATGGACGCCCCCGGGCCCCGTGATAAAACATGGGCGTGAGTTCGACGATTATGACAATAAAAACAGTTAAAATGTTATCCGAGTGCGGTGTTTGACATTGTGTGCGTGGCGGGTCGCTTGAGGAGGTGTACGCTACAGTGGACATAACCATGGCAGGCAGAGGCCATGCGCTGCGTTAATTTCCCCTGGCATTAAGTCGCCGGCACGGCTGGTAAGGAAAACTCTTCAACCTCGCCGTGGATCTTGTGGCGGAGCAGAGGTACATGAGGCTGGGAGCACGTGGTATGTGGCCCTTAGAGCAAGTGGTGTGGTGAACCGTAATGTGTGAAGGCCGTTTTACAATTCCTCTTTAATGCAGCTAATACATTCGATGTCTGTAACATGCATTGCTTTCATCACTCCATCTTCTCGGTGGACGTACTCTCTCAGCCACATTCCATTCAGTAGACGACAGTCATTTCTGTTCCATAAAGTAATTTGCCAGATTTTAATTATCTAATGTTCACTCACAGGTGTACGTCCTGAAAGAGTTGTTATATCATTAGCAAAAAACACGAAAACATGATGCATCCTAAAAACATGGCAGGAGGCAATAGCCATTGCCATCACCAAACCAGGCAAGCAAATCAACGACCCAGGAAGCTAGAGGCCAATATCACTCCTGTGCATGACCTATAACCTCCTGGAACGTATCATCCACTGGAGAGTCAGTGATTCGGCCTGGGATGCAGTTGCTGTGACCAAGCTTTTGGCCTTTGCGACACGCATCGAGGCCGCATCCCAGAAGAAATCAGCGCAGGCCTTTGTGAACTTATCATCAGCTTTATGACACCGTCTGAATTAACGGCTTCATGTTAAAGCTCGCAAGGACCATTCCCGACCTCGAAACAATATGCCTAATGAGAACTATGACAAGAAATAGGCGACCGTGTGTCTATATGGGCAACAAATCCAGGTCACCTCGGATCCCCAACAATGGATTGCCACAAGGTTCAGTACTCGCGCAAATGCACTTCAACGTCTACATGAGCGACATGGAAAACCAACCGGGTCACACAAATTTGTATGCGTGGATGACCCTGCCCTAGCAATGCAATCAGTCAATCGAATCCAGTCTGAACAAAGAGTTGAACACCATGGGGGAATCTTCTTTGATTCTTTCGGTAAAGTCACATAGAATGAGAATAAAATAATAAAATAAAACAATAAATTCTCACGACGTTTCGGCCACAACACAAGTGGCCTTCTTCAGGTGAAAGGAACAAACCTGTCGGGACGACAGAGCTACAATGAACGCTGCTAAGATTCGCAGCGTCTTTTAAGCTGGTTGAGAGAAGTGAGGCACCTTGACAAAGGGGTTTACATATCAAACAGGAGAATTTAGCATTGAAATAGCTGAGTGATTAGCTTGTGACTGGTCGTAGAAATAGCTATGTTAAAGTCAAAGCCTACACATCCACAGAGGCACCTCGTACATGGACGCCAAAGGGGCTGCAACAACTCAACTATCATAAAGTAAATATTCCATGGGGGAATATTTCTGGATATGGAGGCTCAAGCCAAATTCCCCACAAAACAAGTCACTACATTTTGACTTAAAACTTTCGTTCCTGCAGCAATTCATATTCTTGGTTCTTTCGGTAAAGTAATAAGTCACTATGCCATCTTGATAACAGAAGCACCCAGCACACTCTGAAAGTGACCTTAGAGAACACTGTGCGACACGACCCCATTGCAACGGAATCTCAGAGTGAAGCTGGACCATAAGCTAACCACATGGTCCAGCTTCACATAATACTGTGCACCAGCATAGACGAGAAGTAGTCACAATCGACTTGTTGATGTCCAACTGAACACAGCAATGTAGTGTATCACTGGGAGCCTCAAGTCGACCCCCAACACCCTGGGCTGCCTGCGCTGTCAAAAATATCTCCCCCACCCACCCGCCACGATGCTGCAAACCCTCCGGGAAGTCCTGCAAATCGAGGGATTACAGTCGCCTTCCCATTCGTCAGGAAATCAATAAACGTCGCTCGAAGTCACGAAAGCTATTTTGGACCCACGCGCTTAACCTTCAGCAATGCGAGTTCAACCCCGATGAAGCTTGGAGAGCTGAATGGAGTTAAAAAGAACTCATAAACGAACACCTTGTTAAAGACTAAACACAGAATATCCCTGGGTTTGATCTTCTCCGAAGCTCACGATCCACCCTAAACCGTATCATCACAAACTATGGCAGATGCGGATACCTGATGCACAAATTTAAAACTCTCTAGTGTGCGACTGTGGTCATTAAAACAGACCATGCAACATTTAAAGATGCAATGCCATCTCCACGAACTCAGAAGATATCACAGCAATACACTCTGCTACTCCTGACGCGGTTATCTGCGCTTGACCACCTGAATGTGAAATTGTAGTTGTTGCTGTCATTTACATCAGCCATACGAAAGAGCAGCAGCATCAGCCATGTTGGACGAAGTCCTCGCCAAGGGTGTGGTCTCTCTCACGATCCTGAGCTGCATTCTACTTCATTATATTGTTATCTGTCGAATGCAGGGCATCAGGCAGGCTGATGTATCTACGCAGAGTTTTGGGTGTTAGTCCTTTGCAGGCATTAATGGGTTTCTCCAGGCACTCTGATTTTAACACTGGATTGTCAGGATGAAAAATCGAGAACGTTTCTTCTTTTTTAATGAAATGTACAGGTTCTTATTGCGTATGGCATTATGTTAAGGTGCTAGATGTCAATGACGTGGTCTGCTAACTTAACATGAGGGCTTCAGCAGAGAGTTTGTTGTAGTTTTGCTATTCCTCTCCATGGAAGGAGCACATAATACAGTTGATTACCATGTGATGTATAGTTTGGGTTGCATTTCTGCATTCATACGACTGTGTCTTGTCTTTCATTTCCATTTATACTGGTGTAGTGTTCGATTTCACTCGGACAACTTCTGTCTTTCTCCGAACACCGCTTTATTTACAACTCTCAGCATGTCCTCCACATTCCACAGTATCCTGGTCGCCACGGCTCGCTCGCCGTGCTTCACTCGACTCGCTTGCCGCCTTTGTCTCTCCACTCCCCCACGATTACTTCGCTTACTCCGCCGCTAACTTCTTCGTCTCTGTTCACCGCTATCACCGTCACTATGCACTCTCCGCTGCTGGCTATTCTCTTCTTCAGCTCCACTATCGCTACGCTCTCTCCACTGCTGGCTATTCTCTACGCTCTCTCCACTGCTGGCTATTCTCTTCTTCGCACACAGCGTCTTCGCACACAGCGTCTTTGCACACGGCGACTTCACCCTTCAACTCTTAACTCCAAATCCTCAACTTCAACAACCTTCTCCAAGCTCTCCAAGCTCCAACTCTCCCTCTCCAATTGCCGACCCCCCAATTTATCCCCGCTCTCATTACGCCCCCAATTAATTAGTCCGCGTCCCAACGGCACTCCGCGTGACCGTACACCTGTTTCTCCTCCAGACCTTTAGGCGCCGCTCTAGCCTTGGCAACAGCTCCAACCAATCACAGCCGTCCACGGCTCTCCCAGCTTAATTGCCCTAACATAACCTGCACTGTATTCGCCTTCGCTACAGGCTGACGCAAGATAACCCGTACTGTCTGTGTGATCATGTAATCACGCCGCCTCCACCACGCACCTTCCTACTCCACTACACGGGTAGGAACCTCCTGGTTACACCAGCCCACAAGGGATTATTCTTTCCATCCGTCGTGCATCCAAAAATGGGAGGGGTGGGGCTGGGTGGAGAGGGGAGGGTGGGGAGGGGCTGGGTGGGGAGGGTGGGGAGGGGCTGGGTGGGGAGGGTGGGGCTGGGTGGGGAGGCGCTGGTCACCCCGTGGTGCCCTTATAAAACTCAACATTTAACCTACTCACGCCGGCTTGTGCCCGCCCTCACAGTCGGGCATATTTGCAGAATACACCACGCCGCCGTTGACCCTGGCCATTGACCGAGCAGACCAACGTTCCTACCAGCTCCCTCCGCAGGAATGTGTTGAAGGAGATGTGTGCATCTGCCTGTTGATGCGATTCTGGTGCGATTGATGGTTACGCCACCAGGTGTCTTAGAGGAATGTCAAAGCCAGGATGTGCGATGATTGGGTTGCGAATTAGGTATTTATTTTAGAGGTTCTCATTCCACTGTTCACCACCGTTCTGCCAGATCTGGATGAGAAACCTTTCTTAATAAATGAAATGAAACTTTCTTACGCGATACTGCATCAGCAGTGTTGCACAAGGAAAAAAGAAAATCACATTTTGCAGTAACATGGTCCGAAGACGAAAATATTTATAATAAGAAATGTTTTAAAAGACAAAGGCCCTCCAAAGCAGTGAGTAATAGTTGGATACTGCACGATTCACCATGCAGCCATAGTAAATTAAATATTTTATGCAGTGTTAAATTGGCATATTCCAATTTGCCATATTGCAATTTAAGACCCCTCATCTAGAAATGTTCTTAAAAGTAAACGTCTTCATGTTCTCCCCGTGGTTGCGTATGTTTTTCTCCAGGTCCTCCGGTTTTTTCCCTCCACGTAAAAAAAAGCACGCGCAGAGAGTATTTGGCCACGATAAAGTCGCATGTGGTAAGCCAATTCTTTCAGCTGTAATTTGTGACCGGTTGCTTTTGAAAAATAGCTATATAGCTCAGTGTGCCTTACCTGATGAAAAAATTGGCGTCCTCTGGTCTAACATCGTTTTGAGACGAGGCTCAAAGAAATCTGCCTCTGGTGTGGACCAATCAGTTTCAAAGACAATGCATCATATTATCAGAGTACGCTTTTTTGCTTGCATACTGACCACAAGTATTGTGATTAACGCAGTGACATGATTCCTTGTTAAAGGTTTCAGTTTGGTGAGAAAGTGATGAGTGGTGAGATAAAATGATGACATGAAGTGATGAGATAAGGAGATGAGAGGTGCATAATTTTCACGTATTAAACAGCTTATTTATGCATTTACTTAAGGAATTTTTTTCAAGTTATGGGTTTCCGTAGCCCAAAATCATTATGCGGAAAAGTAACTATTCACGAGCATCTCCGGAATGTATCCATCGCAACTAACGGGGGAGTGTTTTAGCACATCAGTTCAGATTCGACTTGTTGAGTATAAGGCATGCACTTTACAATTGCTCTGTCAAAAGGATACATCCTTTACAACAATGTGGGATTCATTCTTTAAAAAAAAAAGCCTTGATAGACCCTCGGGCTCAGTGTCACCAGGAGACACACATTGTTAATCGTACGTATGTTGAACTTCTTTCACACCGTACGTAGCCAACCGCGCTAATCGGAGGTGCGGGAGAAGGGCAACAAACTAAAAACAAAATGCACTTATCAAAAGAAGAGTTTTGATTTAAAGCTTTCGTGACTGCAGTGATTCATATTCTTGGTTCTTTCGGTAAAGTCACGTTGAAGGTAAGCAACAAAATAATAAAATATACATAAAACAATAAAATTCTCACTACGTTTCGACGGCCGCAGAAGCAGCATCTGAAAGTGCGTGATTCGGTGACCGCATTTGTTTGACGGCGAGCCACAAGCCGCTGCTGCGAGGTTGACCGGCGTTTGCGCGGTAGTTTATGCTCCATGACGAGATAAGAAAGGCATTGTGGGTCATTTTCGGCGAGCAATTGGCAACGAGCGCGACCTTATTATTCCGTGAAAAAAAAGTCACCCTTGTACTTTTTCGATGCAGCATCGAATAATGATACAGACTCCATTCGAAATGGGAGGGAGCATTCATTAATATGCGAGCCAGTTCCCAAGACGAATGGAATAACACGCAGAGGTGAATAAAGAACGGGGCGTCTCATTTCACAAGGCAACATATCTCTTGAAGCACACTATTGAAGTCACTCGCACATCGGGCTTAACACGAACTTTCAACTCTCGAATCATTCCTCACTTTACGAACAACTATACAACTATGAGTTCGTAGCAGACTATGGATCAACGCCGAATATATATTCCAACGTCATCCACTTTATAGCTAATCGAAATGCAAGTTGCTTAATGTAACTATATATAGTTTAGTTATATTAACATAAAAAATAATTAATGTGATGTCCGGCAGCTAATTTGTTAATGTGTCTACACAAAGGACTAGTGTGCACACTGCAGCTGCAGTACGACTTATTTGTTGTGCATTATAATCAACGTGAATCTGTCCCTCTCAATTCATTTTCCAATTATGATTCGTGAAGCTTGCGAGCAAGGATGCCAGCCTGGGAAAGGTTACACAGCTCATAATTCGAAGAGGAGGAGCACTCCACGATCACCCGACTTAAGTAACGTGATGAAATCTAAATTATCCACGGAGAATACCCCCTCCTTCTGTGGTAGCATGCACCTGCATCAGTAACGTTGTTTTGAAAACGCACCACTTATTCTATCCCTTGTTAACCATGCATGCTCAGAGAAATCACTTAAACTCGCTCGTGTACAAAAATAAAGCAGTCAAGCGATTGGGATATTGACCTCTGATGACGCATGCAAGAAGAGGACTTGAGACCCTGATTTAATCATAAGCGGCTGAAACCCGGAATGAAACCCAACATCTATTAAAAACTATATTTTTTTTAATTTTGATCAGGTAGGGCTCACTGAGCTATAAAGCTCTTTTTTTCCCCAGAAGTAACCTGGCCACATTTGACGGTTCAACGAAGTGGCTTATCGCGTGGAAATTCATAGCAGGTAAGTAGTTTAACACATAGGCTTTCGCGACCAATATTATTCATAATAAAGGGTTTTGGGTTAGATCGCGTTATTTATAAATGTGTCGTAACCCTCCACCACCCGACACGGCCAATCAGCAAAAAAAAGTGTCACGTTGACAAAAGACAAATAATTCACTACTTTAGCCCATCAGTGTGTTGAAGAGTGAATCCACAACATTTACAGTTTGAGTACGACGTTTCGCTGGTAATTACATCCAGCATCATCGGGCAATTCGCCAGAATGGTAAATCCCTCGCTTGCTCCCGGTCTTAAAGCAGGTAAGTACTCTAAACGCGTGGTTTTAAATGCGGAGGGAAAAACCGGAGGACCCAGAGAAAAATTAACGCGAATGCGGGGAGCGAGAGAGAACATGCAAACTTCAACTATACGGCCATCAGGGTCGGGATTAAACACACGACATCCTCTGTACCAGGCTTGGATTACAGTGAAAAAGGTGTCAACCCGAAAGTGGAGCTTAGGCCCGGATGAGTGAGCTCAGGGAGGTGTACATCTCGCCAAAGTCGGGACGCGTCAGTGGGTCCTCATGCCAGCAGGAGGACATGACGCGGTGCACGGCATCAGGGCAGACGCTTGGACGGGGTAGGCGGGTTCCCTGCTTCAGCAGCTGCACCACCTCCCTGTGCGTCTTCCCTACAGGGGTGGTGGGGTCGGGGGGGCAGGAGATCGGGTGGGGGGGGGTAAACAATGGAGGACACGGAGCAGACGCCGTCACAGTTTTATACCCGTCGGAGAGCACGGTTATTAAAAAAAAGATCGCGGTCAAGAGGTGGGCACCATACACAGTCAACCGTGCTCATCGGAGGTCTGGGGGCAGGACAACAACACTGCACGGTTAGGCAAACAAACAGTTAGGCAAGTAGCGAAATCGATTTGTACGCTCGTGATATATTCATTACGTATACATAAATAATTATGCACGTTATACGCTAATCGTACCTTCAACATGACGGAGTAAGTAACAGAGTAGAGATGAGGCGTAAAAAAACAAAAAACGTGAAACGGCAAATGATGCGATGAAATTTTCAGATGACGTAATTAATTGCAGCAGTAAATCATTGTTCTAAAACGCGGCGATTATTCAATTGACTGTGGGGTGCCGTGAATTGGCGCGGGCCATTTGAACCTTTGTAAGGGAGGGTGCCGTCCGTGTAAATCTCGAAGAGCAGCACCCCGAAAGACCAGGAGTCACACTTGGACGTCCAGACTTTGGTAGTGAACGCCTCGACGGCACACCAGCGTGCGGGTAGCATATCTCCTGCACACCCACAGGTAAGGCAGTGCAGCGTGTAGATTTGCAATCCAACCGCATAGATCTTTGGATGATATCCCTCCTCGTACACCGACTCTGGCAACCAAATGAGGGTACGCGCCTGAGAGGGCCTCTACCGTGTGGAGATAGAGCGATGGAACAGCTTTTGCGCAAGTTCTAGGCGGATTACATTATTCCATAGTTATTCACCGACTTACTATTCCGCGATTTTTGGCTACCCACGAATCGCATCTGGAACTCTACACGATTATATCGAGAGAGAGAGAGAAAGAAAGTGGTGAAATAAAGTGATGAGAGACAAAGTAAAGAGAGATACTGTAGTGAGAGATAAGTGATGAGAGATAAAGTGATGAGAGACAATGTGATGAGAGATAAAGTGATGAGAGATAATGTGATGAGAGATAAAGTGATGAGAGATAAAGTGATGAGAGATAAAGTGATGAGAGATAAAGTGAAGAGAGATAAAGTGATGAGAGATAAAGTGATGAGAGATAATGTGATGAGAGATAAAGTGATGAGAGATAAAGTGGTGAGAGATAAAGTGATGAGAGATAATGTGATGAGACACAAAGTGATGAGAGATAAAGTAAGGAGAGATAATGTGATAAGAGATAAAGTGATGAGAGATAAAGTGGTGAGAGATAAAGTGATGAGAGGTAAAGTGATGAGAGATAAAGTGATGAGAGATACAGTGACGAGAGATAAAGTGATGAGAGATAAATTGATGAGAGACAAAGTGATGAGAGATAAAGTGATGAGAGATAATGTGATGAGAGATAAAGTGATGAGAGATAAAATGATGAGAGATAAAGTGACGAGAGATAAAGTGATGAGAGATAAAGTGATGAGAGATAAAGTGATGAGAGATAAAGTGATGAGAGATAAAGTGACGAGAGATAAAGTGATGAGAGATAAAGTGATGAGAGATAAAGTGACGAGAGATAAAGTGACGAGAGATAAAGTGACGAGTGATAAAGTGACGAGAGATAAAGTGACGAGAGATAAAGTGACGAGAGATAAAGTGGTGAGAGATAAAGTGATGAGAGATAAAGTGATGAGAGATAAAGTGATGAGAGATAAAGTGACGAGAGATAAAGTGACTAGAGATAAAGTGATGAGAGATAAAGTGATGAGAGATAAAGTGATGAGAGATAAAGTGATGAGAGATAAATTGATGAGAGATAAAGTGATGAGAGATAAAGTGACGAGAGATAAAGTGATGAGAGATAAAGTGATGAGAGATAAAGTGATGAGAGATAAAGTGACGAGAGATAAAGTGATGAGAGATAAAGTGATGAGAGATAAAGTGACGAGAGATAAAGTGACGAGAGATAAAGTGACGAGTGATAAAGTGACGAGAGATAAAGTGACGAGAGATAAAGTGACGAGAGATAAAGTGGTGAGAGATAAAGTGATGAGAGATAAAGTGATGAGAGATAAAGTGATGAGAGATAAAGTGACGAGAGATAAAGTGACTAGAGATAAAGTGATGAGAGATAAAGTGATGAGAGATAAAGTAATGAGAGATAAAGTGATGAGAGATAAATTGATGAGAGATAAAGTGATGAGAGATAAAGTGACGAGAGATAAAGTGATGAGAGATAAAGTGATGAGAGATAAAGTGATGAGAGATAAAGTGACGAGAGATAAAGTGATGAGAGATAAAGTGACGAGAGATAAAGTGATGAGAGATAAAGTGATGAGAGATAAAGTGATTAGAGATAAAGTGGTGAGAGATAAAGTGATGAGAGATAAAGTGATGAGAGATTAAGTGATTAGAGATAAAGTGATGAGAGATAAAGTCATGAGAGACAAAGTGATGAGAGACAAATTGATGAGAGAGAATGTGATGAGAGATTAAGTGATGAGAGATAAAGTGATGAGAGATAAAGTGATGAGAGAGAATGTGATGAGAGATAAAGTGATGAGAGATAAAGTGATGAGAGACAAAGTGATGTGAAATAAAGTGATGAGAGATAAAGTGATGAGAGAGAATGTGATGCAACATCATAATTTAAAGTGGTAGGCATTAGTCATTATATAGTGTAGCATATACCCAGTTACTTAATGTTAACAGCTCAGCTTATTGGAGAGTATATTGAGTACATTGATTATATTGATGTAGTTTACATTTAGTTTTTTTCACTTCGGTTTATTGTATGGGAGTAGGGTATGTGTAGTTCTTTAGAAACGCCCCTTTTATATTTTCCACATAATACACTAGCTTGATACGCGGTGGTTTGCGCTGTTGCAATTCTTTATTATTAAATCTCTCTCTTTATTACTGCTAATCCTACATAATACACTAGCATAATATGACTTTGAGACCCCCCACCGCCTAGACATTCCACAAGGAGTGACTAACCCCATATCTGCATTTTCCATCAATATGCTAAATTCCTCTGTTGATATGTAAACTCCTTTGTCAAGGCGCTCTGCTCCTCCCACCCAGCTTAAAATACGCTGCCAAGCTTGCCAGTGTTCATTGGAGAGCTGTCTTTCCGACAGCTCTGTTTCTTCACCTGAGGACGGCTGCTTGCGTTATGGCCGAAACGTCGTGAGAAATTTATTTTATATTGTTTGATTTTTATTATATTATTATTTCCCTTCTACGTGACTTTACCGAAAGAACCAAGAATATGAATCCCTGCAGTCACGAAAGCTTTAAATCAGAATGAAACACGTTTGTTCCAAAATGTGTATTCCTATAATATATAACATGTACTCGCATGTGTTATGTGCACGTGGAAGTACATAATTTATATATACACTACATCATGTACATAATATAGATGCACATTAAACGATACTGTATACACATACTGTTATGTTTGATCTCAATCCATGGGACTCACAAGGTAAGTGATGTTGATTTTGAAGATGGTACAATGCTGTTTGTCTTGAACGTGTTTATTGTAGTGGTGATGGTGGTGACGGTTATTGCAGTGATAGTGATGTGAAAAACATAGATGATTGAAGTGGAATGATAATAATAGTGGTCGTGTTAGTAGAGGTAGTGACTATGCACACAATATATTACATGTAATACACATGCACATTAATCATATTTAATACACTCAAAAGCAATTGCAGGTGCGCGTACTATAATGTTATTACAGTATACATACGATGGTGGTTTGGGTAGGGTGGGGGGGTTGAATGTATAGGCATATTAATATAATTTAACACGTATTCATCCGTGTGTTTATTTTAATGTGTAATATACACACACGCATCATCATAATATGTAACCACATTTGTATTATATACACATGCAAGCACGTATAATAGACACAGATCATATAGATATCATACACGTGTACATTCATTGTACTGTTATCTAGCGATCTAATGGGTGGATTAAGATTTACTTAAACCAAGGTGGGAACCCACGAGTCCCCATGTGAATGGACACGAGGCATTCAGTGACGTCTCAAGAAGCCGATGATTATTACCAGAAGGCCACGTGACTCCACGAGAGAGGAAACGGATGCCGTGACGTCACCTCTGACGTCATTAGCCTGGCGCGTCATTCTTCGTTGAACTTTGGCGGAGGGAGCACGCGGCTCGCGCTCCAGCGCCCCCTAGGTCTTGGCTCTGTCCCATCGTTTTTTCTGGGAGTTTCGCGACGAGGGATTTATCCAAGGTAAGCGATGACGTTGTTTGTTTTGATCCTTTGATTGTAGTGGTGATGGTGGTGTTGAAACGGCTCTATGCCGAGTGTTGTAAGTGGCGGTAATGTGAATATGGTAATTATGAGTGTGGTGTTCGTGGTGGAGGTGACGGTTTAATTATTTGTGGAGGTGGTGATGGCGATATTCGTGATTGTGTTAGCGATGGCAATGGAACTTGTGGTGTTGTTAGAATTGTTAGATGCTGTTGGTGATTACAGTGATAGTGTTGGTTGTAACATAGATGATCGTGTAGGAAATGATGGACAGGTCAACGGCAGTGGCGATACTGCTGATGATAGTCGTGATGACAGTAGTGCTGTTTACGAATGGCAATGGAGATCATAGCGATGACAGTAATAGTAATCGTGGTAGTACAGGTAGTGACTATATATGCACAAAATACATTATATGTAATACACATGCACATTAATCATACTTAATACACTCAAAAATATTTCAGGTGAACGTACTACAATGTAATTACAGTATACATATGATTGTGGTGTGGGGGGGGTTGAATGTATAGGCATATTAATATAATTTAACACATTATGCATCATTGTGTTTATTTTAATACGTGTAATAGACACACATGCATCATCATAATATGTACTCGCATTTATATTATATACACATGCAAGCACGTATAATAGGCACAACTACATCATATAGATATCACACACGCGTACATTCATTGTACTGCGATGTAATTATCAAATGGGTGGATTAAGATTCACTTAAACTCGCGAGACCTCCGCGTCCCGAGGCCAGAAGCCCACGTGACTACTCTCCACGCTGATAAAAAAAACCGGATGCCGTGACGTTGTCACTGACGTCACTAGCCTGGCGGCGCCATTCTTCGCTTGACAACGTGGAGGCAGCACGCGGCTCGCGGTACAGCGCCCCCCCAAGAAACTTGCTCTGCCACTTGTGACTGTTGAGAGGCGCTGTCCCATCGACTGTGTGTGTGCGGGAGTTTCTCGACGAGGGATTTATCCAACGTAAGTGATGATGATGTTGTTGAAGATGGTACAATTCTGTTTGTCTTGATCCGTATTGATCGTAATGGTGATGGTGGTGTGGAAGCTGCTCTATGATCGTGTCGAGTGTTGTAAGTGATGGTAATGTGAAGTTAATTATGAGTGTTGGTGTTGGTGGCAGAGGTGATGGTTTAATTGCTTGTGGAGGTCGTGATAGTGATAACGCTTGTGATGGTGGTAGTGTTGGTGGTGACAGTGATGAAATACAGGAGACCCTTGAATATTGCGGGGGTTATGGTCTTGAAAAGTGCCGTGAAAGCCAAAACCGCGATATTAAATAACGAAGCCTGACCTAAATAATAGCGTTTGGGGCTGTTCATAAATGACGTCACGCACCTGGGGGGGGGGGGGGTCAGACATTTGTGACGATGTGTGACGAGGGGGGGGGGGTTGAGAAATGTGACGTCACATCAAAATGCGTAACTTTAAATAAATATAGCCAAACGTTCTATTCTTAGCTCTTTCGGTAAAGTCACGTTGAAGGGAAACAATAAAATAATAAAAAATATATAAAACAATAAAAATTCTCACGACGTTTCGACCATAACACAAACGTGACTTTACCGAAAGAGCTAAGAATATGAATTACTGCAGTCACGAAAGCTTTAAATCAAAATTTAACACGTTCTATTCTTAGCTCTTTCGGTAAAGTCACTTTGAAGGGAAACAATAAAATAATAAAATATATATAACATTAAAAATTCTCACGACGTGTCGACCATAACGCGAACAGTCATCATCAGGTGTGAAAAACCAACGGCAAGAAACATTTGAAAGAAGTGGTGGTTCGCATTTATTTATTTTAAAACGGTGTTTGTATTTTGATTTAAAGCTTTCGTGACTGTAGTAATTCATATTCTTAGCTCTTTCCGTAAAGTCACGTTGAAGGGAAACAATAAAATATATAAAACAAGTTATGACGACCGTTTGTGTTATGGTCGAAACGTCGTGAGAATTTATATTGTTTTGTATATATTTTATTATTTTATTGTTTCCCTTCAACGTGAATTTACCGAAAGAGCAAAAAATGTGGTGTTTGTATTTATTTATTAAAACCGTTAGCACCACGGGCAGCGATTTGGCAGTTTATTTAGAAGGACGAGTCCATCTATGTTCTGAAAAGAGGAGGGGGGAGACGAAAAATTAATGTATGCTGTCTGAAAGCCACCGTAAGCGTTAACAATCAATTAAGACCTGAAATGGTTTTATCAAATCCTTCCAATGATTTCTAAGCCAGAATCCATCTTCTCGGTTGAAATTATCTCTGTGCTTATGTAGATAGCCTCATAAATGTCTCCTACAACATCAGAATGCAGCGTCACATTAAATACGCACTACATTGACAATAGTTTAAAGCGATTTGAAGCACGTTTTTTTTTGGGGGGGGGGGCAGAGCTTTGTGACGTCATATTTGAGGGGGGGGTCTGACTTTGTGTGACGAAGTTGGGGGGGGGGGGTCAAAAATCGTCCAAAATCGCGTGACGTCATTTATGGACGGCCCCTTAAGGCTCCATTGGGGTCTTTGTCTATGTCCGCGAGATGATTGCACTTCAAAGGTTAAGGTGCCATTGACTGTCCGGTGTCCCTCGCCCGCTCCACACCATGGTATCAGCCAACAGTACTGACTCGTACAGTATACCCGCAAAGGGCAAAAACTCACTCCCGCGATAGCTAAATTGGTATACTAAGACGTTACACGCTCGATAGCGTCGAAACCGCGAACGATAAACCCAACGATATTCAAGGGTCTTCCGCATGTCTGTGAATCCGTGTTTGTATCTCTCTGTCCACGTATCTGCGTGTCTTTGGGTGTGTTTACATATACATGGGGAGTTGGTTTAGGGTAGCGCCTTGGCACAATAAACCCAGCGACGCGAGTTCAATTTCTGCCCACGGCCACCACTAATGACGACGTGCACATACACCGACACGGTGGCTAGGAGATGTTCACAACCTCGCCTGGTATACAGGAGGTTGGTGGGTTTGATCCCAACCCGGACGCATGTCTCCGATTATTTTTTGCCTCCACATTTAGAAACGTGCGTTTCGAGAATTTGGCTACTGTAAATTTGCACGTGATGAGCTACTTCGCTGAGCTATCATTCGTGACCAGGTCGCTTCTGAAAAAGGGCTCTGTAGCTCAGCGGGTCTTACGTTGTAAAATAAAAACAACAAAAATGTGTCTCTGTAATGTTTCGTGATTGGCAGGCGATCATGGCGCCTGGAGTCATCTCATCGAAGGCAGGGAAAAGCTTCACACCACAAGGTTCCACACCACTCGATTCTGCATCTTTGAGCCACGTGATATACCGCCAGGCTCTTTAATAAGACAATGGCACACTCACTCGAGCAGAGTGCACGTGGCCAGAGTCAAACCCTGAACGGTCCTACGCGTTTAAATAGACCACGCACATTTGAAGTCATGCATAAGTCCTTAGTTGCTTTGTGATTCTATGAATGTCCACATGATAAGCCACTTTGTAGAGTTGTAATTTTTGGCCAGATACTGAAAAATGTTAATAGCTCAATGGGTTTTAGCTGGTAAGTTAAAGAAAATAGTTTAAACTTGATTTGTATATTTTTTTAAGTAATGTGCATAGCTTTCCTATACTTTGCCCTCCTATCATGCTTTTGTGTTGTCCTCCGGGACATCTGTTAAAAAGAGCTTTATAGCTCATCAGATTCCTTCAGAAAAAATAAATATTACGATTCTGTTACATATATGAATGTGTTCATTCATTAACGCATGTGTGTATGTGTGTGGGTGCAGAAATCTTGGATAGATTCAGAAAGAAGATGACTTCTTTTGAACGCATAGAAATCCAGGCGTTCCAAAATATTTTTTATTTTAAGACTAGCGGTGTAAGAAATGGCCGTAAAAATAATGGCTACGACGACGAAAATAACGACTACATTCCGGTGAGTCTCCAATATGGTCCATGTTCATTCCAACAAGTCCACATCCCACTGCAAACCCAAACAACCCAGGCAATTGTCTTTCGCATGGCTATTGTATTTGCAGAGAAACAAATACCATTTTACATTCAGGTGGCAGTCAAGCCAGTTAACAGCATCAGGAGTAGCGGAGTATATCGCTGTGATGTCTCCTTTTGTATTTGTGGATCGGGCATTGCATCGTTATATGTTGTGCAGTTTGTTCTGGATGACCACAAGCGCACACTACTGGAGAGTTTTTAATTTTCCATTTGTGCATCAGGTATCCGCGTCTGCCATGGTTTGTGCGGATGCAATTTAGGGTGGACTATGAGCTTCATGGAAGATTTAACTCAGGGATCCTCTGTGTGGTCTGATGGTGTTGTTTGTAATTAGCAGTGAAACATCGTATCAAGTTAAATTTTTATTTAAAGCTTTCGTGACTGCAGGGATCCATATTCTTGGTTCTTTCGGTAAAGTCAAAACGTAGAAGAGAAACAATAAAATAATAAAAATATAAAACAATAAAATTCTCACGACGTTTCGACTGCAACACAAGCAATCATCATCAGGTGTGAAAACCACAGCAAGAAAATTTGAAAAAAGTGCTAACGTAAAAAAAAACCCGCCACTTTTTAAAATTTTCTTGCTGTGGTTTTCACACCTGATGATGATTGCTTGTGTTGCAGTCGAAACGTCGTGAGAATTTTATTGTTTTATATTTTTATTATTTTATTGTTTCCCTTCTACGTGGTGACTTTACCGAAAGAACCAAGAATATAAACATCGTACCAAGTTGTTCAATGTTGTGGATTGCTTTCGAAAACATGCTAGTGCACTGAAGCATCAATTTGGCTGTATTAGGGTATTGGGAGTGTGACACACATTGGCATTTTACACACGTGTCGATATAACCCAAAATTCAATCATGAATCATAATGGTTCAAAGCCTATGTGTTAAATTTGTAAAAAGATCCTCATTAATGTGCATACTTGATAACAATTGTTCGTATGGAGTTGTTGGCTTCAGCTGGATACCGATGAACACACACAATTAATGTCGTTCTGCCAATCTCTGAGCGAATACTTATACGCACATGAGATGAGAGACCGTCTATGACACATTTTACATAGCATGATCAAGTGGTGTCCAGTGTGGGCTATGAGGCATCTGGCAAATACATCACAAGCATCACAGACATTGTTCTATCGGTTTGGATACAAAACATTTTAAAAAACAATAACTAAATGGGCACTGATTGAGCGACGCTTTAAGACTGAGTAATGATTGATGACTGAATAAGGGCGCATTGAATAATGAAATCTTCTGTTATTTTGTCGCAGAAAAAGAACGACCACCTGGCGTACCGTTACCAGATACTAAAGGTACTTGGCAGAGGGCGTTTTGGCCAGGTGCTGCTTTGCTTGGACCACAAGACCAAAGAAAAAGTGGCCTTGAAAATGCTGCAGCACTGCATACGGTGAGATTGCACGATGGAAATAGCCACATTTATATCTGGATATGTGCCTAGAACACAACTTGTGAGATTCTAGATTTGATTCTAGATTTGAAGCTTGCGTGACTGCAAGGATCCATACTCTTTGGTTCTATTGGGTAAAGTCACGTAGGTAAAAAATAAAACAACAAAAAAACAACAAAAATCACGACGTTTCGGCCACAGTACAAGCGGCCTTCATCAGGTGAAGGGACCAGACTGTCTCGAAGATCAAACAAAAACTTTTGAGATGATTAACAAGTGTTACTTTCCATGAAAGCAGAACAAATCGGGATTAGAGCATATAGCCTTGTCTTCGGGGGCTCTGCTGGTGGTGTCATCCTAGTTTTTGTACATCCTCATGCCTCTTAAGCGTGCAATAACAAGAGTGTGGCGAGATGGGTTCACGGTTTCTCTCCATAACAAAGAAGAGGTCAGAAAAAGGTGGACCATTGCCAAAAAAGGTTTCGTCAGTGTTACTAATGAATTTGTTGAGTTGTTTTTTTTACCTTGTGCGCTACTGCCAATGCAGTATCACATTTTATTCTTGTTGATTATTTTTTTTTCTCCCACAGCACCTGGCAAACGGACGTGGAAAAAGAGCCGGAAATAATTCTGGCCCTGGATTCCACGGATCTAGAAAACAACCACATCATCAGACTCCACGAATCCTTCATGTTCAGGGGACATTTTACGATGGTCTTGGAGTTTGTCGGGTGAGAAGAAATCGCATCTCTGCAACGCCATCACATTAGTCTATTCGCACAGGATTCTCTGTTTTTTTACGTGGCGTACAAGGTTATTGAGATGTTGGCATGCATATATTCTTAGCTCTTTCGGTAAAGTCACGTTGAAGGGAAACAATATTGTTTTATATATTTTATTATTTTATTGTTTCCCTTCAACGTGACTTTACCGAAAGAGCTAAGAATATAAAATATATTTTTTATTATTTTATTGTTGCCCTTCTACGTGACTTTACCAAAAGAACCAAGAAACAATAAAATAATAAAAATATATTTTTATAAACAAAAAATATAAAAATTATTTTTTATAAAAATGTGTTTTTATTATTTTATTGTTTCCCTTCTACGTGGTGACTTTACCGAAAGAACCAAGAATATTAATCCCTGCAGTCACGAAAGCTTTAAATCAACATTTAATCTCAATTCATGTTTCTCAATGTGGGGGGTAAAAACCAGAAGAGCCAGAAGAGAATGTCCACGCGACCACGGGGGGAGACAAACTTTCAAACTCCAAATATAAATAATATACACAACTGTTTACAATTGCTCCCTGGGCCTTGCTGGATACATTTGAGCTGAGTGGCACAATTGTGCAAAAAAAAACCCCAGCCAATTAACATGAGATGTTTGCATAATAATTGGAAATAAAAGAAACTGCGAACTGACATAAGCTGCACATGAAGCTGATAGCTGCCACAAGGCCCTATCCCGCCCGTCAGCAGGATTCATGCACCATGTGGAACAGCAAACCGTCGCAAGGGGCTCCATTATATTTATCTGAACCCAATGAGCAGGTCATGTTTAATCATCATTCCCCTGGCAGAGTTGAGAATTGCCTTTTTTTACGTGAGCAGAAGCCTTAACCGCATTGAAGCAATCCAAAGCATTGATCACGAGGAAAATACCTACAGTGACCATTCACGATGTCCTGTTTTTTTGTTGTAGTCAAGACCTGAGAAAGCAGCTCAGGATTGCAAAGCACTTTCCCCTTTCAAGAGTCAGGCTCTACACTCAGGCCATGCTGAAGGCTCTTGTCAAGCTCAAGCAGGAGTCCATCTTGCACGGAGACCTGAAGCCAGTGAGTGAACGCAAAATATCCGAAATGCATCATTCATTCAGTCCTTCTGTATTATTGCATTGAGCCAACTGGTTGTCAGGACGAACTCTCGCGACTCACAAAATAGAAGTCAAAGACCACGCGACTCTTTGTTGTGCTACTCTTGAAATGCATGCTATTTACTAATTCAGAAATGCACTAAATATTTGGCTGAGGCTTGCTTAAACGCAGGGCATTGCGTATCTCTGCTTTCTTGAGAGCGAACAGCATATTATTTGATAAATATTCGAATTCACATTCATAATAATAGTGACAACACTCATGCAGCTATAATTACAAATGTCAACGTTAACGACACATTTTTAAGGAATAAATGAATGAGTGAACGACCTTCAACCGATATGCAAATTGTAGTGTTACCTTGCGTGCTGTATGCTTCAAAGCTGTACACATCAAGCACCTCTGACAAGAGCCACAACTTCTTTTCCTTCCAGGAAAACATCCTTGTCAAAAACCATAAAACCGGCAACATCAGAATCACTGATTTTGGCGTCAGTGCCAAAGTTACAAGGTCATGTAAGTGATTTCCCCTGTGTCTGGGTGTGTCTGTGGAGTTAATAGTGCAGGGAGTGGTCGTGTCGTGGTTAGATCGCTGCGCTATGAACCTGACGTACGGAGTTCGATTCCCGTGGTGCTGGCCACCCGTCCTTTTCGTGCCATTCCGGCCTTCATTGGTGCTCGCTGACAGCACTTGCCCCAACAGTCTGTTACAGGCTATACGGGGGATCTTTGTCTTTGTGGGGAGTGGAAGGGTAGTGGCTAGCGTGCTGTGCTTCAAACCCGGCACACGGGGTTCGATTCTCGCTCACGACCAACACCAGTGACGATTGCCTGATCCGGTCCTGGACGTCCTCTAGGTCGACTCAGCCTCAAATTAGTACCTCTTGCAGTTTGTAAACATCGCCACTGGGTAGACAAAGGCGGCTGGACATGATGCTGGCCACCCTCTTTCCTGTGTTGCCGTGCCGGCCTGAATAAGTGCTCGTTAGCTGCACTTGCCCCGACAGCCTGTTAAGGCTATATGGGGAATATTTGTCTTTGGAGTAGTGGAATAGTGATTAGGACTCTACTACACTACACTCCCTGTAACACGTTTTCAATTCCCAACCGTGCAAAACACTGAATTGGCATGTTTTGTTCATTTGACAAACCTTACGAATTGGCTGTGTTTGGAGGTGGCGGGTTTAACGACACATTTATATTTACACGATGTAACCCCAAAAAAGCCTATTATGCACTGGCAGTTGGTATTTAAACAGGGCCAGGGTCTGCCGCATCGAAACGTAGCCTAAAAGAGCAGAAGTGGGTGCAAATGTAGCTGTCACGCGTGCATTTGTAGGTCCTCACTTAACCTAGCGAGACAAAGCATCTCAAAGAGTGGCATTCATGTATTGGCGGCTCTGAGACAATGGGGGAAATTCCACTTCCCCATGGTGCAACCACTTTATACCACTTATTCAGGTGTTTACCTTTATCGCCTCCTAATCAGGATTTCAATTTACAACTTTGCAATCTGTGAGTCGAGCGCTCTATCGCGGCACCACTTGACCGGCAAATAGAATGAAATGAACGTGTGTGCATTAAAACACTTCGACGACGACACTGGACTTGTGTCTTCTTCTTTATTATTATTATTATTTATTTCTTTGACGGCTAGGACAGCTCCGCATTCCTTCCCACGTAAGCGCCGCTCGCTCCGCCTTTTACGCGGTGTGAGTTGTTGCTGTCCCGCGCACGGCTCGCTCCCCGCTCCCCGACGGCAGACGGCGCGCAAAGAGGCGGCCCCGGGACCGCCTCGGGACCGCCGACGTTCCGGAGGCGCGAGACGTGGCCCAGCTTTCAGACTGCCCACACTGACCCCGAGCCTCTTCCTGCTTCCGCCTTATAACCCCTCTCCCGCGTCACCAAGCCCCACCTCTAGCCACGCCCCCCTCCCCCCCCCCACCTTACGAACCCTCCAGATGGTTCCCCACGAGCACCCTTGAGCTCCGCCTATGAACTATGGCCCAGATGATCCCATCCACCTGATTGGCTAATGGCTGAAGCGGCGGAGCCTATCCCACCGATGGGCGACCGTCGGGGTGTACTCTCGTATTGCACTTTGTATGTGGAACGTCTTTCATGGCCCACATAGCCAGCCATGCCCTGTGCTTAAATGCGCCGATATGTGCGTGTGGTGAGCAGTTACCGGACCCTGTGGAACATGGCCATACATGGCGCCTGAGACGCTCCTGCTGCCTTTCGTGACATGCGCAGCAGACATGTGGTCCCTGGGCTGCGTGATTGTAGAGATTCTCCTCGGCTGCAGACTCTTCATCGGCAACTACAAGGATTTCCTTGGCCGAGCCATCAAGGTGCCTGAAACAGGAAATTCTAAGCGCATTCGTTATGAATTAGTTGCAATGCAGGGCATAGCTTATATCCTCGAATTCGTTAATAATGGCATACAGAATGTTACGGACTTAAATGTACGATTCATGGAATTCCATGGAGCTGTCTTCATCCTCTGGACTCATGCCTTGGTTAAAAAAAAAACGGTGCCCGGATGCCAATACATATATGTAGAATATACATATGTAGAATGGATGTCTTCATGTGAATAGCTACCATTGGGGGTTTACATTGGGGGTTTACTGACCATGCCAGACAGACTGCCACTGTGACAGACCCATGTTATGAAGGCGATATTTGTTGATTTTCATATAATTCATATATAAATATTAAGATAAGCAAAAGCACGTGCAGTAATTGTGCAAAACACCTTCAATTCATACTGTAGATGTTAAAAGTTATACTGCATGTAAACTGTGCTCGCAGTCAAATTAGCTCATGAATGCAACCTCAAATGTTCGCAGATCTTGGGTCTCCCACCAATGTCAATGATCTTGACAGATTTCAACTGGACCATTACCATGGGTGAGTCGAGTGAACGTTGGTTGCTATTTTTTGACGTCACATTTGTCAGACGAGCGTCTCTGTAATGTACTCGTCATCACCATCATCACCACGATCCACGGGTACATAGCCCGTAGGTGTCCACTGCATGTTTTGGCATGTCTCCACTTTCCTCTGTCTCGTGCCAATATTCTCAAGCAGTGGCCACATCAATCTAGATTTGAAGTTTTCGCGACTGCAGGGACGCATGCTCTTTGGTTCTTTCGGTAAAGCCACGTAGGTGGGGAAAAAAGCAATAAAAATATATATAAATTAATTAATTAAATCACGACGTTTAGATTGCAACACAAGCAATCGTCATCAGGCGTGACAACCACAGCAATAAATATGTTTTTACTGAAGTGGGAGAGAAGCCAGAGTTAGGGCAGTTAAATAACTCAGAGAGGGGGAGGGGGGAAAGGGGAGGGGGCGAATGGGGAGAGAGAAAGAATCAAAAGAATATAGTGGCTATATCTTTTTGACACCAATCACTGATGCCATCGTCAAGCCATTCTTGGGCAGGTCTTCTTCATTTTTTCCAGTTCCGTTAATTTTTCCCGAAAAAAACACACTTTTATTTTTTGTTACTTATTTGTGTCCCCATCCTACTACTACACGCGTGTGTGTGGACAAATAGTACCAGTTTCATTCTCATCACTGCCTGCATCATCACGTTAATTGTTTTACGTGCAAACTTCTGTCTTTGCTTCTACGTTAGTCAGGGGCGGAGCCAGGATTTTGACTTTGAGGGGGGCTCACTTTAGTATTCTGAGATGTCCAGCGTTTATGTTTTCCAATGGGCGCCACAAATTTATACAACTAATTTTATTGGATTTGAACGCGGAGTTTATTAATAGGTCGGAGCCGTTTATGTGGCTAATAAGTTCGATATGTTCAAAAGGCTGCCGCTTAAGCAGCCTGCAGGGCAGCACAAGGTGGTAGCCTGCAGCATTTTGCAGCAGCCGGATTTCCGGTTATCCCGATTACCGACTTTCCCAAAATTTCAGGGGGGGCTGAGCCCCCCCCCAGCCCCCCCTGTGGCTCTGCCCCTGACGTTGGTCACTCTTTGGGTCAAGCTTCGATGCAGCAGTAATCCTGGAGCAATACATTTCGAGCGTACAATATCTGACCTCCGTCAGTCTTTGCACTCTCGTAAATCGTCCACAACAGTTTACGTCCAACGCTTGCTTCTTTTTTTTCCTCTCTCCCTCACAAACACAGACAAGAATGGGTGCCCAATTGTCAACGGCAAGGTCATTGTCCCGAGCTGTTTACCCCTGGAGTCGCTGCTGGATACTTATGACAAGGAGCTACTCAACTTCCTTCTCGGCTGCCTTGAGTAAGAGCCCCAACTCCATGAAACTTTACTATCACTTGTTGCGCACTTTGTCATATCAGAGCAACGTTTCTCGCTTTTGTGCGTTCTTAAAATTAATTAGCCCAATTATCGTGAAGCCATTGAAGCTGTGCACTTTGAAATGTTGATTTAAAACCCATTTCTTTAGAATTGCCTTCGTATTTAGATTGTTGTCCATCCCCCACACCTCCCGATTAGCGCGGTTGGCTGCGTACGGTGCTAAAGAAGTCCGACATGAAAGTTTGTTCTCCTATAACACGTGTTTTCGCAACGCGAATTGGATATGACGTGACGGATGTATTTGGGAACGCTTTATTTTTACAACGCCGATGCGAATCGGATATAACGCGACTGAGTGAACCGAGATACGTCACGCTAATAGGAATCAGCGGTTGTACGGCTGCCTCGGCGTAGCGTCACGAAAGGCGGGATGCTGCTGGATGCTTCTAAATGCTGCCCACACGCCTCGGTCGTTGTTCAGCCTGCGTACGCATCTAACGCGTTATCGCGGACTGTGCTTTCACCTACATTATTTACAGCAGCGCGATTTGTTTCCATAATACGGTGTTCTTCAGGAACGCAGCTGCCGCGTTATTGGAGAACACACTGTACACGCATGCTACGGAGGATACGGTTGGCAATTTATTGGGTGTGCCTCAACCCCCTCCTCATGAGCAGAATAAATGTGGACAACGGGGCCCTGACGATCCCCCGCGTGCATGTTGGCAGGTGGGACCCCGCACTCCGGCTCACACCTGAGCAGGCCTTGGAGCACGACTGGGTGAGGGGCGGTGAAAAGGCGCAGGGCAGCGCTGCAGTGCCAAGCGTCGACGTTCCACTTGGCCAGGCAGCGGCCCCACAGGCACTCAACGCGGACCCACAGGCACTCAACGCGGACCCACAGGCACTCAACGCGGACCCACAGGCACTCAACGCGGACCCACAGGCACTCAACGCGGACCCACAGGCACTCAACGCGGACCCACAGGCACTCAACGTGGACCCACAGGCACTCAATGCGGACCCACAGGCACTCAACGCGGCCCCACAAGCACTCAACACGGACCCACAGACACTCAACGCGGACCCACAGGCACTCAACGCGGACCCAGCCCCAGCAGAGTCACAACTGTCGGACGACAACTCTCAGTCCCATGGGATCCCGGAATCCGTGCCTCCCGGGGGATGCAGTGTTGAAGAATTTGTGACTGTCAGGAGCCAACAGTGAGTCTCCGCATGCAAGCGCATGATTAAGGATGTTTTTGTTGGTTGTGCTATCGTTAAGCCACAACCAAGTGTGTACCTGTTTAAATGAGCATTAGGCAATTTTCACCTCCGTCATTAAGCCTAACCCACTGGTGGAAATTCCACGTACAGTAAAACCTTGGATTGCGAGTAACTTGGTCTGCGAGTGTTTTGCAAGACGAGCAAAACTTTTTAAGTGAATATTAATTTGATAAACGAGCGAGGTCTTGCAATACGAGCAGTAGTACATATACGCTTTGTCTGCCAAGCGTCACGTGATCACAACTGATATACGAGCGCTTTGATATACGAGTGCTTTGGATTACAAGCACGTCTCTGGAACGAATTATGCTCGCAATCCAAGGTTTTACAGTACCTATATCTCCTTAAAACATCCACTGCTGATTTCCCACGAAGTGATAATACAGTCCATGATGTATGGGTAATACACGTACATCTTTCAGTCAAACTACCACCACCAAGATTAACATTCTGTATCAGAAAAGACAAAATATCTGTTTTCGAAATGATAAACATGAGGATTCTGTTTTTTAGGGGTCCTATATTGGTATAAGCTAACATTTTTATGAAAATTAACAACAATGTTACCTACACAATTATCCAGAGGATATTTCGGTAAATATTTCATCACCCCCATCCATTTTATTTATTATCATCAGCACGAACCATGGGCAGATAGCCTGTAGGTGTCCACTTCACATTTCACCACTTGTTTCAACTTTCCTCTGTCTCGTGCCAATATGCTCAAGCAGCGCATCTCTTTCTGGCACCAAAGCCATTCTCTGTTAGGTCTCTTTTCAGTTCCTTCCATTTTCCCAAACAACACGCTTTTGATTTGCCTGTTGCCTATGCTAAACGTGTCCAAATCGTGCCAGCTTCCTTCTCACCAATGCCTGCTTCACGAGGACTTCTTCCACGTGCAACCTTTTTTTCGTTACTTCGACGTTGGTCACTCTTTTTAGTCCACTTTGGGTGCCAGTATTCCTCATGTAGCAATACATCTCAAATGGCCAATATCTAATCCCTATCAGCCTTTTGTTTTATATTGTGGAAAAATATAAATCCCAAATTTTGAATGTGCTCCATCCAGCCCGTTGGTTCTCTCGTAAGTGCTCCACTCCCTGGTCCCTCCGTTTCATGCGGCATCTTGAGACACGACCGCAATTTTCTGCTGACGTGATTCCAAATTGTAAACTGCGACATTGGTCCTCCAACATAGATTGGCCCCTGTCCTGCGAATGTTCAGTTTTCACCACTGGCCCTGCTGCTCGTTTTCAGCGTGGAAATGCTTTGACCATCGAGTTGCATTGCACAGGGTGGCCCAGGTGTCTTGTGAACCCCAATTAGTTGAGCAGTAATTATTCATTTATGTCTTCACACCCATTGGTATGGCAAAACGATGAATCTTTGGTGATTAAATGGGGGGTCACGAGACACCTGGATCGCCCTGCAGTAGGCAAGCACACCTAGCAATGTGTGAAAGGCGGACGAGGCATGACGATCAAACGCGTGTCTCTCTTCCAGGCTGGTTCCCACTCTCTCTCCCAGCAAGAAAGATCACGGCAATGATGAGAAGGAGAAAGAAGTCACCGGCATTTCAAGAAGGATGTCAGGAAGGAGACGTGTGCGGGGATTTGCCGGCGTGCGAAAGATATTCCGGGCATTTTTCAGCTTCATCCGCAACTGCTGCTGCTGCGGCTGCAGCTGTGGTGTGGACGAATGAAGACTCCATCACAGAACCGGTTCGCACCTAGACAAAGATCTCCCATATTAGAATTAACAGATTGATGGGGGCAAGTGCTGTGAGAGAGCACCTATGAAGGCTGGCACGGCACGTCACAAGGTGGGTGGCCGCCACCACAATTATCATACATTTCATCGGGTGCTTGTATAAGGCTGAGTTGATCTAGGGGTGGCCCACGACCAGTTCACATAATCGTCACCAGTGTTGGCCGTGAGCGGGAATCAAGCTCGGGTCAGTGGGGTCAAAGCACAGGGCACACGAGCGACACACCTTGCTTCGTCTCGGGTGCTCTGGCCCTTGATAAACCTTGCCTCGCCTGGGTTTGTGCCCAATACAGGTGACGTCACTGGGGGATGACGTCAACCGGAGTGGAGGAGGCGGACACCTGACCCTGGACCCCAAGACGTGGCCATCCTGGAACCGCCTACCAGACCACCTCTACACACACCACGCACACACACACCACGCACACACGTCCCGCACGCCCCACGCACACCCTGCGCACACACCCCATGCACGCCCCACACGCACACACCCTGCGCACACCACGCACGCACACACCCCATGCACGCCCCACACCCCACACGAACACGCCCCACACGCCCCACACACCCCACACACCCCGCGCACAAACCCCATGCACACGCCCCGCGCACACGCCCCACACACACACCTCACACACCCTGCGCACACCACGCACGCACACACCCCATGCACGCCCCACACCCCACACGCCCCATGCGCACGCCCCACACGCCCCGCGCACACACCCCACGCACACACCCCACACACACACCACACACCCACCTCACCCACACACACTGCACTCACACTGTTGTATATATATATAGGTCTTATGAAAATTGATGAAAATAATGAAAATTAAATGAAATTAGAAATTTGAAATTATGTGTATCCGAAATTATGTTAATTAGTGTAATATGCGCATAAATTATGCTGATTCGAGAGATAATCGTATTAATTTATGCGAGTGGGCGTGGTTATGATAATGTAGGTCGTTATGGATTATCAGGTCGAGCCTCGGTGACGAAGGTTGGTTATTAATTGGAACAACGCAATTAATCGTATGCAGTGACGCAGGCGTTGTGAGCGTAAATGAGAGAGAGGCGATTCGACTCTGCTCTTTAATTCCGTATTATCGATAAGGATACGATTACTCTCGATTGAACATGATGAATTATGCGTTATGGATTATGTGTGGTGATAGTGTGCTTATGATAGGTCCCCAGGATTCAGATCTCATACGCAGAACAATATTATGCAGAATTTCAGGAAGAATCACACGCAAACTTCTGCTTTAATCAATTTTATTTTCTAGCTAACTTTAATTTTTGGATAATATGAAAACTCAATCTCGGGATTTTGGAATTTCAACACAGCGTTAACATGATACCATCACGATTGCGTTGTTTCACTTTGATAACGGCACCTGTGGTTAATTCCCGACGCGTAACGCAATCGATCGGTTGTTGAGAGAGAGATTAAAACATGCAACTATTCTATCAAAACCTTAACCTTATAATATGTAAATTCGTATTTCAACATTGCCCACACAGTACCACATCCATTCATAGACCTTCAAGTCAATTCTTATCACGTTGTTAACAGTAGGACGATTCGTTATTATGCAACTCAATGACAGCAGTATTTTTCGTTATGAATTGATTTTTAATGCACCACCTTGGAGTGGAAACCCTTCTTGATTATCCCGATATGCGTATCGTGTGTCTTCTTTATCACTGGTTCAATTCTTTGCGTAAAGCAGACGCCGAGGTTAGCATCTCTGGTGTCCAAAATGTGTTTCCTGTGTGTTGCGGCGCGATGGGGGAGTGAGGGGGAGAGTGTGGGGGAGGGGTTGCATACGAACGGCTTGTCACAGTTTCTGTCCACCGCTGGCTGGATGAGTCAGCACGATGCTCGCCGTCGTCGCGCCGATGGGTGTTGAGTGCGGGGCCGCTGCCCTCTCGGCCCTGGTGACGCGAAGTTGCGCGTTGTGGCACGCTGGTGGCACGCTGTTGGCACGCGCTGGTGCTGATGCTGGTGCTGATGGCACGCTGTTGGCGCACGCTTCCTCTCCTTGAAGATGCGCGAACGCGCCCGTGCTGGTTCGCTGACAGCAGTTTCTCTCCACTGCTGGCTGAGCTGCTGCACGCTCTTGCTTGGAGTTGCTGGCCGCGCTATTTCTCCTTGAAGATGCGCGAACGCGCCCGTGCTGGTTCGCTGACAGCAGTTTCTCTCCACTGCTGGATGAGCTGCGCCGGCGCGCGCTCTTTCCGCTGCTGTAGTATCTGACGCTGCGCTCGCGGGCGACAGGTCAAGTTTTTCTTCTGCTGAGTGAGCCGAGTCGCACGCGCTCTCTTTGTTGAGGTTGTTGGCGGCTGTCCAAGCTTTTCTGCTGCTGGTTGCCACGTTGCACGTGCTTTCTCTGTGGAGATGCTCGAGTGCTCTCAGCGCTGATTCGCTGATACTTTGTTGGCGGCTGGCCAAGCTTTTTCTTCTGTTGAGTGAGTTGATTCGCACGTGCTCTCTCTGTTGAAGTGCGCGAACGCGCCCGTGCTGGTTCGGTGACAGCAGGTTTCGTCCACTGCTGTATGACTCACTTTTGTTGATACATCGCGACTCAGCGATCCTCGCTACTCAGCGAGGATCGGAGCCAGCCGCTCCATGCAACTGCTCGTCCTGTGGACATCTTGAATCGCTGATCTGTCTTGACTGACTTAACTGTACTTTTTGAAAATGCGCTGACCGTTATGTTCAAAGACATTCTTCTTTCTGTGCAGTGAAGGGGGGGGGGGGGGGGGGGCGTGGTCTGTGTGTGTGCGTGTGTGTGGCAATTATGACATGGTTCTGTTCGGGTCTTCCTCAAGCCATAAACCATCAAGGAAACAGACGCTTCGATTCATCTCGAAGGCGTCTGTCTGTCGACGCTGTTCATCCAGAGAGAGGGGCGTGTTCCCCCCCCCCCCCCCTTTTTCGTACACGTTTCCGACGCACAAAGAAATGGTTAAGATTTTTAAAGTTTAACATTTCACATCACAGTTGGTATCTTATCATACGCAGTTATGATCCTACTTGTGATTCATAGTATTTGATTTATTTCCAAGTGAAGATGTTCTCTCGAGTATATATTCTTATCATGTGTTGCGGGGAGAGACAAAGGTGGTCGGGGTTTCTATCTCTCTATACTTTGAGTTGACATCGCTCAAATATCATTTCGACTCCACATTCTACCAGCCTAATCCACCCCGTTACCTTGGCTCTTACTTAGTTTATTAATTTTCGTCACTCTGTGTGTCTTATCATATATAAATGTGTGGCGGTTTATTTAACTTAAAGTTCGCTCGCTCTTTTGCTGCCCGTGTGCAGGGTGGGGTGGGGCCACTATTAAGTCCCGTGTGTGGCAAATGGTTCCTGCGATAACGATCTGTTTGCCCTGGCGTGAAATTCCTCTCTCGCGCTCTGCGGGAGAGACAAAGGTGGTTGGGAGTACCTATCTCTTTATACTTTCGACTTTATATTTCTCAAATACCATTTGGTCCCATGTTCGCCAAGACTCGTGTTTGTAACTACGTCCTCCCGACACCCCTCTCGGTTTACCGAGGTTTGCATTGTTATGATGGAATTATTAAGAAGAAAAATAATTTTCATCCTGAGTTTTAAGAGGTCCGTTTCTTGATTGTTGGAATCCATATGCCTTGGTTCTGTAAGGTTCTATCATGGAATGTCGTGTAAGGTCAACACATTATTCTTAATTTTATGTGTGACTGATGTGTAGCCACTTCTTTAACTTAAAAACGTGTTCGCTGGCTGTTGTGTGTGTTTTCTCATTAATCCGTCTGGCTAGCTCCAGATGGCCCCTTGTGATAAGGTGTGGTTCCTGCTTCTCCGCGCTGCGAGAGAGACATAGGTGGTCGGGGTTGCTTGGGATATTGTTTAAACTCTTTCGCAAGTTTGCCCGTTGTCTCATTCCTTGTTGAAAAAGTTTGATGCGGCTCTGTATTTTGTCTCCAAGCTTTGTTTTAACAGTAAAAGTATTAAAGGTGAAAATCATTTGATCGCGAATTAATTATTGGATAAGGATTCACTGATGTGTCTCGTGGCCTGTTCTTAATTGGAGTGAGCGCGAGGACGCTAACTTAACTTATTCTTGTTATTGCATTTTAAATTTTAACCGTTGTTTTAATGACAAAGGAAAAAAATATATGGTTTAACCCGTGGGCGTTCTCGTTTCTGGATTGCGGAGGGCTTCCCTCTGCGTGACCTCCCTTAGGGCACATCAAACTCTTGTTCATCTGGAGATCTTCGCAGATAGCTCCTAACATCCTCGCCTCGAGAGTTTTATTATTTCTTTATTTATTAATGGCCTGTTTATGATCGACATCTGGTTTTTCGTGTGCCTGGCTTACGGGTTTTCGTTTGTTAAAAAAAAAATTGATATATAACGGAAAATATTATTATTAATATACATTTTGGAAAAGGCTCATATACAACAACACACCACCTGCACACACCCCACACACACACCACACAACCACCTCACCCACACACACTACACTCACACACCACCTGCACACACACACACAGACACCTCGGCTAGCCCTTAGGTCAACTGGAACTCACAAACCGAACCTCTCCGCCTGGGTTTTCATCCCGGCAACCTATCGCGTGACCTGGCCACGGGTTTCCTATGCGAGAGAGAGAATTGGCAACGTTGGTTGTTAGATGGAAGCCCCCGGGCCCCGTGATAAAGCATGGGCCTGAGTTCGACGATTACGACAATAAAAACCGTTAAAATGTTATCCGAGTGCGGTGTTTGACATTGTGTGCGTGGCGAGTCGCTTGGGGAGGTGTACGCTACAGTGGACATAACCATGGCAGGCAGAGGCCATGCGCTGCGTTAATTTCCCCTGGCATTAAGTCGCCGGCACGGCTGGTGAGGAAAACTCTTCAACCTCGCCGTGGATCTTGTGGCGGAGCAGAGGGACAGGAGGCTGGGAGCACGTGGTATGTGGCCCTTAGAGCAAGTGGTGTGGTGAACCGTAATGTGTGAAGGCCGTTTTACAGTTCCTCTTTAATGAAGCTAATACATTCGATGTCTGCAACATGAATTGCTTTCATCACTCCATCTTCTCGGTGGATGTACTCTCTCAGCCACATTCCATTCAGTAGACGACAGTCATTTCTGTTCCATAAAGTGATTTGCCAGATTTTAATTACCTAATGTAAACTCACAGGTGTACGTCCTGAAAGAGTTGTTATATCATTAGCAAAAACCACGAAAACATGATGCATTCTAAAAACATGGCAGGAGGCAATAGCCATTGCCATCACCAAACCAGGCAAGCCAATCAACGACCCAGGAAGCTAGAGACCAATATCACTCCTGTGCATGACCTATAACCTCCTGGAACGCATCATCCACTGGAGAGTCAGTGATTCGGCCTGGGATGCAGTTGCTGTGACCAAGCTTTTGGCCTTTGCGACACACATCGAGGCCGCATCCCAGAAGAAATCAGCGCAGGCCTTTGTGAACTTGTCATCAGCTTTATGACACCGTCTGAATTAACGGCTTCATGTTAAAGCTCGCAAGGACCATTCCCGACCTCGAAACAATATGCCTAATGAGAACTATGACAAGAAATAGGCGACCATGTCTTTATATGGGCAACAAATCCAGGTCACCTCGGATCCCCAACAATGGATTTCCACAAGGTTCAGTACTCGCGCAAATGCACTTCAACGTCTACATGAGCGACATGGAAAACCCACCGGGTCACACAAATTTGTATGCGTGGATGACCCTGCCCTAGCAATGCAACCAGTCAATTTTAGCAACATCGAATCCAGTCTGAACAAAGAGCTGAACACCATGGGGGAATCTTCTTTGGTTCTTTCGGTAAAGTCACGTAGAATGAGAATAAAATAATAAAATAAAACAATAAAATTATCACGACCTTTCGGCCACAACACAAGTGGCCTTCTTCAGGTGAAAGGAACAAACCTGTCGGGACGACAGAGCTTCAATGAACGTTGTTAATATTTGTGCGTCTTTTAAGCTGGTTGAGAGAAGTGAGGCACCTTGACAAAGGGGTTTACATATCAAACAGGAGGATTTAGCATTGAAACAGTTGATGGATTAGCTTGTGACTGGTCACAGAAATAGCTGTGTTAAAGTCAAAGCCTACACATCCACAGAGGCACCTCGTACATGGACGCCAAAGGGGCTGCAATAACTCAACTATCATAAAGTAAATATTCCATGGGGGAATATTTCTGGATATGGAGGCTCAAGCCAAATTCCCCACAAAACTGGTCACTACATTTTGACTTAAAACTTTCGTTCCTGCAGGAATTCATATTCTTGGTTCTTTCGGTAAAGTAATTAGTCACTATGCCATCTTGATAACAGAAGCGCGCAGCACACTCTGAAAGTGACTTTCTTCGGGAACACCGTGCGACACGACCCCATTGCAACGGAATCTCAGAGTGAAGCTGGACCATAAGCTAACCATATGGTCCAGCTTCACGTAATACTGTGCACCAGCATAGACGAGAAGTAGTCACAATCGACTTGTTGATGTCCAACTGAACACATCAATGTAGTGTATCACTGGGAGCCTCAAGTCGACCCCCAACACCCTGGGCTGACTGCGCTGTCACAAATATCTCCCCCACCCACCCGCCACGATGCTGCAAACCCTCCGGGAAGTCCTGCAAATCGAGGGATTACAGTCGCCTTCCCATTCGTCAGGAAATCAATAAACGTCGCTTGAAGTCACGAAAGCTATTTTGGACCCATGCGCTTAACCTTCAGCAATGCGAGTTCAACCCCGATGAAGCTTGGAGAGCTGAATGGAGTTAAAAAGATCTCATAAACGAACACCTTGTTAAAGACTAAACGCCAAATATCTCTGGGTTTGATCTTCTCCGAAGCTCACGGATCTACCCTAAACCGTATCATCACAAACTATGGCAGATGCGGATACCTGATGCACAAATTTAAAACTATCTAGTGTGCGACTGTGGTCATTAAAACAGACCATACAACATTTAAAGATGCAATGCCATCTCCACGAACTCCTGACGTGGTTATCTGCACTTGACCACCTGAATGTGAAATTGTAGTTGTTGCTCTGTCATCTACATCAGCCATACGAAAGAGCAGCAGCATCAGCCATGTTGGACAAAGTCCTCGCCAAGGGTGTGGTCTCTCTCACGATCCTCAGCTGCATTCTACTTCATTATATTGTTATCTGTCGAATGCAGGGCATCAGGCAGGCTGATGTATCTACGCAGAGTTTTGGGTGTTAGTCCTTTGCAGGCATTAATGGGTTTCTCCAGGCACTCTCATTTTAACACTGGATTGTCAGGATGAAAAATCGAGAACGTTTCTTCTTTTTTAATGAAAGGTACAGGTTCTTATTGCGTATGGCATTATGTTAAGGTGCTAGATGTCAATGACGTGGTCTGCTAACTTAACATGAGGGCTTCAGCCGAGAGTTTGTTGTAGTTTTGCTATTCCTCTCCATGGAAGGAGCACATAATACAGTTGATTATCACGTGATGTATAGTTTGGGTTGGATTTCTGCATTCATACGACTGTGTCTTGTCTTTCATTTCCATTTATACTGGTGTAGTGTTCGATTTCACTCGGATAACTTCTGTCTTTCTTCGAACACCGCTTTATTTACAACTCTCAGCATGTCCTCCACATTCCACAGTATCCTGGTCGCCACGGCTCGCTCACCGTGCTTCACTCGACTCGCTCGCCACCTTTGTCTCTCCACTCCCCCACGATTACTTCGCTTACTCCGCCGCTAACTTCTTCGTCTCTGTTCACCGCTATCACCGTCACTATGCTCTCTCCACTGCTAAGTGCTTCGTCTCTGTTCACCGCTATCACCGTCACTATGCACTCTCCACTGCTAAGTGCTTCGTCTCTGTTCACCGCTATCACCATCACTACGCTCTCTCCACTGCTGGCTATTCTCTATGCTCTCTCCACTGCTGGCTATTCTATTCTTCGCACACAGCGTCTTCGCACACAGCGTCTTCGCACACAGCGACTTCACCCTTCAACTCTTAACTCCAACTCCTCAACTTCAACAACCTTCTCCAAGCTCTCCAAGCTCCAACTCTCCCTCTCCAATTGCCGACCCCCCAATTTATCCCCGCTCTCATTACGCCCCCAATTAATTAGTCCGCTTCCCAACGGCACTCCGCGTGACCGTACACCTGTTTCTCCTCCAGACCTTTAGGTGCCGCTCTAGCCTTGGCAACAGCTCCAACCAATCACAGCCGTCCAGGGCTTTCCCAGCTTAATTGCCCTAACATAACCTGCACTGTATTCGCCTTCACTACAGGCTGACCCAAGATAACCCGTACTGTCTGTGTGATCATGTAATCACGCCCCCTCCACCACGCACCTTCCTACTCCACTACACGGGTAGGAACCTCCTGGTTACACCAGCCCACAAGGGATTATTGTGTCCATCCGTCGTGCATCCAAAAATGGGAGGGGTGGGGCTGGGTGGAGAGGGGAGGGTGGGGGAGGGGCTGGGTGGGGAGGGTGGGGAGGGGCTGGGTGGGGAGGGTGGGGCTGGTCAACCCGTGGTGCCCTTATAAAACTCAACATTTAACCTACTCACGCCGGCTTGTGCCCGCCCTCACAGCCGGGCATATTTGCGGAATACACCACGTGGTGCCGCCGTTGACCCTGGCCATTGACCGAGCAGACCAACGTTCCTACCAGCTCCCTCCGCAGGAATGTGTTGAAGGAGATGTGTGCATCTGCCTGTTGATGCGATTCTGGTGTGATTGATGGTTACGCCACCAGGTGTCTTAGAGAAATGTCAAAGCCAGGATGTGCGATGATTGGGTTGCGAATTAGGTGTTTATTTTAGAGGTTCTCATTCCACTGTTCACCACCGTTCTGCCAGATCTGGATGAGAAACCTTTCTTAATAAATGAAATGAAACTTTCTTACGCGATACTGCATCAGCAGTGTTGCACAAGGAAAAAAAATAATCACATTTTGCAGTAACATGGTCCGAAGACGAAAATATGTATAATAAGAAATGTTTTAAAAGACAAAGGCCCTCCAAAGCAGTGAGTAATAGTTGGATACTGAACGATTCACCATGCATCCATAGTAAATTCAATATTTTATGCAGTGTTAAATTGGCATATTCCAATTTGCCATATTGCAATTTAAGACCCCTCATCTGGAAATGTTCTTAAAAGTAAACGCCTTCATGTTCTCCCCGTGGTTGCGTATCTCATTTCACAAGGCAACATATCTCTTGAAGCACACTATTAAAGTCACTCACACATCGGGCTTAACACGAACTTTCAACTCTCGAATCATTCCTCACTTTACGAACAACTATACAACTATGAGTTCGGAGCAGACTATGGATCAACGCCGAATATATATTCCAACGTCATCCACTTTATAGCTAATCGGGATGCAAGTTGCATAATATAACTAAATATATGGTTTAGTTATATTAACATAAAAAATAATGAATGTGATGTCCGACAGCTAATTCGTTAATGTGTCTACACAAAGGACTAGTGTGGACACTGCAGCTGCAGTACGATTTATTTGTTGTGCATTATAATCAACGTGAATCTGTCCCTCTCAATTCATTTTTCAATTATGATTCGTGAAGCTTGCGAGCAAGGATGCCAGTCTAGGAAAGATTACACAGCTTATAATTCGAAGAGGAGGAGCACTCCACAATCACCCGACTTAAGTAACGTGATGAAATCTAAATTATCCACGGAGAATGCCCCCTCCTTCTGCGGTAGCATGCACCTGCATCAGTAACGTTGTTTTGAAAACGCACAACTTATTCTATCCCTTGTTAACCATGTACGCCACCTTAACGTATCTGCTATTTCAACATGCATGCTCAGAGAAATCACTTAAACTCGCTCCTGTACAAAAATAAAGCAGTCAAGCAATTTGGATATTGACCTCTGATGACGAATGCAAGAAGAGGACTTGAGACCCTGATTTAATCATAAGCGGCTGAAACCCGGAATGAAACCCAACATCTATTAAAAACTAATTTTTTTATTTATTTTGATCAGGTAGGGCCCACTGAGCTATAAAGCTATTTTTTTCCCAGAAGTAACCTGGCCACATTTGACGGTTCAACGAAGTGGCTTATTGCGTGGAAATTCATAGCAGGTAAGTAGTTTAACAAATATGCTTTCGCGACCAATATTATTCATAATAAAAGTTTTTGGGTTAGATCACGTTATTTATGAATGTGTCGTAACCCTCCACCACCCGACACGGCCAATCAGCAAAAAAAAGTGTCACGTTGACAAAAGACAAATATTTCGCTACTTTAGCCCACCGGTGTGTTGAAGAGTGAATCCACAACATTTACAGTTTGAGTACGACGTTTCGCTGGTAATTTCATCCAGCATCATCGGGCAATTCGCCAGAATGGTAAAGCCCTCGCTTGCTCTCGGTCTTGAAGCAGGTAAGTACTCTAAACGCGTGGTTTTAAATGCGGAGGGAAAAACCGGAGGACCCAGAGAAAAATTAACGCGAGTGCGGGGAGCGAGAGAGAACATGCAAACTTCAAATATACGGCCATCAGGGTCGGGATTAAACACACGACATCCTCTGTACCAGGCTTGGATTACAGTGAAAAAGGTGTCAACCCGAAAGTGGAGCTTAGGCCCGGATGAGTGAGCTCAGGGAGGTGTACATCTCGCCAAAGTCGGGACGCGTCAGTGGGTCCTCATGCCAGCAGGAGGACATGACGCGGTGCACGGCATCAGGGCAGACGCTTGGACGGGGTAGGCGGATTCCCTGCTTCAGCAGCTCAACCACCTCCCTGTGCGTCTTCCCTACAGGGGTGGTGGGGTCGGGGGGGCAGGAGATCGGGTGGGGGGGGGTAAACAATGGAGGACACGGAGCAGACGCCGTCACAGTTTTACACCCGTCGGATATCACGGTTATTAAAAAAAAGATCGCGGTCAAGAGGTGGGCACCATACACAGTCAACCGTGCTCATCGGAGGTCTGGGGGCAGGACAACAACACTGCACGGTTAGCCAAACAAACAGTTAGGCAAGTAGCGAAATCGATTTGTATGCTCGTGATATATTCATTACGTATACATCAATAATTATGCACGTTATACGCTAATCGTACCTTCAACATGAAGGAGTAAGTAACAGAGTAGAGATGAGGCGTAAAAAAACAAAAACGTGAAACGGCAAATGATGCGATGAAATTTTCAGATGACGTAATTAATTGCAGCAGTAAATCATTCTTCTAACACGCGGCGATTATTCAAATGACTGTGGGGTGCCGTGAATTGGTGCGGGCCATTTGAACCTTTGTAAGGGAGGGTGCCGTCCGTGTAAATCTCAAAGAGCAGCACCCCGAAAGACCAGGAGTCACACTTGGACGTCCAGACTTTGGTAGTGAACGCCTCGACGGCACACCAGCGTGCGGGCAGCATATCTCCTGCACACCCACAGGTAAGGCAGTGCAGCGTGTAGATTTGCAATCCAACCACATAGATCTTTGGATGATATCCCTCCTCGTACACCTACTCTGGCAACCAAATGAGGGTACGCGCCTGACAGGGCCCCTACCGTGTGGAGATGGAGCGATGGAACAGCTTTTGCGCAAGTTCTAGGCGGATTATATTATTCTATAGTTATTCACCGACTTGCCATTCCGCCATTTTTGGCTACCCACGAATCGCATCTGGAACTCTACACGATTATATCGAGAGAGAGAGAAAGAAAGTGGTGAAATAAAGTGATGAGAGACAAAGTAAAGAGAGATAATGTAGTGAGAGATAAGTGATGAGAGATAAAGTGATGAGAGACAATGTGATGAGAGATAAAGTGATGAGAGATAATGTGATGAGAGATAAAGTGATGAGAGATAAAGGGATGAGAGATAATGTGATGAGAGATAAAGTAATGAGAGATAAAGTGGTGAGAGATAAAGTGATGAGAGATAATGTGATGAGAGACAAAGTGATGAGAGATAAAGTGACAAGAGATAATGTGATAAGAGATAAAGTGATGAGAGATAAAGTGGTGAGAGATAAAGTGATGAGAGGTAAAGTGATGAGAGATAAAGTGACGAGAGATAAAGTGGTGAGAGATAAAGTGATGAGAGATAAAGTGATGAGAGATAAAGTGATGAGAGATAAAGTGATGAGAGATAAAGTGGTGAGAGATAAAGTGATGAGAGGTAAAGTGATGAGAGATAAAGTGATGAGAGATAAAGTGGTGAGAGATAAAGTGATGAGAGATAAAGTGATGAGAGATAAAGTGATGAGAGATAAAGTGATGAGAGATAAAGTGATGAGAGATAAAGTGACGAGAGATAAAGTGATGAGAGAGAATGTGATGAGAGATAAAGTGATGAGAGATAAAGTGATGAGAGACAAAGTGATGAGAAATAAAGTGATGAGAGATAAAGTGATGAGAGAGAATGTGATGCAACATCATAATTTAAAGTTGTAGGGATTAGTCATTATATAGTGTAGCATATACCCAGTTACTTAATGTTAACAGCTCAGCTTATTGGAGAGTATATTGAGTACATTGATTATATTGATGTAGTTTATATTTAGTTTTTTTCACATCGGTTTATTGTATGGGAGTAGGGTATGTGTAGTTCTTTAGTAACGCCCCTTTTTTATTTTCCACATAATACACTAGCTTGATACGCGGTGGTTTGGGCTGTTGCAATTCTTTATTATTAAATCTCTCTCTCTTTATTACTGCTAATCCTACATAATACACTAGCATAATATGACTTTGAGACCCCCCACCGCCTAGACATTCCACAAGGAGTGACTAACCCCATATCTGCATTTTCCATCAATATGCTAAATTCTTCTGTTGATATGTAAACTCCTTTGTCAAGGCGCTCTGCTCCTCTCACCCAGCTTAAAATACGCTGCCAAGCTTGCCAGTGTTCATTGGAGAGCTGTCTTTCCGACAGCTCTGTTTCTTCACCTGAGGACGGCTGCTTGCGTTATGGCCGAAACGTCGTGAGAAATTTATTTTATATTGTTTGATTTTTATTATATTATTATTTCCCTTCTACGTGACTTTACCGAAAGAACCAAGAATATGAATCCCTGCAGTCACGAAAGCTTTACATCGGAATGAAACACGTTTGTTCCAAAATGTGTATTCCTATAATATATAACATGTACCCGCATGTGTTATGTGCACGTGGAAGTACATAATTTATATATACACTACATCATGTACATAATATAGATGCACATTAAATGATACTGTATACACACACTGTTATGTTTGATCTCAATCCATGGGACTCACAAGGTAAGTGATGATGATGCTGAAGATGGTACAATGCTGTTTGTCTTGAGCGTGTTGATTGTAGTGGTGATGGTGGTGACGGTTATTGCAGTGATAGTGATGTGAAAAACATAGATGATTGCAGTGGAATGATAATAATAGTGGTCGCGTTAGTAGAGGTAGTGACTATGCACGCAATATATTACATGTAATACACATGCACATTTATCATATTTAATACACTCAAAAACAATTGCAGGTGCACGTACAACAATGTAATTACAGTATACATACGATGGTGGTGTGTGTGGGGGGGGGGTTGAATGTATAGGCATATTACAATAATTTAGCACGTATTTATCCGTGTGTTTATTTTAATAGGTGTAATATACACACACGCATCATCATAATATGTAACCGCATTTGTATTATATACACATGCAAGCACATATAATAGACACAGATCATATAGATATCATACACGTGTACATTCATTGTACTGTTATCTAGCGATCTAATGGGTGGATTAAGATTTACTTAAACCAAGGTGGGAACCCACGAGTCCCCATGTGAATGGACACGAGGCATTCAGTGACGTCTCAAGAAGCCGATGATTATTACCAGAAGGCCACGTGACTCCACGAGAGAGGAAACGGATGCCGTGACGTCACCTCTGACGTCATTAGCCTGGCGCGTCATTCTTCGTTGAACTTTGGCGGAGGGAGCACGCGGCTCGCGCTCCAGCGCCCCCTAGGTCTTGGCTCTGTCCCATCGTTTTTTCTGGGAGTTTCTCGACGAGGGATTTATCCAAGGTAAGCGATGACGTTGTTTGTCTCGACCCTGTTGATTGTAGTGGTGATGGTGGTGTTGAAACGGCTCTATGCCGAGTGTTGTAAGTGGCGGTAATGTGAATATGGTAAATTATAAGTGTGGTGTTCGTGGTGGAGGTGACGGTTTAATTATTTGTGGAGGTGGTGATGGCGATATTCGTGATTGTGTTAGTGATGGCAATGGAACTTGTGGTGTTGTTAGATGCTGTTGGTGATGGTGATTACAGTGATAGTTTTGGTTGTGACATAGATGATCGTGTAGGAAATTATGGACAGGTCAACGGCAGTGGCGATACTGCTGATGATAGTCGTGATGATAGTAGTGCTGTTTACTAATGGCAATGGAGATCATAGCGTTGACAGTGATAGTAATCGTGGTAGTACAGGTAGTGACTATATATGCACAAAATACATTATATGTAATACACATGCACATTAATCATACTTAATACACTCAAAAATATTTCAGGTGAACGTACTACAATGTAATTACAGTATACATATGATTGTGGTGTGGGGGGGGGGTGAATGTATAGGCATATTAATATAATTTAACACATGTATGCATCATTGTGTTTATTTTAATACGTGTTATAGACACACACGCATCATCATAATATGTACTCGCATTTATATTATATACACATGCAAGCACGTATAATAGGCACAACTACATCATATAGATATCACACACGCGTACATTCATTGTACTGCGATGTAATTATCAAATGGGTGGATTAAGATTCACTTAAACCCGCGAGACCTCCGCGTCCCGAGGCCAGAAGCCCACGTGACTACTCTCCACGCTGATAAAAAAAAAACGGATGCCGTGACGTTGTCACTGACGTCACTAGCCTGGCGGCGCCATTCTTCGCTTGACAACGTGGAGGCAGCACGCGGCTCGCGGTACAGCGCCCTCCCAAGAAACTTGCTCTGCCACTTGTGAATCTTGAGAGGCGCTGTCCCATCGACTGTGTGTGTGCGGGAGTTTCTCGACGAGGGATTTATCCAAGGTAAGTGATGATGATGATGTTGAAGATGGTACAATTCTGTTTGTCTTGATCCGTATTGATCGTAATGGTGATGGTGGTGTGGAAGCTGCTCTATGATCGTGTCGAGTGTTGTAAGTGATGGTAATGTGAAGTTAATTATGAGTGTTGGTGGCAGAGGTGATGGTTTAATTGCTTGTGGAGGTCGTGATAGTGATAACGCTTGTGATGGTGGTAGTGTTGGTGGTGACAGTGATGAAATACAGGAGACCCTTGAATATTGCGGGGGTTATGGTCTTGAAAAGTGCCCTGAAAGCCAAAACCGCGATATTAAATAACGAAGCCTGACCTAAATAATAGCGTTTGGGGCTGTTCATAAATGACGTCACGCACCTGGGGGGGGGGGGGTTAGACATTTGTGACGATGTGTGACGAGGGGGGGGGGTTGAGAAATGTGACGTCACATCAAAATGCGTAACTTTAAATAAATATAGCCAAACGTTCTATTCTTAGCTCTTTCGGTAAAGTCACGTTGAAGGGAAACAATAAAATAATAAAATATATATAAAACAATAAAAATTCTCAAGACGTTTCGACCATAACACAAACGTGACTTTACCGAAAGAGCTAAGAATATGAATTACTGCAGTCACGAAAGCTTTAAATCAAAATTTAACACGTTCTATTCTTAGCTCTTTCGGTAAAGTCACTTTGAAGGGAAACAATAAAATAATAAAATATATATAACATTAAAAATTCTCACGACGTGTCGACCATAACGCGAACAGTCATCATCAGGTGTGAAAAACCAACGGCAAGAAATATTTGAAAGAAGTGGTGGTTCGCATCTATTTATTTATTTATTTTAAAACGGTGTTTGTATTTTGATTTAAAGCTTTCGTGACTGTAGTAATTCATATTCTTAGCTCTTTCCGTAAAGTCACGTTGAAGGGAAACAATAAAATAATAAAATATATAAAACAAGTTATGACGACCGTTTGTGTTATGGTCGAAACGTCGTGAGAATTTATATTGTTTTGTATATATTTAATTATTTTATTGTTTCCCTTCAACGTGAATTTACCGAAAGAGCAAAAAATGTGGTGTTTGTATTTATTTATTAAAACCGTTAGCACCACGGGCAGCGATTTGGCAGTTTATTTAGAAGGACGAGTCCATCTATGTTCTGAAAAGAGGAGGGGGGAGACGAAAAATTAATGTATGCTGTCTGAAAGCCACCGTAAGCGTTAACAATCAATTAAGACCTGAAATGGTTTTATCAAATCCTTCCAATGATTTCTAAGCCAGAATCCATCTTCTCGGTTGAAATTATCTCTGTGCTTATGTAGATAGCCTCATAAATGTCTCCTACAACATCAGAATGCAGCGTCACATTAAATATGCACTACATTGACAATAGTTTAAAGCGATTTGAAGCACGTTTTTTTTGGGGGGGGGGCAGAGCTTTGTGACGTCATATTTGAGGGGGGGTCTGACTTTGTGTGACGAAGTTGGGGGGGGTCAAAATTCGTCCAAAATCGCGTGACGTCATTTATGGACGGCCCCTTAAGGCTCCATTGGGGTCTTTGTCTATGTTCGCGAGATGATTGCACTTCAAAGGTTAAGGTGCCATTGACTGTCCGGTGTCCCTCGCCCGCTCCACACCATGGTATCAGCCAACAGTACTGACTCGTACAGTATACCCGCAAAGGACAAAAACTCACTCCCGCGATAGCTAAATTGGTATACTAAGACGTTACACGCTCGATAGCGTCGAAACCGCGAACGATAAACCCAACGATATTCAAGGGTCTTCCGCATGTCTGTGAATCCATGTTTGCATCTCTCTGTCCATGTATCTGCGTGTCTTTGGGTGTGTTTACATATACATGGGGAGTTGGTTTAGGGTAGCGCCTTGGCACAATAAACCCAGCGACGCGAGTTCAATTTCTGCCCACGGCCACCACTAATGACGACGTGCACAAACACCGACACGGTGGCTAGGAGATGTTCACAACCTCGCCTGGTATACAGGAGGTTGGTGGGTTTGATCCCAACCCGGACGCATGTCTCCGATTATTTTTTGCCTCCACATTTAGAAACGTGCGTTTCGAGAATTTGGCTGCCGTAAATTTGCACGTGATGCGCTGCTTCGCTGAGCTATCATTCGTGACCAGGTCGCTTCTGAAAAAGGGCTCTGTAGCTCAGCGGGTCTTACGTTGTAAAATAAAAACAACAACAAAAATGTGTCTCTGTAATGTTTCGTGATTGGCAGGCGATCATGGCGCCTGGAGTCATCTCATCGAAGGCAGGGAAAAGCTTCACACCACAAGGTTCCAAACCACTCGATTCTGCATCTTTGAGCCACGTGATATACCGCCAGGCTCTTTAATAAGACAATGGCACACTCACTCGAGCAGAGTGCACGTGGCCAGAGTCAAACCCTGAACGGTCCTACGCGTTTAAATAGACCACGCACATTTGAAGTCATGCATAAGTCCTTAGTTGCTTTGTGATTCTATGAATGTCCACATGATAAGCCACTTTGTAGAGTTGTAATTTTTAGCCAAATACTGAAAAATGTTAATAGCTCAATGGGCTTTAGCTGGTAAGTTAAAGAAAATAGTTTAAACTTGATTTGTATATTTTTTAAGTGATGTGCATAGCTTTCCTATACTTTGCCCTCCTATCATGCTTTTGTGTTGTCCTCCGGGACATCTGTTAAAAAATACCTTTATAGCTCATCAGATTCCTTCAGTAAAAATAAATATTACGATTCTGTTACATATATGAATGTGTTCATTGATTAACGCATGTGTGTATGTGTGTGGGTGCAGAAATCTTGGATAGATTCCGAAAGAAAATGACTTCTTTTGAACGCATAGAAATCCAGGCGTTCGAAAATATTTTTTATTTTAAGACTAGCGGTGTAAGAAATGGCCGTAAAAATAATGGCTACGACGACGAAAATAACGACTACATTCCGGTGAGTCTCCAATATGGTCCATGTTCATTCCAACAAGTCCACATCCCACTGCAAACCCAAACAACCCAGGCAATTGTCTTTCGCATGGCTATTGTATTTGCAGAGAAACAAATACCATTTTACATTCAGGTGGCAGTCACGCCAGTTAACAGCATCAGGAGTAGCGGAGTATATCGCTGTGATGTCTCCTTTTGTATTTGTGGATCGGGCATTGCATCGTTATATGTTGTGCAGTTTGTTCTGGATGACCACAAGCGCACACTACTGGAGAGTTTTTAATTTTCCATTTGTGCATCAGGTATCCGCGTCTGCCATGGTTTGTGCGGATGCAATTTAGGGTGGACTATGAGCTTCGTGGAAGATTTAACTCAGGGATCCTCTGTGTGGTCTGATGGTGTTGTTTGTAATTAGCAGTGAAACATCGTATCAAGTTAAATTTTTATTTAAAGCTTTCGTGACTGCAGGGATCCATATTCTTGGTTCTTTCGGTAAAGTCACCACGTAGAAGGGAAACAATAAAATAATAAAAATATAAAACAATAAAATTCTCACGACGTTTCGACTGCAACACAAGCAATCATCATCAGGTGTGAAAACCACAGCAAGAAAATTTTGAAAAAAGTGCTAACGTTAAAAAAACCCGCCACTTTTTTCAAAATTTCTTGCTGTGGTTTTCACACCTGATGATGATTGCTTGTGTTGCAGTCGAAACGTCGTGAGCATTTTATTGTTTTATATTTTTATTATTTTATTGTTTCCCTTCTACGTGGTGACTTTACCGAAAGAACCAAGAATATAAACATCGTACCAAGTTGTTCAATGTTGTGGATTGCTTTCAAAAACATGCTAGTGCACTGAAGCATCAATTTGGCTGTATTAGGGTATTAGGAGTGTGACACACATTGGCATTTTACACACGTGTCGATATAACCCAAAATTCAATCATGAATCATAATGGTTCAAAGCCTATGTGTTAAATTTGTAAAAAGATCCTCATTAATGTGCATACTTGATAACAATTGTTCGTATGGAGTTGTTGGCTTCAGCTGGATACCGATGAACACACACAATTAATGTCGTTCTGCCAATCTCTGAGCGAATACTTATACGCACATGAGATGAGAGACCGTCTATGACACATTTTACATAGCATGATCAAGTGGTGTCCAGTATGAGGCATCTGGCAAATACATCACAAGCATCACAGACATTGTTCTATCGGTTTGGATACAAAATTAAAAAAAAAACAATAACTAAATGGGCACTGATTGAGCGACGCTTTAAGACTGAGTAATGATTGATGACTGAATAAGGGCGCATTGAATAATGAAATCTTCTGTTATTTTGTCGCAGAAAAAGAACGACCACCTGGCGTACCGTTACCAGATACTAAAGGTACTTGGCAGAGGGCGTTTTGGCCAGGTGCTGCTTTGCATGGACCACAAGACCAAAGAAAAAGTGGCCTTGAAAATGCTGCAGCACTGCATACGGTGAGATTTCACGATGGAAATAGCCACATTTATATCTGGATATGTGCCTAGAACACAACTTGTGAGATTCTAGATTTGATTCTAGATTTGAAGCTTTCGTGACTGCAAGGATCCATACTCTTTGGTTCTATTCGGTAAAGTCACGTAGGTGAAAAATAAAACAACAAAAAAACAACAAAAATCACGACGTTTCGGCCACAGCACAAGCGGCCTTCATCAGGTGAAGGGACCAGACTGTCTCGAAGATCAAACAAAAACTTGTGAGATGATTAACAAGTGTTACTTTCCATGAAAGCAGAACAAATCGGGATTAGAGCATATAGCCTTGTCTTCGGGGGCTCTGTTGGTGGTGTCATCCTAGTTTTTGTACATCCTCATGCCTCTTAAGCGTGCAATAACAAGAGTGTGGCGAGATGGGTTCACGGTTTCTCTCCATAACAAAGAAGAGGTCAGCAAAGGCGGACCATTGCCAAAAAAGGTTCCGTCAGTGTTACTAATGAATTTGTTGAGTTGTTTTTTTTTTACCTTGTGCGCTACTGCCAATGCAGTATCACATTTTATTCTTGTTGATTCTTTTTTTTTCTCCCACAGCACCTGGCAAACGGACGTGGAAAAAGAGCCGGAAATAATTCTGGCCCTGGATTCCACGGATCTAGAAAACAACCACATCATCAGACTCCACGAATCCTTCATGTTCAGGGGACATTTTACGATGGTCTTGGAGTTTGTCGGGTGAGAAGAAATCGCATCTCTGTAACGCCATCACATTAGTCTATTCGCACAGGATTCTCTGTTTTTTTACGTGGCGTACAAGGTTATTGAGATGTTGGCATGCATATTCTTAGCTCTTTCGGTAAAGTCACGTTGAAGGGAAACAATATTGTTTTATATATTTTATTATTTCCCTTCAACGTGACTTTACCGAAAGAGCTAAGAATATAAAATATATTTTTTATTATTTTATTGTTGCCCTTCTACGTGACTTTACCAAAAGAACCAAGAAACAATAAAATAATAAAAATATATTTTTATAAACCAAAAATGTAAAAATTTTTTTTTATAAAAATGTGTTTTATTATTTTATTGTTTCCCTTCTACGTGGTGACTTTACCGAAAGAACCAAGAATATTAATCCCTGCAGTCACGAAAGCTTTAAATCAACATTTAATCTCAATTCATGTTTCTCAATGTGGGGGGTAAAAACCAGAAGAGCCAGAAGAAAATGTCCACGCGACCACGGGGGGAGACAAACTTTCAAACTCCAAATATAAATAATATACACAACTGTTTACAATTGCTCCCTGGGCCTTGCTGGATACATTTGAGCTGAGTGGCACAATTGTGCAAAAAAAACCCCAGCCAATTAACATGAGATGTTTGCATAATAATTGGAAATAAAAGAAACTGCGAACTGACATAAGATGCACATGAAGCTGATAGCTGCCACAAGGCCCTATCCCGCCCGTCAGCAGGATTCATGCACCATGTGGAACAGCAAACCGTCGCAAGGGGCTCCATTATATTTATCTGAACCCAATGAGCAGGTCATGTTTAATCATCATTCCCCTGGCAGAGTTGAGAATTGCCTTTTTTTTACGTGAGCAGAAGCCTTAACCGCATTGAAGCAATCCTAAGCATTGATCACGAGGAAAATACCTACAGTGACCATTCACGATGTCCTGTTTTTTTTGTTGTAGTCAAGACCTGAGAAAGCAGCTCAGGATTGCCAAGCACTTTCCCCTTTCAAGAGTCAGGCTCTACACTCAGGCCATGCTGAAGGCTCTTGTCAAGCTCAAGCAGGAGTCCATCTTGCACGGGGACCTGAAGCCGGTGAGTGAACGCAAAATATCCGAAATGCATCATTCATTCAGTCCTTCTGTGTTATTGCATTGAGCCAACTGGTTGTCAGGACGAACTCTCGCGACTCACAAAATGGAAGTCAAAGACCACGCGACTCTTTGTTGTGCTACTCTTGAAATGCATGCTATTTACTAATTCAGAAATGCACTAAATATTTAGCTGAGGCTTGCTTAAACGCAGGGCATTGCGTATCTCTGCTTTCTTGAGAGCGAACCGCATATTATTTGCTAAATATTCGAATTCACATTCATAATAATAGTGACAACACTCATGCAGCTATAATTACAAATGTCAACGTTAACGACACATTTTAAGGAATAAATGAATGAGTGAACGACCTTCAACCGATATGCAAATTGTAGTGTTACCTTGCGTCCTGTATGCTTCAAAGTTGTACACATCAAGCACCTCTGACAAGAGCCACAACTTCTTTTCCTTCCAGGAAAACATCCTTGTCAAAAACCATAAAACCGGCAACATCAGAATCACTGATTTTGGCGTCAGTGCCAAAGTTACAAGGTCATGTAAGTGATTTCCCCTGTGTCTGGGTGTGTCTGTGGAGTTAATAGTGTAGGGAGAGGTCGTGTCGTGGTTAGATCGCTGCGCTATGAACCTGACGTATGGAGTTCGATTCCCGTGGTGCTGGCCACCCGTCCTTTTCGTGCCATTCCGGCCTTCATTGGTACTCGCTGACAGCACTTGCCCCAACAGTCTGTTACAGGCTATACGGGGGATCTTTGTCTTTGTGGGGAGTGGAAGGGTAGTGGCTAGCGTGCTGTGCTTCAAACCCGCCATACGGGGTTCGATTTTCGCTCACGACCAACACCAGTGACGATTGCCGGATCCGGTCCTGGGCGTCCTCTAGGTCGACTCAGCCTCAAATTAGTACCTCTTGCAGTTTGTAAACATCGCCACTGGGTAGACAAAGGCGGCTGGACATGATGCTGGCCACCCTCTCTCCTGTGTTGCCGTGCCGGCCTGAATAAGTGCTCGTTAGCAGTACTTGCCCCGACAGCCTGTTAAGGCTATACGGGGAATATTTGTCTTTGGAGTAGTGGAATAGTGATTAGGACTCTACTACACTACACTCCCTGTAACACATTTTCAATTCCCAACCGTGCAAAACACTGAATTGGCATGTTTTGTTTATTTGACAAACCTTACGAATTGGCTGTGTTTGGAGGTGGCGGGTTTAACGACACATTTATATTTACGCGATGTAACCCCAAAAAAGCCTATTATGCACTGGCAGTTGGTATTTAAACAGGGCCAGGGTCTGCCGCATCGAAACGTAGCCTAACAGAGCAGAAGTGGGTGCAAATGTAGCTGTCACGCGTGCATTTGTAGGTCCTCACTTAACCTAGCGAGACAAAGCATCTCAAAGAGTGGCATTCATGTATTGGCGGCTCTGAGACAATGGGGGAAATTCCACTTCCCCATGGTGCAACCACTTTATACCACTTATTCAGGTGTTTAACTTTATCGCCTCCTAATCAGGATTTCAATTTACAACTTTGCAATCTGTGTCGAGCGCTCTATCGCGGCACCACTTGACCGGCAAATAGAATGAAATGAACGTGTGTGCATTAAAACACTTCGACGACGACACTGGACTTGTGTCTTCTTCTTTATTATTATTATTTATTTCTTTGACGGCTAGGACAGCTCCGCATTCCTTCCCACGTAAGCGCCGCACGCTCCGCCTTTTACGCGGTGTGAGTTGTTGCTGTCCCGCGCACGGCTCGCTCCCCGCTCCCCGCTGGCAGACGGCGCGCGAAGAGGCGGCCCCGGGACCGCCTCGGGACCGCCGACGTTCCGGAGGCGCGAGACGTCGCCCCGCTTCCAGACTGCCCACACTGACCCCGAGCCTCTTCCTGCTTCCCCCTTATAACCCCTCTCCCGCGTCACCAAGCCCCACCTCTAGCCACGCCCCCCTCCCCCCCCTACCTTACGAACCCTCCAGATGGTTCCCCACGAGCACCCTTGAGCTCCGCCTATGAACTATGGCCCAGATGATCCCATCCACCTGATTGGCTAATGGCTGAAGCGGCGGAGCCTATCCCACCGATGGGCGACCGTCGGGGTGTACTCTCGTATTGCACTTTGTATGTGGAACGTCTTTCATGGCCCACATAGCCAGCCATGCCCTGTGCTTAAATGCGCCGATATGTGCGTGTGGTGAGCAGTTACCGGACCCTGTGGAACATGGCCATACATGGCGCCTGAGACGCTCCTGCTGCCTTTCGTGACATGCGCAGCAGACATGTGGTCCCTGGGCTGCGTGATTGTAGAGATTCTCCTCGGCTGCAGACTCTTCATCGGCAACTACAAGGATTTCCTTGGCCGAGCCATCAAGGTGCCTGAAACAGGAAATTCTAAGCGCATTCGTTATGAATTAGTTGCAATGCAGGGCATAGCTTATATCCTCGAATTCGTTAATAATGGCATACAGAATGTTACGGACTTAAATGTACGATTCATGGAATTACATGGAGCTGTCTTCATCCTCTGGACTCATGCCTTGGTTAAAAAAAAACGGTGCCCAGATGCCAATACATATATGTAGAATATACATATGTAGAATGGATGTCTTCATGTGAATAGCTACCATTGGGGGTTTACATTGGGGGTTTACTGACCATGCCAGACAGACTGCCACTGTGACAGACCCATGTTATGAAGGCGATATTTGTTGATTTTCAAATAATTCATATATAAATATTAAGATAAGCAAAAGCACGTGCAGTAATTGTGCAAAACACCTTCAATTCATACTGTAGATGTTAAAAGTTATACTGCATGTAAACTGTGCTCGCAGTCAAATTAGCTCATGAATGCAACCTCAAATGTTCGCAGATCTTGGGTCTCCCACCAATGTCAATGATCTTGACAGATTTCAACTGGACCATTACCATGGGTGAGTCGAGTGAACGCTGGTTGCTATTTTTTGACGTCACATTTGTCAGACGAGCGTCCCTGTAATGTACTCGTCATCACCATCATCACCACGATCCACGGGTACATAGCCCGTACGTGTCCACTGCATGTTTTGGCATGTCTCCACTTTCCTCTGTCTCGTGCCAATATTCTCAAGCAGTGGCCACATCAATATAGATTTGAAGTTTTCGCGACTGCAGGGACGCATGCTCTTTGGTTCTTTCGGTAAAGTCACGTAGGTGGGGAAAAAAGCAATAAAAATATATATAAATAAATTAATTAAATCGCGACGTTTAGATTGCAACACAAGCAATCGTCATCAGGCGTGACAACCACAGCAATAAATATGTTTTTACTGAAGTGGGAGAGAAGCCAGAGTTAGGGCAGTTAAATAACTCAGAGAGGGGGAGGGGGGAAAGGGGAGGGGGCGAATGGGGAGAGAGAAAGAATCAAAAGAATATAGTGGCTACATCTTTTTGACACCAATCACTGATGCCATCGTCAAGCCATTCTTGGGCAGGTCTTCTTCATTTTTTCCAGTTCCGTTAATTTTCCCGAAAAAAGCACACTTTTATTTTTTGTTACTTATTTGTGTCCCCATCCTACTACTACACGTGTGTGTGTGGACAAATAGTGCCAGTTTCATTCTCATCACTGCCTGCATCATCACGTTAATTGTTTTACGTGCAAACTTCTGTCTTTGCTTCTACGTTAGTCAGGGACGGAGCCAGGATTTTGACTTTGAGGGGGGCTCACTTTAGTATTCTGAGATATCCAGCGTTTATGTTTTCCAATGGGCGCCACAAATTTATACAACTAATTTTATTGGATTTGAACGCGGAGTTTATTAATAGGTCGGAGCCGTTTATGTGGCTAATAAGTTCGATAAGTTCAAAAGGCTGCCGCTTAAGCAGCCTGCAGGGCAGCACAAGGTGGTAGCCTGCAGCATTTTGCAGCAGCCGGATTTCCGGTTATCCCGATTACCGACTTTCCCAAAATTTCAGGGGGGGCTGAGCCCCCCCCCCAGCCCCCCCTGTGGCTCTGCCCCTGACGTTGGTCACTCTTTGGGTCAAGCTTCGATGCAGCAGTAATCCTGGAGCAATACATTTCGAGCGTACAATATCTGACCTCCGTCAGTCTTTGCACTCTCGTAAATCGTCCACAACAGTTTACGTCCAACGCTTGCTTCTTTTTTTTCCTCTCTCCCTCACAAACACAGACAAGAATGGGTGCCCAATTGTCAACGGCAAGGTCATTGTCCCGAGCAGTTTACCCCTGGAGTCGCTGCTGGATACTTATGACAAGGAGCTACTCAACTTCCTTCGCGGCTGCCTTGAGTAAGAGCCCCAACTCCATGAAACTTTACTATCACTTGTTGCGCACTTTGTCATATCAGAGCAACGTTTCTCGCTTTTGTGCGTTCTTAAAATTAATTAGCCCAATTATCGTGAAGCCATTGAAGCTGTGCACTTTGAAATGTTGATTTAAAACCCATTTCTTTAGAATTGCCTTCGTGTTTAGATTGTTGTCCGTCCCCCACACCTCCCGATTAGCGCGGTTGGCTGCGTACGGTGCTAAAGAAGTCCGACATGAAAGTTTGTTCTCCTATAACACGTGTTTTCACAACGCGAATTGGATATGACGTGAGGGATGTATTTGGGAACGCTTTATTTTTACAACGCCGATGCGAATCGGATATAACGCGACTGAGTGAACCGAGATACGTCACGCTAATAGGAATCAGCGGCTGTACGGCTGCCTCGGCGTAGCGTCACGAAAGGCGGGATGCTGCTGGATGCTTCTAAATGCTGCCCACACGCCTCGGTCCTTGTTCAGCCTGCGTACGTATCTAACGCGTTATCGCGGACTGTGCTTTCACCTACATTATTTACAGCTGCCGCGTTATTGGAGAACACACTGTACACGCATGCTACGGAGGATACGGTTGGCAATTCATTGGGTGTGCCTCAACCCCCTCCTCATGAGCAGAATAAATGTGGACAACGGGGCCCTGACGATCCCCCGCGTGCATGTTGGCAGGTGGGACCCCGCACTCCGGCTCACACCGGAGCAGGCCTTGGAGCATGACTGGGTGAGGGGCAGCGAGAAGGCGCAGGGCAGCGCTGCAGTGCCAAGCGTCGACGTTCCACTTGGCCAGGCAGCGGCCCCACAGGCACTCAACGCGGACCCACAGGCACTCAACGCGGACCCACAGGCACTCAACGCGGACCCACAGGCACTCAACTCGGCCCCACAGGCACTCAACACGGACCCACAGGCACTCAACGCGGACCCACAGGCACTCAACGCGGACCCACAGGCACTCAACGCGGACCCACAGGCTCTCAACGCGGACCCACAGGCACTCAACGCGGACCCAGCTCCAGCAGAGTCACAACTGTCGGACGACAACCCTCAGTCCCATGGGATCCCGGAATCCGTGACTCCTGTGGGATGCAGTGTTGAAGAATTTGTGACAGTCAGGAGCCAACAGTGAGTCTCCGCATGCAAGCGCATAATTAAGGATGTTTTTGTTGGTTGTGCTATCGTTAAGCCACAACCAAGTGTGTACCTGTTTAAATGAGCATTAGGCAATTTTCACCTCCGTCATTAAGCCTAACCCACTGGTGGAAATTCCACCTATAGTAAAACCTTGGATTGCGAGTAACTTGGCCTGCGAGTGTTTTGCAAGACGAGCAAAATGTTTTAAGTGAATATTAATTTGATAAACGAGCGAGGTTTTAGCAATACGAGTAGTAGTACGTATACGCTTTGTACTGCCGAGCGTCACGTGATCACAACTGATATACGAGCGCTTTGATATACGAGTGCTTTGGATTACAAGCACGTCTCTGGATCGAATTATGCTCGCAATCCAAGGTTTTAATGTACCTATATCTCCTTAAAACATCCACTGCTGATTTCCCACGAAGTGATAATACAGTCCATTATGTATGGGTAATACACGTACATCTTTCAGTCAAACTACCACCACCAAGAGAAACATTCTGTATCCGAAAAGACAAAATATCTGTTTTGGAAATGATAAACATGAGGATTCTGTTTTTTAGGGGTCCTATATTGGTATAAGCTAACATTTTTATGAAAATTAACAAAAATGTTACGTACACAATTATCCAGAGGATATTTCGGTAAATATTTCATCACCCCCATCATCCATTTTATTTATTATCATCAGCACGAACCATGGGTAGATAGCCTGTAGGTGTCCACTTCACATTTCACCACTTGTTTCAACTTTCTTCTGTCTCGTGCCAATATGCTCAAGCAGCGCATCTCTTTCTGGCACCAAAGCCATTCTCTGTTAGGTCTCTTTTCAGTTCCTTCCATTTTCCCAAGCAACACGCTTTTGATTTGCCTGTTGCCTATGCTAAACGTGTCCAAATCGCGCCAGCTTCCTTCTCACCAATGCCTGCTTCACGAGGACTTCTTCCACGTGCAACCTTTTTTTCGTTACTTCGACGTTGGTCACTCTTTTTAGTCCACTTTGGGTGCCAGTATTCCTCATGTAGCAATACATCTCAAATGGCCAATATCTAATCTCCTATCAGCCTTTTGTTTTCTATCGTGGAAAAATATAAATCCCAAATTTTGAATGTGCTCCATCCAGCCCGTTGGTTCTCTCGTAAGTGCTCCACTCCCTGGTCCCTCCGTTTCATGCGGCATCTTGAGACACGACCGCAATTTTCTGCTGACGTGATTCCAAATTGTAAACTGCGACATTCAGTCGCAGTTTACAATGTTCCGTTTCACCACTGGCCCTGCTGCTCGTTTTCAGCGTGGAAATGCTTTGACCGTCGAGTTGCATTGCACAGGGTGGCCCAGGTGTCTTGTGAACCACAATTAGTTGAGCAGTAATTATTCATTTATGTCTTCACACCCATTGGTATGGCAAAACGATGAATCTTTGGTGATTAAATGGGGGGTCACGAGACATCTGGATCGCCCTGCAGTAGGCAAGCACACCTAGGAATGTGTGAAAGGCGGACGAGGCATGACGATCAAACGCGTGTCTCTCTTCCAGGCTGGCTCCCACACTCTCTCCCAGCAAGAAAGATCACGGCAATGATGAGAAGGAGAAAGAAGTCACCGGCATTTCAAGAAGGATGTCAGGAAGGAGACGTGTGCGGGGATTTGCCGGCGTGCGAAAGATATTCCGGGCATTTTTCAGCTTCATCCGCAACTGCTGCTGCTGCGGCTGCAGCTGCGGTGTGGACGAATGAAGACTCCATCACAGAACCGGTTCGCACCTAGACAAAGATCTCCCATATTAGAATTAACAGATTGATGGGGGCAAGTGCTGTGAGAGAGCGCCTATGAAGGCTGGCACGGCACGTCACAAGGTGGGTGGCCGCCGCCACAATTATCATACATTACACCGGGTGCTTGTTTAAGGCTGAGTTGATCTAGGGGAGGCCCACGACCAGTTCACATAATCGTCACCAGTGTTGGCCGTGAGCGGGAATCAAGCTCGGGTCAGTGGGGTCAAAGCACAGGGCACACGAGCGACACACCCTGCTTCGTCTCGGGTGCTCTGGCCCTTGATAAACCTTGCCTCGCCTGGGTTTGTGCCCAATACAGGTGACGTCACTGGGGGATGACGTCAACCGGAGTGGAGGAGGCGGACACCTGACCCTGGACCCCAAGACGTGGCCATCCTGGAACCGCCTACCAGACCACCTCTACACACACCACGCACACACACACCACGCACACACGTCCCGCACGCCCCACGCACACCCTGCGCACACACCCCATGCACGCCCCACACGCACACACCCTGCGCACACCACGCACGCACACACCCCATGCACGCCCCACACCCCACACGAACACGCCCCACACACCTCACACACTCCACACACCCCACACGCCCCATGCGCACGCCCCACACGCCCCGCGCACACACCCCACGCACACACCCCACACACACACCACACACCCACCTCACCCACACACACTACACTCACACTGTTGTATATATATATAGGTCTTATGAAAATTGATGAAAATAATGAAAATTAAATGAAATTAGAAATTTGAAATTATGTGTATCCGAAATTATGTTAATTAGTGTAATATGCGCATAAATTATGCTGATTCGAGAGATAATCGTATTAATTTATGCGAGTGGGCGTGGTTATGATAATGTAGGTCGTTATGGATTATCAGGTCGAGCCTCGGTGACGAAGGTTGGTTATTAATTGGAACAACGCAATTAATCGTATGCAGTGACGCAGGCGTTGTGAGCGTAAATGAGAGAGGCGATTCGACTCTGCTCTTTAATTCCGTATTATCGATAAGGATACGATTACTCTCGATTGAACATGATGAATTATGCGTTATGGATTATGTGTGGTGATAGTGTGCTTATGATAGGTCCCCAGGATTCAGATCTCATACGCAGAACAATATTATGCAGAATTTCAGGAAGAATCACACGCAAACTTCTGCTTTAATCAATTTTATTTTCTAGCTAACTTTAATTTTTGGATAATATGAAAACTCAATCTCGGGATTTTGGAATTTCAACACAGCGTTAACATGATACCATCACGATTGCGTTGTTTCACTTTGATAACGGCACCTGTGGTTAATTCCCGACGCGTAACGCAATCGATCGGTTGTTGAGAGAGAGATTAAAACATGCAACTATTCTATCAAAACCTTAACCTTATAATATGTAAATTCGTATTTCAACATTGCCCACACAGTACCACATCCATTCATCGACCTTCAAGTCAATTCTTATCACGTTGTTAACAGTAGGACGATTCGTTATTATGCAACTCAATGACAGCAGTATTTTTCGTTATGAATTGATTTTTAATGCACCACCTTGGAGTGGAAACCCTTCTTGATTATCCCGATATGCGTATCGTGTGTCTTCTTTATCACTGGTTCAATTCTTTGCGTAAAGCAGACGCCGAGGTTAGCATCTCTGGTGTCCAAAATGTGTTTCCTGTGTGTTGCGGCGCGATGGGGGAGTGAGGGGGAGAGTGTGGGGGAGGGGTTGCATACGAACGGCTTGTCACAGTTTCTGTCCACCGCTGGCTGGATGAGTCAGCACGATGCTCGCCGTCGTCGCGCCGATGGGTGTTGAGTGCGGGGCCGCTGCCCTCTCGGCCCTGGTGACGCGAAGTTGCGCGTTGTGGCACGCTGGTGGCACGCTGTTGGCACGCGCTGGTGCTGATGCTGGTGCTGATGGCACGCTGTTGGCGCGCGCTTCCTCTCCTTGAAGATGCGCGAACGCGCCCGTGCTGGTTCGCTGACAGCAGTTTCTCTCCACTGCTGGCTGAGCTGCTGCACGCTCTTGCTTGGAGTTGCTGGCCGCGCTCTTTCTCCTTGAAGATGCGCGGACGCGCCCGTGCTGGTTCGGTGACAGCAGGTTTCGTCCACTGCTGTATGACTCACTTTTGTTGATACATCGCGACTCAGCGATCCTCGCTACTCAGCGAGGATCGGAGCCAGCCGCTCCATGCAACTGCTCGTCCTGTGGACATCTTGAATCGCTGATCTGTCTTGACTGACTTAACTGTACTTTTTGAAAATGCGCTGACCGTTATGTTCAAAGACATTCTTCTCTCTGTGCAGTGAAGGGGGGGGGGGGGGCGTGGTCTGTGTGTGTGCGTGTGTGTGGCAATTATGACATGGTTCTGTTCGGGTCTTCCTCAAGCCATAAACCATCAAGGAAACAGACGCTTCGATTCATCTCGAAGGCGTCTGTCTGTCGACGCTGTTCATCCAGAGAGAGGGGCGTGTTCCCCCCCCCCCTTTTTCGTACACGTTTCCGACGCACAAAGAAATGGTTAAGATTTTTAAAGTTTAACATTTCACATCACAGTTGGTATCTTATCATACGCAGTTATGATCCTACTTGTGATTCATAGTATTTGATTTATTTCCAAGTGAAGATGTTCTCTCGAGTATATATTCTTATCATGTGTTGCGGGGAGAGACAAAGGTGGTCGGGGTTTCTATCTCTCTATACTTTGAGTTGACATCGCTCAAATATCATTTCGACTCCACATTCTACCAGCCTAATCCACCCCGTTACCTTGGCTCTTACTTAGTTTATTAATTTTCGTCACTCTGTGTGTCTTATCATATATAAATGTGTGGCGGTTTATTTAACTTAAAGTTCGCTCGCTCTTTTGCTGCCCGTGTGCAGGGTGGGGTGGGGCCACTATTAAGTCCCGTGTGTGGCAAATGGTTCCTGCGATAACGATCTGTTTGCCCTGGCGTGAAATTCCTCTCTCGCGCTCTGCGGGAGAGACAAAGGTGGTTGGGAGTACCTATCTCTTTATACTTTCGACTTTATATTTCTCAAATACCATTTGGTCCCATGTTCGCCAAGACTCGTGTTTGTAACTACGTCCTCCCGACACCCCTCTCGGTTTACCGAGGTTTGCATTGTTATGATGGAATTATTAAGAAGAAAACTAATTTTCATCCTGAGTTTTAAGAGGTCCGTTTCTTGATTGTTGGAATCCATATGCCTTGGTTCTGTAAGGTTCTATCATGGAATGTCGTGTAAGGTCAACACATTATTCTTAATTTTATGTGTGACTGATGTGTAGCCACTTCTTTAACTTAAAAACGTGTTCGCTGGCTGTTGTGTGTGTTTTCTCATTAAACCGTCTGGCTAGCTCCAGATGGCCCCTTGTGATAAGGTGTGGTTCCTGCTTCTCCGCGCTGCGAGAGAGACATAGGTGGTCGGGGTTGCTTGGTATATTGTTTAAACTCTTTCGCAAGTTTGCCCGTTGTCTAATTCCTTCTTGAAAACGTTTGATGCGGCTCTGTATTTTGTCTCCAAGCTTTGTTTCAACAGTAAAAGTATTAAAGGTGAAAATCATTTGAACTGCGAATTAATTATTGGATAAGGATTCACTGATGTGTCTGGTGGCCTGTTCTTAATTGGAGTGAGCGCGAGGACGCTAACTTTAGCTTATTCTTGTTATTGCATTTTAAATTTTAACCGTTGTTTTAATGACAAAGGAAAAAAATATATGGTTTAACCCGTGGGCGTTCTCGTTTCTGGATTGCGGAGGGCTTCCCTCTGCGTGACCTCCCTTAGGGCACATCAAACTCTTGTTCATCTGGAGATCTTCGCAGATAGCTCCTAACATCCTCGCCTCGAGAGTTTCATTATTTCATTATTTATTAATGGCCTGTTTATGATCGACATCTGGTTTTTCGTGTGCCTGGCTTACGGGTTTTATTGATTTTTTTTTTTCGTTTGTTAAAAAAAAAATTGATATATATAACGGAAAATATTATTATTAATATACATTTTAGAAAAAGCTCATATACAACAACAAACCACCTGCACACACCCCACACACACACCACACACCCACCTCACCCACACACACTACACTCACACACCACCTGCACACACACACAGACACCTCGGCTAGCCCTTAGGTCAACTGGAACTCACAGACCGAACCTCTCCGCCTGGGTTTTCATCCCGGAAACCTATCGCGTGACCTGGCCACGGGTTTCCTATGCGAGAGAGAGAATTGGCAAAGTTGGTTGTTAGATGGAAGCCCCCGGGCCCCATGATAAAACATGGGCGTGAGTTCGACGATTACGACAATAAAAACCGTTAAAATGTTATCCGAGTGCGGTGTTTGACATTGTGTGCGTGGCGAGTCGCTTGGGGAGGTGTACGCTACAGTGGACATAACCATGGCAGGCAGAGGCCATTCGCTGCGTTAATTTCCCCTGGCATTAAGTCGCCGGCACGGCTGGTGAGGAAAACTCTTCAACCTCGCCGTGGATCTTGTGGCGGAGCAGAGGTACAGGAGGCTGGGAGCACGTGGTATGTGGCCCTTAGAGCAAGTGGTGTGGTGAACCGTAATGTGTGAAGGCCGTTTTACAGTTCCTCTTTAATGCAGCTAATACATTCGATGTCTGCAACTTGCATTGCTTTCATCACTCCATCTTCTCGGTGGACGTACTCTCTCAGCCACATTCCATTCAGTAGACGACAGTCATTTCTGTTCCATAAAGTGATTTGCCAGATTTTAATTATCTAATGTAAACTCACAGGTGTACGTCCTGAAAGAGTTGTTATATCATTAGCAAACACCACGAAAACATGATGCATCCTAAAAACATGGCAGGGGGCAATAGCCATTGCCATCACCAAACCAGGCAAGCCAATCAACGACCCAGGAAGCTAGAGGCCAATATCACTTCTGTGCATGACCTATAACCTCCTGGAACGTATCATCCACTGGAGAGTCAGTGATTCGGCCTGGGATGCAGTTGCTGTGACCAAGCTTTTGGCCTTTGCGACACGCATCGAGGCCGCATCCCAGAAGAAATCAGCGCAGGCCTTTGTGAACTTGTCATCAGCTTTATGACACCGTCTGAATTAACGGCTTCATGTTAAAGCTCGCAAGGACCATTTCCGACCTCGAAACAATATGCCTAATGAGAACTATGACAAGAAATAGGCGACCGTGTCTCTATATGGGCAACAAATCCAGGTCACCTCGGATCCCCAACAATGGATTTCCACAAGGTTCAGTACTCGCGCAAATGCACTTCAACGTCTACATGAGCGACATGGAAAACCCACCGGGTCACACAAATTTGTATGCGTGGATGACCCTGCCCTAGCAATGCAACCAGTCAATTTTAGCAACATCGAATCCAGTCTGAACAAAGAGCTGAACACCATGGGGGAATCTTCTTTGGTTCTTTCGGTAAAGTCACGTAGAATGAGAATAAAATAATAAAATAAAACAATAAAATTATCACGACCTTTCGGCCACAACACAAGTGGCCTTCTTCAGGTGTAAGGAACAGACCTGTCGGGACGACAGAGCTTCAATGAACGTTGTTAATATTTGTGCGTCTTTTAAGCTGGTTGAGAGAAGTGAGGCACCTTGACAAAGGGGTTTACATATCAAACAGGAGAATTTAGCATTGAAACAGTTGAGGGATTAGCTTGTGACCAGTCACAGAAATAGCTATGTTAAAGTCAAAGCCTACACATCCACAGAGGCACCTCGTACATGGACGCCAAAGGGGCTGCAACAACTCAACTATCATAAAGTAAATATTCCATGGGGGAATATTTCTGGATATGGAGGCAAAAGCCAAATTCCCCACAAAACTGGTCACTACATTTTGACTTAAAACTTTCGTTCCTGCAGGAATTCATATTCTTGGTTCTTTCGGTAAAGTAATAAGTCACTATGCCATCTTGATAACAGAAGCGCGCAGCACACTCTGAAAGTGACTTTCTTTGGGAACACGGTGCGACACGACCCCATTGCAACGGAATCTCAGAGTGAAGCTGGACCATAAGCTAACCATATGGTCCAGCTTCACGTAATACTGTGCACCAGCATAGACGATAAGTAGTCACAATCGACTTGTTGATGTCCAACTGAACACAGCAATCTAGTGTATCACTGGGAGCCTCAAGTCGACCCCCAACAGCCTGGGCTGCCTGCGCTGTCACAAATATCTCCCCCACCCACACGCCACGATGCTGCAAACCCTCCGGGAAGTCCTGCAAATCGAGGGATTACAGTCGCCTTCCCATTCGTCAGGAAATCAATAAACGTCGCTCGAAGTCACAAAAGCTATTTTGGACCCACGCGCTTAACCTTCAGCAATGCGAGTTCAACCCCGATGAAGCTTGGAGAGCTGAATGGAGTTAAAAAGAACTCATAAACGAACACCTTTTTAAAGACTAAACACAGAATATCCCTGGGTTTGATCTTCTCCGAAGCTCACGATCCACCCTAAACCGTATCATCACAAACTATGGCAGATGCGGATACCTGATGCACAAATTTAAAACTCTCTAGTGTGCGACTGTGGTCATTAAAACAGACCATACAACATTTAAAGATGCAATGCCATCTCCACGAACTCAGAAGATATCACAGCAATACACTCTGCTACTCCTGACGCGGTTATCTGCGCTTGACCACCTGAATGTGAAATTGTAGTTGTTGCTCTGTCATTTACATCAGCCATACGAATGAGCAGCAGCATCAGCCATGTTGGACGAAGTCCTCGCCAAGGGTGTGGTCTCTCTCACGATTCTGAGCTGCATTCTACTTCATTATATTGTTATCTGTCGAATGCAGGGCATCAGGCAGGCTGATGTATCTACGCAGAGTTTTGGGTGTTAGTCCTTTGCAGGCATTAATGGGTTTCTCCAGGCACTCTGATTTTAACACTGGATTGTCAGGATGAAAAATCGCGATTGTTTCTTCTTTTTTTAATGAAATGTACAGGTTCTTATTGCATATGGCATTATGTTAAGGTGCTAGATGTCAAAGACGTGGTCTGCTAACTTAACATGAGGGCTTCAGCAGAGAGTTTGTTGTAGTTTTGCTATTCCTCTCCATGGAAGGAGCACATAATACAGTTGATTATCACGTAATGTATAGTTTGGGTTGGATTTCTGCATTCATACGACTGTGTCTTGTCTTTCATTTCCATTTATACTGGTGTAGTGTTCGATTTCACTCGGACAACTTCTGTCTTTCTTCGAACACCGCTTTATTTACAACTCTCAGCATGTCCTCCACATTCCACAGTATCCTGGTCGCCACAGCTCGCTCGCCGTGCTTCACTCGACTCGCTCGCCGCCTTTGTCTCTCCACTCCCCCACGATTACTTCACTTACTCCGCCGCTAACTTCTTCGTCTCTGTTCACCGCTATCACCGTCACTATGCTCACTCCACTGCTAAGTGCTTCATCTCTGTTCAACGCTATCACCGTCACTACGCTCTCTCCACTGCTGGCTATTCTCTTCTTCAGCTCCGCTATCGCTACGCTCTCTCCACTGCTGGCTATTCTCTTCTTCGCACACAGCGTCTTCGCACACAGCGTCTTCGCACACAGCGACTTCACCCTTCAACTCTTAACTCCAACTCCTCAACTTCAACAACCTTCTCCAAGCTCTCCAAGCTCCAACTCTCCCTCTCCAATTGCCGACCCCCCAATTTATCCCCGCTCTCATTACGCCCCCAATTAATTAGTCCGCGTCCCAACGGCACTCTGCGTGACCGTACACCTGTTTCTCCTCCAGACCTTTAGGCGCCGCTCTAGCCTTGGCAACAGCTCAAATCACAGCCGTCCACGGCTCTCCCAGCTTAATTGCCCTAACATAACCTGCACTGTATTCGCCTTCACTACAGGCTGACCCAAGAAAACCCGTACTGTTTGTGTGATCATGTAATCACGCCACCTCCACCACGCACCTTCCTACTCCACTACACGGGTAGGAACCTCCTGGTTACACCAGCCCACAAGGGATTATTCTTTCCATCCGTCGTGCATCCAAAAATGGGAGGGGTGGGGCTGGGTGGAGAGGGGAGGGTGGGGAGGGGCTGGGTGGAGAGTGGAGGGTGGGGAGGGGCTGGGTGGGGAGGGGCTGGGTGGGGAGGGTGGGGCTGGGTGGTTTAGGGGCTGGTCACCCCGTGGTGCCCTTATAAAACTCAACGTTTAACCTACTCACTCCGGCTTGTGCCCGCCCTCACAGCCGTGCATATTTGCGGAATACACCACGCCGCCGTTGACCCTGGCCATTGACCGAGCAGACCAACGTTCCTACCAGCTCCCTCCGCAGGAATGTGTTGAAGGAGATGTGTGCATCTGCCTGTTGATGCGATTCTGGTGCGATTGATGGTTATGCCACCAGGTGTCTTAGAGGAATGTCAAAGCCAGGATGTGCGATGATTGGGTTGCGAATTAGGTGTTCATTTTAGAGGTTCTCATTCCACTGTTCACCACCGTTCTGCCAGATCTGGATGAGAAACCTTTCTTAATAAATGAAATGAAACTTTCTTATGCGATACTGCATCAGCAGTGTTGCACAAGGAAAAAAAAATCACATTTTGCAGTAACATGGTCCGAAGACGAAAATATGTATAATAAGAAATGTTTTAAAAGACAAAGGCCCTCCAAAGCAGTGAGTAATAGTTGGATACTGAACGATTCACCATGCATCCATAGTAAATTAAATATTTTATGCGGTGTTAAATTGGCATATTCCAATTTGCCATATTGCAATTTAAGACCCCTCATCTGGAAATGTTCTTAAAAGTAAACGTCTTCATGTTCTCCCCGTGGTTGCGTATGTTTTTCTCCAGGTCCTCCGGTTTCTTCCCTCCACGTAAAAAAAAACGCGCGGAGAGAGTATTTGACCACGATAAAGTCCCACGTGGTAAGCCAATTCTTTCAGCTGTAATTTGTGACCGATTGCTTTTGAAAAATAGCTATATAGCTCAGTGTGCCTTGCCTGATGAAATGAAAAAAAATTGTTTAGTCTAATAGCTTAAATCATGGGACCTCCTTTGCCAGTACCAAACTATGAGAATAGGTTTTTTCCTCTTTTTTTCTGGCAACAAAACAGCTGTGTTGAGATGTTAAAACACCAAACTGAAACCTTTTACAAGGAATCATGTCACTGCATTAACCACAATACTTGTGGTCAGAATGCAAACATAAACATTCTCTGATGATATATGCATCGTCCTTGAAACTGATGGTCCACACCAGAGACAGCTTTCTTTGGAGCCGTTTGGCGTCCTCTGGTCTAACATCGTTTTGAGACAAGACTCAAAAGAAAGCTGTCTCTGGTGTGGACCAATCAGTTTCAAAACAATGCATATATGATCAGAGTGTGTTTTTTTGTTTGCATTCTGACCACAAGCATTGTGGTTAATGCAGTGACATGATTCCTTGTAAAAGGTTTCAGTTTGGTGTTTTAACGTCTCAACACAGCTGTTTCGTTGCCAGAAAAAAGGGGAAAACCTCTTCTCATATTGAATAGCTTCATTTATTCTGCAGTACAGTATTCCCTTTTTATTCACGAAATTGCTATTCACGATTTTGGGTATCCGAGAATCGCATCTGGAACTCTACGTCACTCCACTAAGGAGAGAGAGAAGGAAAGTGATGAGATTAAGTGTTTGGAGAGAATTTAAGTGATGAGATTAAGTGATTGGAGAGAATTTAAGTGATGAGATTAAGTGATTGGAGAGCATTTAAGTGATGAGATTAAGTGATTGGAGATAATTTAAGTGATGAGATTAAGTGTTTGGAGAGAATTTAAGTGATGAGATTAAGTGAGTGGAGATCATTTAAGTGATGAGATTAAGTGATTGGAGAGAATTTAAGTAATGAGATTAAGTGATTGGAGATCATTTAAGTGATGAGATTAAGTGATTGGAGAGAATTTAAGTGATGAGATTAAGTGATTGGAGAGAATTTAAGTGATGAGATTAAGTGATTGGAGAGAATTTAAGTGATGAGATTAGGTGTTTGGAGAGAATTTAAGTGATGATATTAAGTGATTGGAGATCATTTAAGTGATGAGATTAAGTGATTGGAGAGAATTTAAGTGATGAGATTAAGTGATTGGAGATCATTTAAGTGATGAGATTAAGTGATTGGAGAGAATTTAAGTGATGAGATTAAGTGATTGGAGAGAATTTAAGTGATGAGATTAAGTGATTGGAGAGAATTTAAGTGATGGGATTAAGTGATTGGAGAAAATTTAAGTGATGAGATTAAGTGATTGGAGAGAATTTAAGTGATGAGATTAAGTGATTGGAGAGAATTTAAGTGATGAGAATAAGTGATTGGAGAGAATTTAAGTGATGAGATTAAGTGTTTGGAGATAATTTAATGCGAGAAAGTGATGAGTGGTGAGATAAAATTAAGACATGAAGTGATGAGATAAGGAGATGAGAGGTGCATAATTTTCACGTATGAAACAGCTTATTTATGCATTTACTTAAGGAAATTATTTCAAGATATGGGTTTCCGTAGCCCAAAATCATTATGCGGGAAAGTAACTATTCACGCGCATCTCCGGAACGTATCCATCGCAACTAACGGGGGAGTGTTTTAGCACATCAGTTCAGATTCGACTTGTTGAGTATAAGGCATGCACTTTACAATTGCTCTGTCAAAAGGATACATCCTTTACAACAATGTGGGATTCATTCTTTTAAAAAAAAACCTTGATAGACCCTCGGGCTCAGTGTCACCAGGAGACACACATTGTTAATCGTACGTATGTTGAACTTCTTTCACACCGTACATAGCCAACCGCGCTAATCGGAGGTGCGGGAGAAGGGCAACAAACTAAAAACAAAATGCACTTATCAAAGGAAGAGTTTTGATTTAAAGCTTTCGTGACTGCAGTGATTCATATTCTTGGTTCTTTCGGTAAAGTCACGTTGAAGGGAAACAACAAAATAATAAAATATATATAAAACAATAAAATTCTCACTACGTTTCGACGGCCGCAGAAGCAGCATCTGAAAGTGCGTGATTCGGTGACCGCATTTGTTTGATGGCGAGCCACAAGCCGCTGCTGCGAGGTTGACCGGAGTTTGCGCGATAGTTTATGCTCCATGACGAGATCAGAAAGGCATTGTGGGTCATTTTCGGCGAGCAATTTGCAACGAGCGCGAAATTATTATTCCGTGAAAAAAAAAGTCACCCTTGCACTTTGGGATGCAGCATCGAATAATGATACAGACTCAACTCGAAATGGGAGGGAGCATTCATTAATATACGAGCCAATTCCCAAGACGAATGGAATAACACGCAGAGGTGAATAAAGAACAGGGCGTCTCATTTCACAAGGCAACATATCTCTTGAAGCACACTATTAAAGTCACTCACACATCGGGCTTAACACGAACTTTCAACTCTCGAATCATTCCTCACTTTACGAACAACTATACAACTATGAGTTCGGAGCAGACTATGGATCAACGCCGAATATATATATTCCAACGTCATCCACTTTGTAGCTAATCGGGATGCAAGTTGCATAATATAACTAAATATATAGTTTAGTTATATTAACATTAAAGATAATTAATGCGATGTCCGACAGCTAATTCGTTAATGTCTACACAAAGGACTAGTGTGGACACTGCAGCTGCAGTACGACTTATTTGTTGTGCATTATAATCAACGTGAATCTGTCCCTCTCAATTCCTTTTTCAATTATGATTCGTGAAGCTTGCGAGCAAGGATGCCAGTCTGGGAAGGGTTACACAGCTCAAAATTCGAAGAGGAGGAGCACTCCACAATCACCCGACTTAAGTAACGTGATGAAATCTAAATTATCCACGGAGAATGCCCCCTCCTTCTGCAGTAGAATGCACCTGCATCAGTAACGGTGTTTTGAAAACGCACCACTTATTCTATCCCTTGTTAACCATGTATGCCACCTTAACGTATCTGCTATCTCAACATGCATGCTCAGAGAAATCACCTAAACTCGCTCCTGTACAAAAATAAAGCAGTCAAGCGATTTGGATATTGACCTCTGATGACAAATGCAAGAAGAGGACTTGAGACCCTGATTTAATCATAAGCGGCTGAAACCCGGAATGAAACCCAACATCTATTAAAAACTATATTTTTTAATTTTGATCAGGTAGGGCCCACTGAGCTATAAAGCTCTTTTTTTTCCCCCAGAAGTAACCTGGCCACATTTGACGGTTCAACGAAGTGGCTTATTGCGTGGAAATTCATAGCAGGTAAGTAGTTTAACACATAGGCTTTCGCGACCAATATTATTCATAATAAAAGTTTTTGGGTTAGATCGCGTTATTTATAAATGTGTCGTAACCCTCCACCACCCGACACGGCCAATCAGCAAAAAAAAGTGTCACGTTGACAAAAGACAAATATTTCGCTACTTTAGCCCACCGGTGTGTTGAAGAGTGAATCCACAACATTTACAGTTTGAGTACGACGTTTCGCTGGTAATTCCATCCAGCATCATCAGGCAATTCGCCAGAATGGTAAAGCCCTCGCTTGCTCTCGGTCTTGAAGCAGGTAAGTACTCTAAACGCGTGGTTTTAAATGCGGAGGGAAAAACCGGAGGACCCAGAGAAAAATTAACGCGAGTGCGGGGAGCGAGAGAGAACATGCAAACTTCAAATATACGGCCATCAGGGTCGGGATTAAACACACGACATCCTCTGTACCAGGCTTGGATTACAGTGAAAAAGGTGTCAACCCGAAAGTGGAGCTTAGGCTCGGATGAGTGAGCTCAGGGAGGTGTACATCTCGCCAAAGTCGGGACGCGTCAGTGGGTCCTCATGCCAGCAGGAGGACATGACGCGGTGCACGGCATCAGGGCAGACGCTTGGACGGGGTAGGCGGGTTCCCTGCTTCAGCAGCTCAACCACCTCCCTGTGCGTCTTCCCTACAGGGGTGGTGGGGTCGGGGGGGGGCGGGGGGGGCGGGGGGGGCAGGAGATCCGGTGGGGGGGTAAACAATGGAGGACACGGAGCAGACGCCGTCACAGTTTTATACCCGTCAGATAGCACGGTTATTAAAAAAAAAGATCGCGGTCAAGAGGTGGGCACCATACACAGTCAACCGTGCTCATCGGAGGTCTGGGGGCAGGACAACAACACCGCACGGTTAGCCAAACAAACAGTTAGGCAAGTAGCGAAATCGATTTGTACGCTCGTGATATATTCATTACGTATACGTCAATAATTATGCACGTTATACGCTAATCGTACCTTCAACATGACGGAGTAAGCAACAGAGTAGAGATGAGGCGTAAAAAAACAAAAACGTGAAACGGCAAATGATGCGATGAAATTTTCAGATGACGTAATTAATTGCAGCAGTAAATCATTCTTCTAAAACGCGGCGATTATTCAAATGACTGTGGGGTGCCGTGAATTGGCGCGGGCCATTTGAACCTTTGTAAGGGAGGGTGCCGTCCGTGTAAATCTCGAAGAGCAGCACCCCGAAAGACCAGGAGTCACACTTGGACGTCCAGACTTTGGTAGTGAACGCCTCGACGGCACACCAGCGTGCGGGCAGCATATCTCCTGCACACCCACAGGTAAGGCAGTGCAGCGTGTAGATTTGCAATCCAACCGCATAGATCTTTGGATGATATCCCTCCTCGTACACCGACTCTGGCAACCAAATGAGGGTACGCGCCTGAGAGGGCCTCTACCGTGTGGAGATGGAGCGATGGAACAGCTTTTGCGCAAGTTCTAGGCGGATTATATTATTCTATAGTTTTTCACCGACTTGCTATTCCGCGATTTTTGGCTACCCACGAATCGCATCTGGAACTCTACACGATTATATCGAGAGAGAGAAAGAAAGTGGTGAAATAAAGTGATGAGAGATAATGTGATGAGAGATAAAGTGATGAGAGATAAAGTGATGAGAGATCAAGTGATGAGAGATAAAGCGATAAGAGATAAAGTGATGAGAGATAAAGTGATGAGAGATAAAGTGATGAGAGATAAAGTGATGAGAGATAAAGCGATGAGAGATAAAGTGATGAGAGATAATGTGATGAGAGATAAAGTGATAAGAGATAAAGTGATGAGAGAGAATGTGATGCAACATCATAATTTAAAGTGAGTTCATTTTGAAAGTATTATTAACACTTTAATAATATATTTATATTTTATCTTGATTTGAAGCTTTCGTGACTACAGAAATCCATCCTCTTTGGTTCTTTCGGTAAAGTCACGTAGATATAAAATAAAATTGATCACGACGTTTCAGGCACAACACAAGCGTCCATCATCAGGTGGGAAAGTCGTGATTTATAAGAACCAAAGAGTAAAATTCTTATTTACTTTACGTTTTTAATGTTATTGTGTTCTTTAGATAATGTTCATGTGTTTAATAGCTTATTTATGTTTTTATTGCTATTCGCGGGCATCTGTGGAACGTATCCCCTCGCGAAAAACAAGGGGATACTGTTCATCGCGGATTTGAGAGAGGGTAGTGATGGCTTGGGCAGGTCTTCACCCAGCAGTGGATTGACCATGGCTGATGATGATGAATGGAAAGTAACTACAGGAATTAACTGAAGAACCGTATCGATTGACTGATGCTTCGTTACATGCTAAGTTCTTGCACACAGAGACCAATGATGATGATCGTGGTGGCGATGTTTGAGACGATGCCAGTGATCCTGCTTGCTACTGCTGCTGATGATGATGACGCTGGTGATTCATAATAGGTGTAAAGACGCATATATTAGTCAATTACTATCGATTATTTCATCTAAAGATTAACACATCGCACTTGTAAAAAGCTATATTTTTCCAAACTTGATTTGGAGCTTTCCTGACTGCAGGAATTACTCGTTGGTTGTTTCTGTGTATATTTTTCCAATTCGTTTGTTGTATGAAATCGTGCCACGTGACCCCTGCAGCCAATAGAAGCCGCTACGTCCCCCACAGTTTTGACAATCCTTGAATCAAATTGCGACCGTGAATAACAAAAGACTCATTCACCTTTAATGCAGCTGCTGCTGATGGTGACGATGATGATGGCGCCGGTGGTTTTTGTGAAGATACAAATGATCGTGCCGCTGATGCTGATTGTAGTGCCGGTAACGGTGGGAATTTTGGTAATAATGGCAACGCGACAACCGATCATCAATCTCCTGGTCTACAGAGCAACGACACAATGCTGCTACCGATGATGATGATGATGACGATCACAAGGACTGAGTCGTCACCTTCACTGATTTGATACACCTCGCCCGCGAGCTTGCGGACGAGCTGGAATCCCGCGATCTTGCAGCCGAAGCCGTCGTCGAGAAGAATGTTGGCCGCACGAAGATCAAGGTGCACGCAGCCCTCTTCCTCCAGGAAGCGCATCCCCTCGGCCACCTCGAAGGGCATAAAAAAAATATCACTTCACCAACTACCACCGCCGCCACCAAATCACCGTGAACACGCTCGATCTCGTCAGCAGAGCTGAGCCTGGTTAACGCCCAGTGGTTGGGATTCTCCTGGGAACACGAGGCGTTGAAGGGCTGGGATACGAGGTGGTGAGGATACGGCAGCGAGGCATCAGATTGGTAATTGTAGATTCACTTCCAGACAAGACATTGCCTGCAAAAAGACTGTGCGAGATTAGTCCGCTCCAATGTGATATCAGAGTTTCTCTTCTCCTTCGTACAGTTGATTCACAACCATGTCCCTCTAGTGCTTGCCGAAGCTGCATGGAATTCCGGGTGCTGAAGAATAGATTGAGGTCGCACTCATGGCACACCAAGTGCTTGCCACAAATGAACCGCAACACCTCGCTGATCTCATCAAGGAGCATAAACCATCACGCAAAGCTCCGGTCATCCTCGCAGCGGCTTTTGGCGAACCATCAAGCAAAGACGGTCACTGCATTGCGTGCATTCAGATGCTTTTCTGCGGCCACCTGGACGACTCTTTCTTCCGATGTTAGGAAGCCATTGGAGCTATGCACTTTTAAATCTAGATGGAAAACTGATTTTATTAGAACTGCTTTTTGTGTTTAGTTCGTTGTCCTTCCCCCGCACCTCCAATTAGCACGGTTGGCTATGTACGGTGCGAAATAAGTTCAACATACATACATACATGCGCACATTTCTTCTTACGTATCATCTGATAAAACCCCTCTGGGTTATTTGAGGAGGGCTTCCCAACGTCTATCACGTTGGGGACGTGCACCAATGCCAGTGTATCCCGTCATGGGAATATGGAATTTCCACCAATGGCTTGGGACCACCGACTATGGATGTGAGTGTCGTCTCGTGCTGCGTGGGCCATCGCACCTGTCCTGCCACTACGTCCACTCGGCCGTAACAAACAAAAAACGAAGGGTACCTCGGCAGCCATTTTGAGGTAGTAACGGTCACGGTTGGAGGAAGATTTCTTCTCGAGGAAGGCCAGAAGATTTCCTGTTGCATGTAGGGAGATGAGTACACAGGGAGATGAGTACACAGGGAGATTGAGGGACATGGGCGCACAGAGACATCAATACAGTACGGAGAAAAATGAAAGTCACAGAGAAATGAACACGTGTATATATGAAGACAGAAATGCTTTTTGTGTTTTCGTTTGTTGTCCTTCCCCGGCACCTCCGACTAGCACAGTTGGCTAGGTACAATGCGCAAGAAGATCGGCATACATACGGGAGAGCAGGTTACAGAGCCAGGCAGTGAAGAACCCTGTGGGTCTGGGCAGCAGTGTGCATATTATCCCGGGATTCGTCAGAAGGAAGTTGAGATGTGGTGTGTTAGCAAGGTGGGTTCTTGATACACTATGCAAACCGATTGTAAAGAGTAGAGTGCTGAACTTTTAATGTCAGTTACTATACATGCCAAGAGATCTTGAAGAGAACGATGATGGCCATGGTTGGCGACGTACGGTGTGGAAGAAGTTCAATATAAATACATTCATAGGCACAATAAAAGCATCTGCCACGTTAATATTGGTGCAACATCCCATGACATCATAGTATAGGCAACTTAGCAGGTTCAGTATGATACAGGGTAAGAGAGTGTTGTGGGTGTAATTGGGAATAGGAGGTTGCGATGGGTGGGAAATTGTCTGCAGGACTGAGGAGGGCAGGCAAGGGAGATAGGCATTGGAGTGGTATTCATAATTCAGCGAGCAAGAGGAAGACCAGATGTTGATGATGAGACTCTTATGAGTAGTCTTGAAAACACGTTATTGACCTTGCACCAAGGAAAATACAAAATATACTCGGGGCTCTACGACACGTATCAGGGCTCTATGACACATTCGAGCGCTATTGAGTCATGGCATCGCCAAGACGGTGGCGTGTGGTATAGTATCAACAATGATCAACTATTACAACTCGCTACCCTAACATTAACAAGCTGCAGCCTGTACAAAAGTTATTTGGCATGTATCGTTAAGAAAACTGCAACTTTCAAACTTGTCAGTAACAGTGCTTGATGGCATGCGTTGGCTTCCGGTTGCTGAAGAAATACATTGCGAGGTCGCATTCATTATACACAAAGTGCTTACCCCACAAATGAACGGCAATATCTTGCTGATTTCGTCAAACCATCACAAAAACTCCGGTCATCCTCGTAGCGACTTTTGGCTGGCCATCGAACAAAGACGGCTACTGCATCGTGCACTTTCAGATGAGCTTCTGCGGCCGTCTGGAACACTCTTCTCTCCGATATTAGTGATGCCACTGAAGCTGTGCACATTTAATTCTAGTATGCAAACTCGTTTTAGAACAGACGTTTGTGTTAGTTTGTTGTCCTTCCTCCGCACTTACGATTGGCACGGATGGCTACGTACAATGCGAAGGAATACTCTTTGGTTCTTTCGATAAATTCACGTAGGTAGAAAAATAAGGATAAATCACGATGTTTCGGGGGGCAAACGCAAGCACTCATCTTCAGGTGGGAAATGAAGGGATGCCGTCATCAAATCTAGAATTCTAAAGAAGTTCAACATACATACATATATAAAAGCAATATGGTATGAAGTAAATATAATTAAAATATGGGAATACGTTATTGCTGAGTGGTTTTACAGGGTACCGGAGTGGGCCACTATTGGCCACTAAGTATGTTTCGTTTGAATGTCCGCTCCATCTGAAAAGCCACCTGTGGGCCGGGGGGGCAGTGATAGGTGAGAGACAGGGAGACCCTCGGTACTCTAACCACACCCTCACTATGTTCCCTCCGATACTAGGCTTTGAATTTGGAGGCTGGTGTTAGGAGTTAGGCCTCGCCCACCTGCTCGTTCTTGAGGGACGCTTGGTTTTGGATCTGCTCTCAAGCTGCTTCAGGTGGCCACCGTCAAGTGCATTGGGCCGTTTGTTCATCTCGTTGAAGAGGGAACATTTATTAAGAAAATAAATGATTGGTGTCGATTGGTGGTGGTTCTCGTGGGACGCCGATGCTCATCGGACTCATCCAGTACGGATAAATGTTGTGATTTTGACTGCGTCGATGTATGTCCATTACAACATGGGTGCGTGTTGTTTGTCATTGACCTTTCTGTTTATATTTGTGTGCGTGTGTAATGGGTCTGTGTGTCATGAGCCTCAATGTGTGTGCACGCGTGTATATTCGTTTGCGTTTCTCCTGTGCTGGATACGTGGATGTGTGCATAATGGACCCAAGTGTATGTATGTGTATTTTGTAACGTTGTATTTTTGTGTGGATTTGTATAAAGAGATCCATGTATGGTGTAGATGTGTGTAATTGGCCACGTGTGTCTTCGATCAGACCGACTCCACCACCAGAAACCGACAGCTGGGCGTCCTCCCTGAACACCCGGCATAAGTACATACATTCCTCAAGACAGTCTGGTCCCTTCACCTGATGAAGGTCACTTGTGTTGTGGCCGAAACGTCGTGAATTTTTATTTTTGTTGTTTTATACTTTTACGTGACTTTACCGAATAGAACCAAAGAGTACCAAATGCAAGCTTTGGCAAGACAGGAAAATAACAAAACTGTCCCAGAACACACTAAGACAACCCAATTGAATTGCACATTAAATTTTAACTATCGATACATGGCTGAGGATTACTAATCATCTGCTGCAGGATATTTTTTGAAGGAAGATTGACAATGTTAAGGGAATGAAACACATATTCTTGGTTCTTTCAGTAAAGTCACGTAGAAGGGAAATAATAAAAATAAAACATAATATAATAAAATTCTCATTAAGTTTCGGCCACAAGGCAAGCAGCCGTCCTCAGGTGAAGGAACCGAACTGTCGGAAAGACAGCGTCCTAATGAACACTGTTAAGCTTGGCAGCCTATTTTAAGCTGGGTGGGAGCAGGAGAGAGCCTTAACAAAGGAGTTTACATATCAACAGAGGAATTTAGCATATTGATGACATGCAGATGTGGGGTTAGTCACTCCTTGTGGAATGTCTAGGCAGTGGGGGGGGGGTCTCAAACTCATTATGCTAGTGTATTATGTAGGATTAGCAGTAATAAAGGGAGATACATTTTAATAATAAAGAATTGCAACAGCCCAATCCACCGCGTATCAAGCTAGTGCATTATGTGGAAAATAAAAAAGGGGAGTTTCTAAAGAACTACACATACCCTACTACCATACAATAAACCGATGTGAAAAAAAACTAAATATAAACTACATCAATATAATCAGTGTACTCAATATACTCTCCAATTAGCTGAGCTGTTAACATTAAGTAACTGGGAATACACTACACTATATAATGACTACCATATAGTAAACTAATAAAAAGAACTAAAATATAAACTACATCAATATAATCAATAAACTCAATATACTTTCCAATAAGCTGAGCTAATAACAATAAGTCATTATACATTACACTTCTATGTCGAAAAAAGCGTCGGGTTTTTTAACGTTAGCACCACGGAAAGCGGCGAGCTTTGTTAAGATGGACGAGTCTATCTATGCTCGGAATGGAGGAGGGGGGAGATAGAGAGAAACAACCACAACTTTCCAATAAGCTGAGCTATTCACATTAAGTAACTGGATATACACTACACTATATAACGACTACCATATATATATAAAAAAAAACTAAAATATAAACTACATCAATATAATCAATATACTCTACAATAAGCTGAGTTTGCATATCAGCAGAGGACTTTAGCATATTGACGTTAAGAAACGTAAAATTGTAATGTATAATAATTTATTGTTAGTAGTAGGGTAGTTGCAGTTTATATTAAAGTTTTTTTTATCGGTTCACTATATGGTAGTCATTATATAGTGTAGTGTATACCCAGTTACTTAATGTGAATAGCTCAGCTTATTGGAAAGTTGTGCTTGTTTCTCTCTATCTCCCCCCTCCTCCGTTCCGAGCATAGATGGACTCGTCCATCTTAACAAAGCTCGCCGCTTTCCGTGGTGATAACGTTAAAAAAAACCGACACTTTTTTCGACATAGAATTGTAATGTATAATAACTTTTGTTCGTAGCTCAGCTTTATGGAGAGTATATTAACATAGATGGACTCGTCCATCTGAATAACTGCCAAATCGCTCTCCGTGGTGCTAACGTTAAAAAAACGCCATTTTTTTCAAATTTTCTTGCTGTGGTTTTCACACCTGATGATGATTGCTTGTGTTACAGACGAAACGTGATAATTGTATTGTTTTATATTTGTATTATTTTATGGTTTCCCTTCTACGTGGTGACTTTACCAAAAAAAAACAAGAATATGAATTCCTGCAGTCACGAAAGCTTTAAATCAAAATTTATTGATGTAGTTTATATTTTAGTTATTCTTTTTTATCAGTTTACTCTATGGTAGGCATTAGTCATTATATAGTGTAGCGTATACCCAGTTACTTAATGTTAACAGATCAGCTTATTGGAGAGTATATTGAGTATATTGAATATATTGATGTAGTTTATATTTTTTTTCACATCGGTTTATTGTATGGGAGTAGGGTATGTGTAGTTCTTTAGAAACTCCCCGTTTAATTTTCCACATAATGCACGAGCTTTATACGCGGTGGTTTGGGCTGTTGCAATTCTTTATTATTAAAATCTCTCTCTTTATTACTGCTAATCCTACATAATCCACTAGCATAATATGACTTTGAGACCCCCCACCGCCTACACATTCCACAAGGAGTGACTAACCCCATATCGGCATTTGCCATCAATATGCTAAATTCCTCTGTTGATATGTAAACTCCTTTGTCAAGGTGCTCTGCTCCTTCCACCCAGCTTAAAATACGCTGCCAAGCTTAGCAGTGTTCATTAGGACGCTGTCTTTCCGACAGCTCTGTTTCTTCACCTGAGGACGGCTGCTTGCGTTGTGGCCGAAACGTCGTGATAATTGTATTATATGTTGTATTTTTATTATTTTATTATTTCCCTTCTACGTGACTTTACCGAAAGAACCAAGAATATGAATCCCTGCAGTCACGAAAGCTTTAAATCGTAATGAAACACGTTCGTTCCAAAATGTGTATTCCTATCATATATAGCATGTGCCCGCATATGTGTTATGTGCACGTGGAAGTACATAATTTATATACACTACATCATGTACATAATATTAAATGATACTATATACACATACTATTATGTTTGATCTCAATCTATGGGACTCACAAGGTAAGTGATTTTGATTTAAAGCTTTCGTGACTGCAGTTATTCAGATTCTTAGTTTTTTCGGTAAAGTCACGTTGAAGAGAAACAACAAAATAATAAAAAAATATATAAAACAATAAAATTGTTTATTTTTTGTAATTTTTATTGTTGTATATATATTTTATTATTTTGTTGTTTCTCTTCAACGTGACTTTACCGAAAAAACTAAGAATAAGGTAAGTGATGTTGATTTTGAAGATGGTACAATGCTGTTTGTCTTGAAAGTGTTGATTGTAGTGGTGATGGTGGTGACGGTTATAGCAGTGATAGTGACGGTAAAAACATAGATGATTGCAGTGGAATGATAATAATAGTGGTCGTGTTAGTAGAGGTAGTGACTATGCACGCAATATATTACATGTAATACACATGCACATTAATCATATTTAATACACTCAAAAACAATTGCAGGTGCACGTACAACAATGTAATTACAGTATACATACGATGGTGGTGTGTGTGGGGGGGTATAGGCATATTAAAATAATTTAGCACGTATTTATCCGTGTGTTTATTTTAATACGTGTAATATACACACGCATCATCATAATATGTAACCGCATTTGTATTATATACACATGCAAGCACGTATAATAGACAGATCATATAGATATCATACACGTGTACATTCATTGTACTGTTATCTAGCGATCTAATGGGTGGATTAAGATTTACTTAAACCAAGGTGGGAACCCACGAGTCCCCATGTGAATGGACACGAGGCATTCAGTGACATCTCAAGAAGCCGATGATTATTACCAGAAGGCCACGTGACTCCACGAGAGAGGAAACGGATGCCGTGACGTCACGTCTGACGTCATTAGTCTGGCGCGTCATTCTTCGTTGAACTTTGGCGGAGGGAGCACGCGGCTCGCGCTCCAGCGCCCCCTAGGTCTTGGCTCTGTCCCATCGTTTTTTCTGGGAGTTTCTCGACGAGGGATTTATCCAAGGTAAGCGATGACGTTGTTTGTCTTGATACTGTTGATTGTAGTGGTGATGGTGGTGTTGAAACGGCTCTATGCCGAGTGTTGTAAGTGGCGGTAATGTGAATATGGTAATTATGAGTGTGGTGTTCGTGGTGGAGGTGACGGTTGAATTATTTGTGGAGGTGGTGATGGCGATATTCGTGATTGTGTTAGCGATGGCAATGGAACTTGTGGTGTTGTTAGAATTGTTAGATGCTGTTGGTGATGGTGATTACAGTGATAGTGTTGGTTGTAACATAGATGATCGTGTAGGAAATGATGGACAGGTCAACGGCAGTGGCGATACTGCTGATGATAGTCGTGATGACAGTAGTGCTGTTTACTAATGGCAATGGAGATCATAGCGATGACAGTGATAGTAATCGTGGTAGTACAGGTAGTGACTATATATGCACAAAATACATTATATGTAATACACATGCACATTAATCATACTTAATACACTCAAAAATATTTCAGGTGAACGTACTACAATGTAATTTCAGTATACATATGATTGTGGTGTGGGGGGGTGAATGTATAGGCATATTAATATAATTTAACACATGTATGCATCATTGTGTTTATTTTAATACGTGTAATAGACACACACGCATCATCATAATATGTACTCGCATTTATATTATATACACATGCAAGCACGTATAATAGGCACAACTACATCATATAGATATCACACACGCGTACATTCATTGTACTGCGATGTAATTATCAAATGGGTGGATTAAGATTCACTTAAACCCGCGAGACCTCCGCGTCCCGAGGCCAGAAGCCCACGTGACTACTCTCCACGCTGATAAAAAAAACCGGATGCCGTGACGTTGTCACTGACGTCACTAGCCTGGCGGCGCCATTCTTCGCTTGACAACGTGGAGGCAGCACGCGGCTCGCGGTACAGCGCCCCCCCAAGAAACTTGCTCTGCCACTTGTGACTGTTGAGAGGCGCTGTCCCATCGACTGTGTGTGTGCGGGAGTTTCTCGACGAGGGATTTATCCAAGGTAAGTGATGATGATGATGTTGAAGATGGTACAATTCTGTTTGTCTTGATCCGTATTGATCGCAATGTTGATGGTGGTGTGGAAGCTGTTCTATAATCGTGTCGAGTGTTGTAAGTGATGGTAATGTGAAGTTAATTATGAGTGTTGTTGTTGGTGGCAGAGGTGATGGTTTAATTGCTTTTGGAGGTTGTGATAGTGATAACGCTTGTGATGGTGGTAGTGTTGGTGGTGACAGTGATGAAATACAGGAGATCCTTGAATATTGCGGGGGTTATGGTCTTGAAAAGTGCCCTGAAAGCCAAAACCGCGATATTAAATAACGAAGCCTGACCTAAATAATAGCGTTTGGGGCTGTCCATAAATGACGTCACACACCTAGGGGGGGGGGGGGGGTCAGACATTTGTGACGATGTGTGAAGGGGGGGGGTTTGAGAAATGTGACGTCACATCAAAATGCGTAACTTTAAATAAATATAGACAGCACGTTCTATTCTTAGCTCTTTCGGTAAAGTCACGTTGAAGGGAAACAATAAAATAATAAAATATATATAAAATTCTCACGACGTTTCGACCATAACGCAAACGGTCATCATCAGATGTGAAAAACCAACGGCAAGAAACATTTGAAGGAAGTGATGGTTTGCATTTATTTATTTTTAAAACGGTGTTTGTATTTATTTATGAAAACCGATAGCACCACGGGCAGTGATTTGGCAGTTTATTTAGGACGAGTCCATCTATGTTCTGAAAAGAGGAGGGGGGAGACGAAAAATTAATGTATGCTGTCTGAAAGCCACTGTAAGCGTGAACAATCAACTAAGACCTGAAATGGCTTATCAAATCCTTCCAATGATTGCTAAGCCAGAATCCATCTTCTCGTTTGAAATTGTCTCTGTGCTTGTATATGTGGATAGCCTCATAAATGTCTCCTACAACATCAGAATGCAGCGTCACATTAAATACGCACTACAGTGACAATAGTTTAAAGCGATTTGAAGCATGTTTTATTTTGGGGGGGGGCAGAGCTTTGTGACGTTATATTTGGGGGGGGGCCTGACTTTTTGTGACGGCGTGTGACGATGGGGGGGGGGGGTCAAAAGTCGTCCAAAATCGCGTGACGTCATTTATGGACGGCTCCTAGGTACACGGCAATCAAAATAGACATCACACAAAAAAAGAAGTACTGTACTATATGCCAAGTAAAAACAAAAATAATTTTAAACAAACATGTAAAACCCCTATAACCCAAACATCCATAGACAATAAATAATAGTATAAATACTGAAAACTGGACCTACGAATGTTGATGATCCAAACTGGGTGATTGTGTTTGTCATTGAGTGGGAACTCGTAGTGCAACGATTTGTGTACCACACTACAAACCCGGCCCCCCGAGTTCGATTCCTACTCACGACAAACACCATTGACGATTATCTGAACCGGTCATGGCCCTCCCCTAGGTCGATTCAACCTTAAATTAGTACCTGGTGCAATGTATGAACGTCCCCAAGAGAGAGACCAAGGCGTATCTCTGGAACTTTTGTGCCAGTATGAAAATGATGTAATAAAAAAAAGCTTTATCTTCTCTGGCTAAGATGTTAAAATACAAAATATAATTATATTGCAAGGCATCAAGTCTGCATTAACCACACACGCTTGTACAAAAACATGCAAGCAAGTATGCTCTGATAATTTCTGCATTGTCTTTGAAACCAAGGCCGTAGCCATGGAGTCAACATTGGGGGGGACCAAATCTTCTAGGGGGTCTAGGGCCCCCCCCCCCCCCCAGAAAAAAATCTAAATTTGAAAACAAATTTTCTGCCATTTCCTGCCTAAAATATTAAAAAATTCACTAACACGTGGGATGGATTTTGATTTGTACAATAATGTCTAAGAGTGTATTATTGTATTGCTCTGTTTTTTCAAATTTTTACCATTTCTTGTTTCATTGTATGTAATGACAGAGATTAGGGATTTATAAAGTACAACCATAACCACAATCATATAAACATACATCTATGACAAGTTCCCATATTGCGGCCAAGGTTTAGCAAATTTTTATTTACAAAGCATAAAAAATATTATATTCTTGGTTCTTTCGGTAAAGTCACGTTCAAGGGAAACAAACTAATAAAATATATCATCAGGTGTGATGATGACTGCTTGTGTTGCAGTCGAAACGTCGTGATAATTGTATTGTTTTATATATACTTTATTATTTTATTATTTCCCTTCAACGGGACTTTACCGAAAGAACCAATAATATGAATCACTGCAGTCACGAAAGCTTTAAATGAAAAAAATAAAAAATATATATTGTTTGTAGCAATATATTGGGGGGGGGGGACATTTTGAACATATTTGAATATTGGGGGGGAATGTGTGTCCCCCCCCCAATATATATTATAATTACGGCCTTGTTTGAAACTGTTTGGCCTACAACCAGCGAGAGCCTTCTTTATGGCCTTGTCTCACAAGTGTCACACCAGAGAACACCAAAAAGGCGAACAGTACAAAGCCAATGCAAGTATCAAAGTTTCGATTTAAAGCTTTCGTGACTGCAGGGATTCATATTCTTGGTTCTTTCTGTAAAGTCACCACCAGGTAGAGGGTAAATAATAAAGTAAGAATAAAAAAAGTATTTAAAAAACATAAGATTGTATTATGTTTTGATTTAAAGCTTTCGTGACTACAGTAATTCATATTCTTAGCTCTTTCGGTAAAGTCACGTTTCGACCATAACACAAACGGTCGTCATCAGGTGTGTCGGTTTGCATTAATTGTATTATGTAGTATTTTCATTATTTTATTATTTCCCTTCTACGTGACTTTACCAAAAGAACCAAGAATAATTTTCAAAGTATCAATAGCTTGGGTTCAGCAGTTATATCAATGGGACAAAGGAGGGCGGGCGTGGTGCTGACCATCCAACCCCTCACGTGGCGTGCTGCCCTTAATAGATGCTCGCAAATGCCACTTACTATAACAGTCTGTTAAGGGGCCGTCCATAAATGACGTCACGCACCTAGAGGGGGCGGGGGGGGGTCAGACATCTGTGACGATGTGTGACGAAGGGGGGTGGAAGGGGTCAGACATTTGTGACGATGGGGGGTGGTGGGTGGTTGAGAAATGTGACGTCACATCAAAATGCGCAACTTTAAATAAATATAGACAACACGTTCTACTTAATTAATTAGACTTTTTTAAATAAACGTTTTCTCCTACAACATCAGAGTGCAGCGCCACATTCAATACGCACTACAATGACAATAGTTTAAAGCGATTTGAAGCACGTTTTTTTTGGGGGGGGGCAGAGCTTTGTGACGTCATATTTGAGGGGGGGGGGTCTGACTTTGCGTGACGAAGTTGGGGGGAGCGGTCAAAAATCGTCCAAAATCGCGTGACGTCATTAATGGACGGCCCCTAAAGGCTCCATTGGGGTCTTTGTCTATGTCCGCGAGATGATTGCACTTCAAAGGTTAAGGTGCCATTGACTGTCTGGTGTCCCTCGCCCGCTCCACACCATGGTATCAGCCAACTGTACTGACTCGTACAGTATACCCGCAAAAGGCAAAAACTCACTCCCGCGATAGCTAAATTGGTATACTAAGACGTTACACGGTCGATAGCGTCGAAACCGCAAACGATGAACCCAACGACATTCAAGGGTCTTCTGCATGTCTATGAATCCGTGTTTGTATCTCTCTGTCCATGTATCTGCGTGTTTTTGGGTGTGTTTACATATACATGGGGAGTTGGTTTAGTGCAGCGCCTTGACACGCTGAGCAATAACAACCCAGCGACGCGAGTTCAATTTCTGCCCACGGCCACCACTAATGACGACGTGCACAAACACCGACACGGTGGCTAGGAGATGTTCACAACCTCGCTTGGTGTATAGGAGGTTGGTGAGTTTGATCCCAACCCGGACGCATGTCTCCGATTATTTTTTGCCTCCACATTTAGAAACGTGCGTTTCGAGAATTTGGCTGCCGTAAATTTGCACGTGATGCGCTACTTCGCTGAGCTATCATTCGTGACCAGGTCGCTTCTGAAAAAGGGCTCTGTAGCTCAGCGGGTCTTACGTTGTAAAATAAAAACAACAACAAAAATGTGTCTCTGTAATGTTTCGTGATTGGCAGGCGATCATGGCGCCTGGAGTCATCTCATCGAAGGCAGGGAAAAGCTTCACACCACAAGGTTCCACACCACTCGATTGTGCATCTTTGAGCCACGTGATATACCGCCAGGCTCTTTAATAAGACAATGGCACACTCACTCGAGCAGAGTGCACGTGGCCAGAGTCAAACCCTGAACGGTCCTACGCGTTTAAATAGACCACGCACATTTGAAGTCATGCATAAGTCCTTAGTTGCTTTGTGATTCTATGAATGTCCACATGATAAGCCACTTTGTAGAGTTGTAATTTTTGGCCAGATACTGAAAAATGTTAATAGCTCAATGGGCTTTAGCTGGTAAGTTAAAGAAAATAGTTTAAACTTGATTTGTATATTCATAATAAAGGTTTTTGGGTTAGATCGCGTTTATTTATAAATGTGTCGTAACCCTCCACCACCCGACACGGCCAATCAGCAAAGAAAAGTGTCACGTTGACAAAAGACAAATAATTCACTACTTCAGCCCACCGGTGTGTTGAAGGGTTAATCCACATTTACAGTTTGAGTACGACGTTTCGCTGGTAAATACTTCCAGCCCGATGATGCTGGAAGTATTTACCAGCGAAACGTCGTACTCAAACTGTAAATGTGGATTAACCCTTCAACACACCGGTGGGCTGAAGTAGTGAATTATTTGTCTTTTGTCAACGTGACACTTTTCTTTGCTGATTGGCCGTGTCGGGTGGTGGAGGGTTACGACACATTTATAAATAAACGCGATCTAACCCAAAAACCTTTATTATGAATAATATTGGTCGCGAAAGCCTACGTGTTAAATTGATTTGTATATGTTTTTAAGTGATGTGCATAGCTTTCCTATACTTTGCCCTCCTATCATGCTTTTGTGTTGTCCTCCGGGACATCTGTTAAAAAGAGCTTTATAGCTCATCAGATTCCTTCAGTAAAAATAAATATTACGATTCTGTTACATATATGAATGTGTTCATTGATTAACGCATGTGTGTATGTGTGTGGGTGCAGAAATCTTGGATAGATTCCGAAAGAAAATGACTTCTTTTGAACGCATAGAAATCCAGGCGTTCGAAAATATTTTTTATTTTAAGACTAGCGGTGTAAGAAATGGCCGTAAAAATAATGGCTACGACGACGAAAATAACGACTACATTCCGGTGAGTCTCCAATATGGTCCATGTTCATTCCAACAAGTCCACATCCCACTGCAAACCCAAACAACCCAGGCAATTGTCTTTCGCATGGCTATTGTATTCGCAGAGAAACAAATACCATTTTACATTCAGGTGGCAGTCACGCCAGTTAACAGCATCAGGAGTAGCGGAGTATATCGCTGTGATGTCTCCTTTTGTATTTGTGGATCGGGCATTGCATCGTTATATGTTGTGCAGTTTGTTCTGGATGACCACAAGCGCACACTACTGGAGAGTTTTTAATTTTCCATTTGCGCATCAGGTATCCGCGTCTGCCATGGTTTGTGCGGATGCAATTTAGGGTGGACTATGAGCTTCGTGGAAGATTTAACTCAGGGATCCTCTGTGTGGTCTGATGGTGTTGTTTGTAATTAGCAGTGAAACATCGTATCAAGTTAACATTTTTTTAAAGCTTTCGTGACTGCAGGGATCCATATTCTTGGTTCTTTCGGTAAAGCCACCACGTAGAAGGGAAACAATAAAATAATAAAAATAGAAGAACAATAAAATTCTCAGGACGTTTCGACTGCAACACAAGCAATCATCATCAGGTGTGAAACCCACAGCAAGAAAATTTGAAAAAAGTGCTAACGTTAAAAAAAACCGCCACTTTTTTCAAAATTTCTTGCTGTGGTTTTCACACCTGATGATGATTGCTTGTGTTGCAGTCGAAACGTCGTGAGAATTTTATTGTTTTATATTTTTATTATTTTATTGTTTCCCTTCTACGTGGTGACTTTACCGAAAGAACCAAGAATATAAACATTGTACCAAGTTGTTCAATGTTGTGGATTGCTTTCGAAAACATGCTAGTGCACTGAAGCATCAATTTGGCTGTATTAGGGTATTAGGAGTGTGACACACATTGGCATTTTACACACGTGTCGATATAACCCAAAATTCAATCATGAATCATAATGGTTCAAAGCCTATGTGTTAAATTTGTAAAAAGATTCTCATTAATGTGCATACTTGATAACAATTGTTCGTATGGAGTTGTTGGCTTCAGCTGGATACCGATGAACACACACAATTAATGTCGTTCTGCCAATCTCTGAGCGAATACTTATACGCACATGAGATGAGAGACCGTCTATGACACATTTTACATAGCATGATCAAGTGGTGTCCAGTGTGGGCTATGAGGCATCTGGCAAATACATCACAAGCATCACAGACATTGTTCTATCGGTTTGGATACAAAACATTTTAAAAAACAATAACTAAATGGGCACTGATTGAGCGACGCTTTAAGACTGAGTAATGATTGATGACTGAATAAGGGCGCATTGAATAATGAAATCTTCTGTTATTTTGTCGCAGAAAAAGAACGACCACCTGGCGTACCGTTACCAGATACTAAAGGTACTTGGCAGAGGGCGTTTTGGCCAGGTGCTGCTTTGCTTGGACCACAAGACCAAAGAAAAAGTGGCCTTGAAAATGCTGCAGCACTGCATACGGTGAGATTGCACGATGGAAATAGCCACATTTATATCTGGATATGTGCCTAGAACACAACTTGTGAGATTCTAGATTTGATTCTAGATTTGAAGCTTGCGTGACTGCAAGGATCCATACTCTTTGGTTCTATTGGGTAAAGTCACGTAGGTAAAAAATAAAACAACAAAAAAACAACAAAAATCACGACGTTTCGGCCACAGTACAAGCGGCCTTCATCAGGTGAAGGGACCAGACTGTCTCGAAGATCAAACAAAAACTTTTGAGATGATTAACAAGTGTTACTTTCCATGAAAGCAGAACAAATCGGGATTAGAGCATATAGCCTTGTCTTCGGGGGCTCTGCTGGTGGTGTCATCCTAGTTTTTGTACATCCTCATGCCTCTTAAGCGTGCAATAACAAGAGTGTGGCGAGATGGGTTCACGGTTTCTCTCCATAACAAAGAAGAGGTCAGAAAAAGGCGGACCATTGCCAAAAAAGGTTCCGTCAGTGTTACTAATGAATTTGTTGAGTTGTTTTTTTTTACCTTGTGCGCTACTGCCAATGCAGTATCACATTTTATTCTTGTTGATTATTTTTTTTTCTCCCACAGCACCTGGCAAACGGACGTGGAAAAAGAGCCGGAAATAATTCTGGCCCTGGATTCCACGGATCTAGAAAACAACCACATCATCAGACTCCACGAATCCTTCATGTTCAGGGGACATTTTACGATGGTCTTGGAGTTTGTCGGGTGAGAAGAAATCGCATCTCTGCAACGCCATCACATTAGTCTATTCGCACAGGATTCTCTGTTTTTTTATGTGGCGTACAAGGTTATTGAGATGTTGGCATGCATATATTCTTAGCTCTTTCGGTAGAGTCACGTTGAAGGGAAACAATATTGTTTTATATATTTTATTATTTTATTGTTTCCCTTCAACGTGACTTTACCGAAAGAGCTAAGAATATGAATTACTGCAGTCACGAAAGCTTTACATCAAAATGTTAGCATGCATTAACAATTTATTTTAAGGCTATATCGGTACTTTTTTAACATGTAAAAAAAAATACACTCATGGCTTTTTAAATACGCACATTAGAATTACATTATGCATTTACGCTGGAGGAATGCGATGAGCTATAACGTTCTTTGTCACTGATATATCCAGTAGGGGCGGGTAAGAACGTTACAACAACAAACAATACAAAAACATGCTAGTATTGCAAAGTGCCATGAATGTAATAAAAAATCACCCAAACACATACAAATAAAACGAAACCATCCCCATTCTACCAGGCAAAGCCTACTGAAGTATTAACTTTTTTTTTCAGAAGCAACCTGGCCACAAATTATCACACAACAAAGTGGCTTATCATTTGGGAATTTATCACAGCAAAATAATATAAATAATCTCAATTAATATTCTTGGTTCTTTCGGTAAAGTCACGTAGAAGGGAAACAATAAAATAATAAAAATATATTTTTATAAACAAAAAATATAAAATATATTTTTATTATTTTATTGTTGCCCTTCTACGTGACTTTACCAAAAGAACCAAGAAACAATAAAATAATAAAAATATATTCTTTATAAATGTGTTTTTATTATTTTATTGTTTCCCTTCTACGTGGTGACTTTACCGAAATAACCAAGAATATTAATCCCTGCAGTCACGAAAGCTTTAAATCAACATTTAATCTCAATTCATGTTTCTAAATGTGGAGGGGAAAAACGAGAGGAGCCAGAAGAAAATGTCCACGCGACCACGAGGGGAGACAAACTTTCAAACTCCAAATATAAATATTATACACAACTGTTTACAATTGCTCCCTGGGCCTTACTGGATACATTTGAGCTGAGTGGCACAATTGTGCAAAAAACCCCAGCCAATTAACATGAGATGTTTGCATAATGATTGGAAATAAAATAAACTGCGAACTGACATAAGCTGCACATGAAGCTGATAGCTACCACAAGGCCCTATCCCGCCCGTCAGCAGGATTCATGCACCATGTGGAACAGCAAACCGTCGCAAGGGGCTCCATTATATTTATCTGAACCCAATGAGCAGGTCATGTTTAATCATCATTCCCCTGGCAGAGTTGAGAATTGCCTTTTTTTTACGTGAGCAGAAGCCTTAACCGCATTGAAGCAATCCAAAGCATTGATCACGTGGAAAATACCTACAGTGACCATTCACGATGTCCTGTTTTTTTTGTTGTAGTCAAGACCTGAGAAAGCAGCTCAGGATTGCCAAGCACTTTCCCCTTTCAAGAGTCAGGCTCTACACTCAGGCCATGCTGAAGGCTCTTGTCAAGCTCAAGCAGGAGTCCATCTTGCACGGGGACCTGAAGCCGGTGAGTGAACGCAAAATATCCGAAATGCATCATTCATTCAGTCCTTCTCTATTATTGCATTGAGCCAACTGGTTGTCAGGACGAACTCTCGCGACTCATAAAATAGAAGTCAAAGACCACGCGACTCTTTGTTGTGCTACTCTTAAAATGCATGCTATTTTCTAATTCAGAAATGCACTAAATATTTGGCTGAGGCTTGCTTAAACGCAGGGCATTGCGTATCTCTGCTTTCTTGAGAGCGAACCGCATATTATTTGCTAAATATTCGAATTCACATTCATAATAATTGTGACAACACTGATGCAGCTATAATTACAAATGTCAACGTTAACGACACATTTTTAAGGTATAAATGAATGAGTGAACGACCTTCAACCGATATGCAAATTGTGGTGTTACCTTGCGTCCTGTATGCTTCAAAGTTGTACACATCAAGCACCTCTGACAAGAGCCACAACTTCTTTTCTTTCCAGGAAAACATCCTTGTCAAAAACCATAAAACCGGCAACATCAGAATCACTGATTTTGGCGTCAGTGCCAAAGTTACAAGGTCATGTAAGTGATTTCCCCTGTGTCTGGGTGTGTCTGTGGAGTTAATAGTGTAGGGAGAGGTCGTGTCGTGGTTAGATCGCTGCGCTATGAACCTGACGTACGGAGTTCGATTCCCGTGGTGCTGGCCACCCGTCCTTTTCGTGCCATTCCAGCCTTCATTGGTGCTCGCTGACAGCACTTGCCCCAACAGTCTGTTACAGGCTATATGGGGGATCTTTGTCTTTGTGCGGAGTGGAAGGGTAGTGGCTAGCGTGCTGTGCTTCAAACTCGGCATACGGGGTTCGATTCTCGCTCACGACCAACACCAGTGACGATTGCCTGATCCGGTCCTGGGCGTCCTCTAGGTCGACTCAGCCTCAAATTAGTACCTCTTGCAGTTTGTAAACATCGCCACTGGGTAGACAAAGGCGGCTGGACATGATGCTGGCCACCCTCTCTCCTGTGTTGCCGTGCCGGCCTGAATAAGTGCTCGTTAGCAGCACTTGCCCCGACAGCCTGTTAAGGCTATACGGGGAATATTTGTCTTTGGAGTAGTGGAATAGTGATTAGGACTCTACTACACTACACTCCCTGTAACACGTTTTCAATTCCCAACCGTGGAAAACACTGAATTGGCATGTTTTGTTTATTTCACAAACCTTACGAATTGGCTGTGTTTGGAGGTGGCGGGTTTAACGACACATTTATACTTACGCGATGTAACCCCAAAAAAGCCTATTTTGCACTGGCAGTTGGTATTTGAACAGGGCCAGGGTCTGCCGCATCGAAACGTAGCCTAAAAGAGCATAAGTGGGTGCAAATGTAGCTGTCACGCGTGCATTTGTAGGTCCTCACTTAACCTAGCGAGACAAAGCATCTCAAAGAGTGGCATTCATGTATTGGTGGCTCTGAGACAATGGGGGAAATTCCACTTCCCCATGGTGCAACCACTTTAAACCACTTATTCAGTGTTTAACTTTATCGCCTCTTAATCAGGATTTCAATTTACAACTTTGCAATCTGTGAGTCGAGCGCTCTATCGCGGCACCACTTGACCGGTAAATAGAATGAAATGAACGTGTGTGCACTGAAACACTTCGACGACGACACTGGACTTGTGTCTTCTTCTTTATTATTATTATTTATTTCTTTGACGGCTAGGACAGCTCCGCGTTCCTTCCCACGTAAGCGCCGCTCGCTCCGCCTATCACGCGGTGTGAGTTGTTGCTGTCCCGCGCACGGCTCGCTCCCCGCTCCCCGCTGGCAGACGGCGCGCGAAGAGGCGGCCCCGGGACCGCCTCGGGACCGCCGACGTTCCGGAGGCGCGAGACGTCGCCCTGCTTCCAGACTGCCCACACTGACCCCGAGCCTCTTCCTGCTTCCGCCTTATAACCCCTCTTCCGCGTCACCAAGCCCCACCTCTAGCCACGCCCCCCTCCCCCCCCCCACCTTACGAACCCTCCAGATGGTTCCCCACGAGCACCCTTGAGCTCCGCCTATGAACTATGGCCCAGATGATCCCATCCACCTGATTGGCTAATGGCTGAAGCGGCGGAGCCTATCCCACCGATGGGCGACCGTCGGGGTGTACTCTCGTATTGCACTTTGTATGTGGAACGTCTTTCATGGCCCACATAGCCAGCCATGCCCTGTGCTTAAATGCGCCGATATGTGCGTGTGGTGAGCAGTTACCGGACCCTGTGGAACATGGCCATACATGGCGCCTGAGACGCTCCTGCTGCCTTTCGTGACATGCGCAGCAGACATGTGGTCCCTGGGCTGCGTGATTGTAGAGATTCTCCTCGGCTGCAGACTCTTCATCGGCAACTACAAGGATTTCCTTGGCCGAGCCATCAAGGTGCCTGAAACAGGAAATTCTAAGCGCATTCGTTATGAATTAGTTGCAATGCAGGGCATAGCTTATATCCTCGAATTCGTTAATAATGGCATACAGAATGTTACGGACTTAAATGTACGATTCATGGAATTCCATGGAGCTGTCTTCATCCTCTGGACTCATGCCTTGGTTTAAAAAAAACGGTGCCCGGATGCCAATACATATATGTAGAATATACATATGTAGAATGGACGTCTTCATGTGAATAGCTACCATTGGGGGTTTACATTGGGGGTTTACTGACCATGCCAGACAGACTGCCACTGTGACAGACCCATGTTATGAAGGCGATATTTGTTGATTTTCATATAATTCATATTTACATATTAAGATAAGCAAAAGCACGTGCAGTAATTGTGCAAAATACATTCAATTCATACTGTAGATGTTAAAAGTTATACTGCATGTAAACTGTGCTCGCAGTCAAATTAGCTCATGAATGCAATCTCAAATGTTCGCAGATCTTGGGTCTCCCACCAATGTCAATGATCTTGACAGATTTCAACTGGACCATTACCATGGGTGAGTCGAGTGAACGCTGGTTGCTATTTTTTGACGTCACATTTGTCAGACGAGCGTCCCTGTAATGTAATCGTCATCACCATCATCACCACGATCCACGGGTACATATCCCGTAGGTGTCCACTGCATGTTTTGGCATGTCTCCACTTTCCTCTGTCTCGTGCCAATATTCTCAAGCAGTGGCCACATCAATCTAGATTTGAAGTTTTCGCGACTGCAGGGACGCATGCTTTTGGTTCTTTCGGTAAAGTCACGTAGGTGTGGAAAAAAGCAATTACAAAAATATTAATTAATTGATTAAATCACGACGTTTAAATTGCAACACAAGCAATCGTCATCAGGCGTGACAACCACAGCAATAAATATATTTTTACTGAAGTGGGAGAGAAGCCAGAGTTAGGGCAGTTAAATAACTCAGAGAGGGGGAGGGGGGAAAGGGGAGGGGGCGAATGGGGAGAGAGAAAGAACCAAAAGAATATAGTGGCTACATCTTTTTGACACCAATCACTGATGCCATCGTCAAGCCATTCTTGGGCAGGTCTTCTTCATTTTTTCCAGTTCCGTTAATTTTTCCCGAAAAAAACACTTTTATTTTTTGTTACTTATTTGTGTCTCCATCCTACTACTACACGCGTGTGTGTGGACAAATAGTGCCATTTCATTCTCATCACTGCCTGCATCATCACGTTAATTGTTTTACGTGCAACCTTCTGTCTTTGCTTCTACGTTGGTCAGGGGCGGAGCCAGGATTTTGACTTTGAGGGGGGCTCACTTCAGTATTCTGAGATATCCAGCGTTTATGTTTTCCAATGGGCGCCACAAATTTATACAACTAATTTTATTGGATTTGAACGCGGAGTTTATTAATAGGTGGGAGCCGTTGATGTGGCTAATAAGTTCGATAAGTTCAAAAGGCTGCCGCTTAAGCAGCCTGCAGGGCAGCACAAGGTGGCAGCCTGCAGGGCAGCACAAGGGGGCAGCCTGCAGCATTTTGCAGCAGCCGGATATCCGGTTATCCCTATTATTGACTTTCCCAAAATTTCAGGGGGGGCTGAGCCCCCCCCAGCCCCCCCTGTGACTCTGCCCCTGACGTTGGTCACTCTTTGGGTCAAGCTTCGATGCAGCAGTAATCCTGGAGCAATACATTTCGAGCGTACAATATCTGACCTCCGTCAGTCTTTGCACTCTCGTAAATCGTCCACAACAGTTGACGTCCAACGCTTGCTTCTTTTTTTTCCTCTCTCCCTCACAAACACAGACAAGAATGGGTGCCCAATTGTCAACGGCAAGGTCATTGTCCCGAGCAGTTTACCCCTGGAGTCGCTGCTGGATACTTATGACAAGGAGTTACTCAACTTCCTTCGCGGCTGCCTTGAGTAAGAGCCCCGACTCCATGAAACTTTACTATCACCTGTTGCGCACTTTGTCATATCAGAGCAACGTTTCTCGCTTTTGTACATTTCTTAAAATTAATTAGCCCAATTATCGTGAAGCCATTGGAGCTGTGCACTTTGAAATGTTGATTTAAAACCCATTTCTTTAGAATTGCCTTCGTGTTTAGATTGTTGTCCGTCCCCCACACCTCCCGATTAGCGCGGTTGGCTGCGTACGGTTCTAAAGAAGTCCGACATGAAGTTTGTTCTCCTATAACACGTGTTTTCGCAACGCGAATTGGATATTACGTGACGGATGTATTTGGGAACGCTTTATTTTTACAACGCCGATGCGAATCGGATATAACGCGACTGAGTGAACCGAGATACGTCACGCTAATAGGAATCAGTGGTTGTACGGCTGCCTCGGCGTAGCGTCACGAAAGGCGGGATGCTGCTGGATGCTTCTAAATGCTGCCCACATGCCTCGGTCGTTGTTCAGCCTGCGTACGCATCTAATGCGTTATCGCGGACTTTGCTTTCACCTACATTATTTATAGCAGCGCGATTTGTTTCCATAATACGGTGTTCTTCAGGAACGCAGCTGCCGCATTATTGGAGAACACACTGTACACGCATGCTACGGAGGATACGGTTGGCAATTCATTGGGTGTGCCTCAACCCCCTCCTCATGAGCAGAATAAATGTGGACAACGGGGCCCTGACGATCCCCCGCGTGCATGTTGGCAGGTGGGACCCCGCACTCCGGCTCACACCGGAGCAGGCCTTGGAGCACGACTGGGTGAGGGGCAGCGAGAAGGCGCAGGGCAGCGCTGCAGTGCCAAGCGTCGACGTTCCCCTTGGCCAGGCAGCGGCCCCACAGGCACTCAACGCGGACCCACAGGCACTCAACGCGGGCCCACAGGCACTCAACGCGGACCCACAGGCACTCAACGCAGACCCACAGGCACTCAACGCAGACCCACAGGCACTCAACGCGGACCCACAGGCACTCAACGCGGACCCACAGGCACTCAACGCAGACCCACAGGCACTCAACGCGGACCCACAGGCACTCAACGCGGACCCAGCCCCAGCAGAGTCACAACTGTCGGACGACAACTCTCAGTCCCATGGGATCCCGGAATCCGTGCCTCCCGAGGGATGCAGTGTTGAAGAATTTGTGACAGTCAGGAGCCAACAGTGAGTCTCCCCATGCAAGCGCATGATTAAGGATGTTTTTGTTGGTTGTGCTATCGTTAAGCCACAACCAAGTGTGTACCTGTTTAAATGAGCATTAGGCAATTTTCACCTCCGTCATTAAGCCTAACCCACTGGTGGAAATTCCACGTACAGTAAAACCTTGGATTGCGAGTGACTTGGTCTGCGAGTGTATTACAAGACGAGCAAAAATTTTAAAGTGAATATTAATTTGATAAACGAGCGAGGTCTTGCAATACGAGTAGTAGTACGTATACGCTTTGTCTGCCGAGCGTCACGTGATCACAACTGATATACGAGTGCTTTGATATACGAGTGCTTTGGATTACAAGCACGTCTCTGGAACGAATTATGCTCGCAATCCAAGGTTTTACTGTACCTATATCTCCTTAAAACATCCACTGCTGATTTCCCACGAAGTGATAATACAGTCCATGATGTATGGGTAATACACATACATCTTTCAGTCAAACTACCACCACCAAGATAAACATTCTGTATCCGAAAAGACAAAATATCTGTTTTGGAAATGATAAACATTAGGATTCTGTATTTTAGGGGTCCTATATTGGTATAAGCTAACATTTTTATGAAAATTAACAAAAATGTTACCTACACAATTATCCAGAGGATATTTCGGTAAATATTTCATCACCCCCATCATCCATTTTATTTATTATCATCAGCACGAACCATGGGTAGATAGCCTGTAGGTGTCCACTTCACATTTCACCACTTGTTTCAACTTTCCTCTGTCTCGTGCCAATATGCTCAAGCAGCGCATCTCTTTCTGGCACCAAAGCCATTCTCTGTTAGGTCTCTTTTCAGTTCCTTCCATTTTCCCAAGCAACACGCTTTTGATTTGCCTGTTGCCTATGCTAAACGTGTCCAAATCGTGCCAGCTTCCTTCTCACCAATGCCTGCTTCACGAGGACTCCTTCCACGTGCAACCTTTTTTTCGTTACTTCGACGTTGGTCACTCTTTTTAGTCCACTTTGGGTGCCAGTATTCCTCATGTAGCAATACATCTCAAATGGCCAATATCTAATCTCCTATCAGCCTTTTGTTTTCTATCGTGGAAAAATATAAATCCCAAATTTTGAATGTGCTCCATCCAGCCCGTTGGTTCTCTCGTAAGTACTCCACTCCCTGGTCCCTCCGTTTCATGCGGCATCTTGAGACACGACCGCAATTTTCTGCTGACGTGATTCCAAATTGTAAACTGCGACATTGGTCCTCCAACATAGATTGGCCCCTGTCCTGCGAATGTTCAGTTTTCACCACTGGCCCTGCTGCTCGTTTTCAGCGTGGAAATGCTTTGACCGTCGAGTTGCATTGCACACGGTGGCCCAGGTGTCTTGTGAACCCCAATTAGTTGAGCAGTAATTATTCATTTATGTCTTCACACCCATTGGTATGGCAAAACGATGAATCTTTGGTGATTAAATGGGGGGTCACGAGACATCTGGATCGCCCTGCAGTAGGCAAGCACACCTAGGAATGTGTGACAGGCGGACGAGGCATGACGATCAAACGCGTGTCTCTCTTCCAGGCTGGCTCCCACACTCTCTCCCAGCAAGAAAGATGACGGCAATGATGAGAAGGAGAAAGAAGTCACCGGCATTTCAAGAAGGATGTCAGGAAGGAGACGTGTGCGGGGATTTGCCGGCGTGCGAAAGATATTCCGGGCATTTTTCAGCTTCATCCGCAACTGCTGCTGCTGCGGCTGCAGCTGCGGTGTGGACGAATGAAGACTCCATCACAGAACCGGTTCGCACCTAGACAAAGATCTCCCATATTAGAATTAACAGATTGATGGGGGCAAGTGCTGTGAGAGAGCACCTATGAAGGCTGGCACGGCACGTCACAAGGTGGGTGGCCGCCACCACAATTATCATACATTTCATCGGGTGCTTGTATAAGGCTGAGTTGATCTAGGGGAGGCCCACGACCAGTTCATATAATCGTCACCAGTGTTGGCCGTGAGCGGGAATCAAGCTCGGGTCAGTGGGGTCAAAGCACAGGGCACACGAGCGACACACCTTGCTTCGTCTCGGGTGCTCTGGCCCTTGATAAACCTTGCCTCGCCTGGGTTTGTGCCCAATACAGGTGACGTCACTGGGGGATGACGTCAACCGGAGTGGAGGAGGCGGACACCTGACCCTGGACCCCAAGACGTGGCCATCCTGGAACCGCCTACCAGACCACCTCTACACACACCACGCACACACACACCACGCACACACACACCACGCACACACACCCCACACCCACACACGTCCCGCACGCCCCACGCACACCCTGCGCACACACCCCATGCACGCCCCACACGCACACACCCTGCGCACACCACGCACGCACACACCCCATGCACGCCCCACACCCCACACGAACACGCCCCACACGCCCCACACACCCCACACACCCCGCGCACAAACTCCATGCACACGCCCCGCGCACACGCCCCGCGCACACGCCCCACGCACACACCTCACACACTCCACACACCCCACACGCCCCATGCGCACGCCCCACACGCCCCGCGCACACACCCCACACACACACCACACACCCACCTCACCCACACACACTACACTCACACTGTTGTATATATATAGGTGTTATGAAAATTGATTAAAATAATGAAAATTGAATGAAATTTTAAATCTTCATAATTTATCCGAAATTATGTTAATTAGTGTAATATGCACATAAATTATGCTGATTCGAGAGATAATCGTATTAATTTATGCGAGTGGGCGTGGTTATGATAATGTAGGTCGATATGGAATATCAGGTCGAGCCTCGGTGACGAAGGTTGGTTATTAATTGGAACAACGCAATTAATCGTATGCAGTGGATTATGTGTGGTGATAGTGTGCTTATGATAGGTCCCCAGGATTCAGATCTCATACGCAGAACAATATTACGCAGAATTTCAGGAAGAATCACACACAAACCTTCTGCTTTAATCAATTTTATTTTCTAGCTAACTTTAATTTTTGGATAATATGAAAACTCAATCTCGGGATTTTGGAATTTCAACACAGCGTTAATATGATACCATCACGATTGCGTTGTTTCACTTTGATAACGGCACCTGTGGTTAATTCCCGACGCGTAACGCAATCGATCGGTTGTTGAGAGAGATTAAAACATGCAACTATTCTATCAAAACCTTAACCTTATAATATGTAAATTCGTGTTTAAACATTGCCCACACAGTACCACATCCATTCATAGACCTTCAAGTCAATTCTTATCACGTTGTTAACAGAAGGACGATTCGTTATTATGCAACTCAATGATAGCAGTATTTTTCATTATGAATAGATTTTTAATGCACCACCTTGGAGTGGCAACCCTTCTTGATTATCCCGATATGCGTATCGTGTGTCTTCTTTATCACTGGTTCAATTCTTTGCGTAAAGCAGACGCTGAGGTTAGCATCTCTGGTGTCCAAAATGTGTTTCCTGTGTGTTGCGGCGCGATGGGGGAGTGAGGGGGAGAGTGTGGGGGAGGGGTTGCATACGAACAGCTTGTCACAGTTTCTGTCCACCGCTGGCTGGATGAGTCAGCACGACGCTCGCCGTCGTCGCGCCGATGGGTGTTGAGTGCGGGGCCGCTGCCCTCTCAGCGCTGGTGACGCGAAGTTGCGCGCTGTGGCACGCTGGTGGCACGCTGTTGGCACGCGCTGGTTCTGATGCTGGTGCTGATGGCACGCTGTTGGCGCGCGCTCCCTCTCCTTGAAGATGCGCGAACGCGCCCGTGCTGGTTCGCCTACAGCAGTTTCTCTCCACTGCTGGCTGAGCTGCTGCACGCTCTTGCTTGGCGTTGCTGGCCGCGCTCTTTCTCCTTGAAGATGCGCGAACGCGCCCGTGCTGGTTCGCTGACAGCAGGTTTCCTCCACTGCTGTATGACTCACTTTTGTTGATACATCGCGACTCAGCGATCCTCGCTACTCAGCGAGGCTCGGAGCCAGCCGCTCCATGCGACTGCTCGTCCTGTGGACGTCTTGAATCGCTGATCTGTCTTGACTGACTTAACTGAACTTTTTGAAAATGCGCTGACCGTTATATTCAAAGACATTCTTCTCTCTGTGCAGTGAAGGGGGGGGGGGGGGAGTGGTCTGTGCGTGTGTTTGGCAATTATGACATGGTTCTGTTCGGGTCTTCCTCAAGCCATAAACCATCAAGGAAACAGACGCTTCGATTCATCTCGAAGGCGTCTGTCTGTCGACGCTGTTCATCCAGAGAGAGGGGCGTGTTCCCCCCCCCCCCCCCATTTTTCGTACACGTTTCTGACGCACAAAGAAATGGTTAAGATTTTTCAAGTTTAACATTTCACATCACAGTTGGTATCTTATCATACGCAGTTATGATCCTACTTGCGATTCATAGTATTTGATTTATTTCCAAGTGAAGATGTTCTCTCGAGTATATATTCTTATCACGTGCTGCGGGGAGAGACAAAGGTGGTCGGGGTTTCTATCTCTCTATACTTTGAGTTGACATCGCTCAAATATCATTTCGACTCCACATTCTACCAGCCTAATCCACCCCGTTACCTTGGCTCTTACTTAGTTTATTAATTTTCGTCACTCTGTGTGTCTTATCATATATAAATGTGTGGCGGTTTATTTAACTTAAAGCTCGCTCGCTCTTTTGCTGCCCGTGTGCAGGGTAGGGTGGGGCCACTATTAAGTCCCGTGTGTGGCAAATGGTTCCTGCGATAACGATCTGTTTGCCCTGGCGTGAAATTCCTCTCTCGCGCTCTGCGGGAGAGACAAAGGTGGTCGGGAGTACCTATCTCTTTATACTTTCGACTTTATATTTCTCAAATACCATTTGGTCCCATGTTCGCCAAGACTCGTGTTTGTAACTACGTCCTCCCGACACCCCTCTCGGTTTACCGAGGTTCGCATTGTTATGATGGAATTATTAAAAAGAAAAATAATTTTCATCCTGAGTTTTAAGAGGTCCGTTTCTTGATTGTTGGAATCCATATGCCTTGGTTCTGTAAGGTTCTATCATGGAATGTCGTGTAAGGTCAACACATTATTCTTAATTTTATGTGTGACTGATGTGTAGCCACTTCTTTAACTTAAAAACGTGTTCGCTGGCTGTTGTGTGTGTTTTCTCATTAAACCGTCTGGCTAGCTCCAGATGGCCCCTTGTGATAAGGTGTGGTTCCTGCTTCTCCGCGCTGCGAGAGAGACATAGGTGGTCGGGGTTGCTTGGGATATTGTTTAAACTCTTTCGCAAGTTTGCCCGTTGTCTAATTCCTTCTTGAAAACGTTTGATGCGGCTCTGTATTTTGTCTCCAAGCTTTGTTTCAACAGTAAAAGTATTAAAGGTGAAAATCATTTGAACTGCGAATTAATTATTGGATAAGGATTCACTGATGTGTCTGGTGGCCTGTTCTTAATTGGAGTGAGCGCGAGGACGCTAACTTTAGCTTATTCTTGTTATTGCATTTTAAATTTTAACCGTTGTTTTAATGACAAAGGAAAAAAATATATGGTTTAACCCGTGGGCGTTCTCGTTTCTGGATTGCGGAGGGCTTCCCTCTGCGTGACCTCCCTTAGGGCACATCAAACTCTTGTTCATCTGGAGATCTTCGCAGATAGCTCCTAACATCCTCGCCTCGAGAGTTTCATTATTTCATTATTTATTAATGGCCTGTTTATGATCGACATCTGGTTTTTCGTGTGCCTGGCTTACGGGTTTTATTGATTCTTTTTTTCGTTTGTTAAAAAAAAATTGATATATATAACGGAAAATATTATTATTAATATACATTTTAGAAAAGGCTCATATACAACAACAAACCACCTGCACACACCCCACACACACACCACACACCCACCTCACCCACACACACTACACTCACACACCACCTGCACACACACACACAGACACCTCGGCTAGCCCTTAGGTCAACTGGAACTCACAGACCGAACCTCTCCGCCTGGGTTTTCATCCCGGAAACCTATCGCGTGACCTGGCCACGGGTTTCCTATGCGAGAGAGAGAATTGGCAAAGTTGGTTGTTAGATGGAAGCCCCCGGGCCCCGTGATAAAACATGGGCGTGAGTTCGACGATTACGACAATAAAAAACGTTAAAATGTTATCCGAGTGCGGTGTTTGACATTGTGTGCGTGGCGAGTCGCTTGGGGAGGTGTACGCTACAGTGGACATAACCATGGCAGGCAGAGGCCATTCGCTGCGTTAATTTCCCCTGGCATTAAGTCGCCGGCACGGCTGGTGAGGAAAACTCTTCAACCTCACCGTGGATCTTGTGGCGGAGCAGAGGTACAGGAGGCTGGGAGCACGTGGTATGTGGCCCTTAGAGCAAGTGGTGTGGTGAACCGTAATGTGTGAAGGCCGTTTTACAGTTCCTCTTTAATGCAGCTAATACATTCGATGTCTGCAACTTGCATTGCTTTCATCACTCCATCTTCTCGGTGGACGTACTCTCTCAGCCACATTCCATTCAGTAGACGACAGTCATTTCTGTTCCATAAAGTGATTTGCCAGATTTTAATTATCTAATGTAAACTCACAGGTGTACGTCCTGAAAGAGTTGTTATATCATTAGCAAAAACCACGAAAACATGATGCATCCTAAAAACATGGCAGGAGGCAATAGCCATTGCCATCACCAAACCAGGCAAGCCAATCAACGACCCAGGAAGCTAGAGGCGAATATCACTTCTGTGCATGACCTATAACCTCCTGGAACGTATCATCCACTGGAGAGTCAGTGATTCGGCCTGGGATGCAGTTGCTGTGACCAAGCTTTTGGCCTTTGCGACACGCATCGAGGCCGCATCCCAGAAGAAATCAGCGCAGGCCTTTGTGAACTTGTCATCAGCTTTATGACACCGTCTGAATTAACGGCTTCATGTTAAAGCTCGCAAGGACCATTTCCGACCTCGAAACAATATGCCTAATGAGAACTATGACAAGAAATAGGCGACCGTGTCTCTATATGGGCAACAAATCCAGGTCACCTCGGATCCCCAACAATGGATTTCCACAAGGTTCAGTACTCGCGCAAATGCACTTCAACGTCTACATGAGCGACATGGAAAACCCACCGGGTCACACAAATTTGTATGCGTGGATGACCCTGCCCTAGCAATGCAACCAGTCAATTTTAGCAACATCGAATCCAGTCTGAACAAAGAGCTGAACACCATGGGGGAATCTTCTTTGGTTCTTTCGGTAAAATCACGTAGAATGAGAATAAAATAATAAAAGTGGCCTTCTTCAGGTGTAAGGAACAGACCTGTCGGGACGACAGAGCTTCAATGAACGTTGTTAATATTTGTGCGTCTTTTAAGCTGGTTGAGAGAAGTGAGGCACCTTGACAAAGGGGTTTACATATCAAACAGGAGAATTTAGCATTGAAACAGTTGAGGGATTAGCTTGTGACTGGTCACAGAAATAGCTATGTTAAAGTCAAAGCCTACACATCCACAGAGGCACCTCGTACATGGACGCCAAAGGGGCTGCAACAACTCAACTATCATAAAGTAAATATTCCATGGGGGAATATTTCTGGATATGGAGGCAAAAGCCAAATTCCCCACAAAACTGGTCACTACATTTTGACTTAAAACTTTCGTTCCTGCAGGAATTCATATTCTTGGTTCTTTCGGTAAAGTAATAAGTCACTATGCCATCTTGATAACAGAAGCGCGCAGCACACTCTGAAAGTGACTTTCTTTGGGAACACGGTGCGACACGACCCCATTGCAACGGAATCTCAGAGTGAAGCTGGACCATAAGCTAACCATATGGTCCAGCTTCACGTAATACTGTGCACCAGCATAGACGATAAGTAGTCACAATCGACTTGTTGATGTCCAACTGAACACAGCAATCTAGTGTATCACTGGGAGCCTTAAGTCGACCCCCAACAGCCTGGGCTGCCTGCGCTGTCACAAATATCTCCCCCACCCACACGCCACGATGCTGCAAACCCTCCGGGAAGTCCTGCAAATCGAGGGATTACAGTCGCCTTCCCATTCGTCAGGAAATCAATAAACGTTGCTCGAAGTCACGAAAGCTATTTTGGACCCACGCGCTTAACCTTCAGCAATGCGAGTTCAACCCCGATGAAGCTTGGAGAGCTGAATGGAGTTAAAAAGAACTCATAAACGAACACCTTGTTAAAGACTAAACACAGAATATCCCTGGGTTTGATCTTCTCCGAAGCTCACGATCCACCCTAAACCGTATCATCACAAACTATGGCAGATGCGGATACCTGATGCACAAATTTAAAACTCTCTAGTGTGCGACTGTGGTCATTAAAACAGACCATACAACATTTAAAGATGCAATGCCATCTCCACGAACTCAGAAGATATCACAGCAATACACTCTGCTACTCCTGACGCGGTTATCTGCGCTTGACCACCTGAATGTGAAATTGTAGTTGTTGCTCTGTCATTTACATCAGCCATACGAATGAGCAGCAGCATCAGCCATGTTGGACGAAGTCCTCGCCAAGGGTGTGGTCTCTCTCACGATTCTGAGCTGCATTCTACTTCATGATATTGTTATCTGTCGAATGCAGGGCATCAGGCAGGCTGATGTATCTACGCAGAGTTTTGGGTGTTAGTCCTTTGCAGGCATTAATGGGTTTCTCCAGGCACTCTGATTTTAACACTGGATTGTCAGGATGAAAAATCGCGATCGTTTCTTCTTTTTTTAATGAAATGTACAGGTTCTTATTGCATATGGCATTATGTTAAGGTGCTAGATGTCAAAGACGTGGTCTGCTAACTTAACATGAGGGCTTCAGCAGAGAGTTTGTTGTAGTTTTGCTATTCCTCTCCATGGAAGGAGCACATAATACAGTTGATTACCACGTGATGTATAGTTTGGGTTGGATTTCTGCATTCATACGACTGTGTCTTGTCTTTCATTTCCATTTATACTGGTGTAGTGTTCGATTTCACTCGGACAACTTCTGTCTTTCTTCGAACACCGCTTTATTTACAACTCTCAGCATGTCCTCCACATTCCACAGTATCCTGGTCGCCACGGCTCGCTCGCCGTGCTTCACTCGACTCGCTCGCCGCCTTTGTCTCTCCACTCCCCCACGATTACTTCACTTACTCCGCCGCTAACTTCTTCGTCTCTGTTCACCGCTATCACCGTCACTATGCTCACTCCACTGCTAAGTGCTTCGTCTCTGTTCAACGCTATCACCGTCACTACGCTCTCTCCACTGCTGGCTATTCTCTTCTTCAGCTCCGCTATCGCTACGCTCTCTCCACTGCTGGCTATTCTCTTCTTCGCACACAGCGTCTTCGCACACAGCGTCTTCGCACACAGCGACTTCACCCTTCAACTCTTAACTCCAACTCCTCAACTTCAACAACCTTCTCCAAGCTCTCCAAGCTCCAACTCTCCCTCTCCAATTGCCGACCCCCCAATTTATCCCCGCTCTCATTACGCCCCCAATTAATTAGTCCGCGTCCCAACGGCACTCTGCGTGACCGTACACCTGTTTCTCCTCCAGACCTTTAGGCGCCGCTCTAGCCTTGGCAACAGCTCAAATCACAGCCGTCCACGGCTCTCCCAGCTTAATTGCCCTAACATAACCTGCACTGTATTCGCCTTCACTACAGGCTGACCCAAGAAAACCCGTACTGTTTGTGTGATCATGTAATCACGCCACCTCCACCACGCACCTTCCTACTCCACTACACGGGTAGGAACCTCCTGGTTACACCAGCCCACAAGGGATTATTCTTTCCATCCGTCGTGCATCCAAAAATGGGAGGGGTGGGGCTGGGTGGAGAGGGGAGGGTGGGGAGGGGCTGGGTGGAGAGTGGAGGGTGGGGAGGGGCTGGGTGGGGAGGGGCTGGGTGGGGAGGGTGGGGCTGGGTGGGGAGGGGCTGGTCACCCCGTGGTGCCCTTATAAAACTCAACGTTTAACCTACTCACTCCGGCTTGTGCCCGCCCTCACAGCCGGGCATATTTGCGGAATACACCACGCCGCCGTTGACCCTGGCCATTGACCGAGCAGACCAACGTTCCTACCAGCTCCCTCCGCAGGAATGTGTTGAAGGAGATGTGTGCATCTGCCTGTAGATGCGATTCTGGTGCGATTGATGGTTACGCCACCAGGTGTCTTAGAGGAATGTCAAAGCCAGGATGTGCGATGATTGGGTTGCGAATTAGGTGTTCATTTTAGAGGTTCTCATTCCACTGTTCACCACCGTTCTGCCAGATCTGGATGAGAAACCTTTCTTAATAAATGAAATGAAACTTTCTTATGCGATACTGCATCAGCAGTGTTGCACAAGGAAAAAAAAATCACATTTTGCAGTAACATGGTCCGAAGACGAAAATATGTATAATAAGAAATGTTTTAAAAGACAAAGGCCCTCCAAAGCAGTGAGTAATAGTTGGATACTGAACGATTCACCATGCATCCATAGTAAATTAAATATTTTATGCGGTGTTAAATTGGCATATTCCAATTTGCCATATTGCAGTTTAAGACCCCTCATCTGGAAATGTTCTTAAAAGTAAACGTCTTCATGTTCTCCCCGTGGTTGCGTATGTTTTTCTCCAGGTCCTCCGGTTTCTTCCCTCCACGTAAAAAAAAACGCGCGCAGAGAGTATTTGACCACGATAAAGTCCCACGTAGTAAGCCAATTCTTTCAGCTGTAATTTGTGACCGATTGCTTTTGAAAAATAGCTATATAGCTCAGTGTGCCTTGCCTGATGAAATGAAAAAAAATTGTTTAGTCTAATAGCTTAAATCATGGGACCTCCTTTGCCAGTACCAAACTATGAGAATAGGTTTTTTCCTCTTTTTTTCTGGCAACAAAACAGCTGTGTTGAGATGTTAAAACACCAAACTGAAACCTTTTACAAGGAATCATGTCACTGCATTAACCACAATACTTGTGGTCAGAATGCAAACATAAACATTCTCTGATGATATATGCATCGTCCTTGAAACTGATGGTCCACACCAGAGACAGCTTTCTTTGGAGCCGTTTGGCGTCCTCTGGTCTAACATCGTTTTGAGACAAGACTCAAAAGAAAGCTGTCTCTGGTGTGGACCAATCAGTTTCAAAACAATGCATATATGATCAGAGTGTGTTTTTTTGTTTGCATTCTGACCACAAGCATTGTGGTTAATGCAGTGACATGATTCCTTGTAAAAGGTTTCAGTTTGGTGTTTTAACGTCTCAACACAGCTGTTTCGTTGCCAGAAAAAAGGGGAAAACCTCTTCTCATATTGAATAGCTTCATTTATTCTGCAGTACAGTATTCCCTTTTTATTCACGAAATTGCTATTCACGATTTTGGGTATCCGAGAATCGCATCTGGAACTCTACGTCACTCCACTAAGGAGAGAGAGAAGGAAAGTGATGAGATTAAGTGTTTGGAGAGAATTTAAGTGATGAGATTAAGTGATTGGAGAGAATTTAAGTGATGAGATTAAGTGATTGGAGAGCATTTAAGTGATGAGATTAAGTGTTTGGAGAGAATTTAAGTGATGAGATTAAGTGAGTGGAGATCATTTAAGTGATGAGATTAAGTGATTGGAGAGAATTTAAGTAATGAGATTAAGTGATTGGAGATCATTTAAGTGATGAGATTAAGTGATTGGAGAGAATTTAAGTGATGAGATTAAGTGATTGGAGAGAATTTAAGTGATGAGATTAGGTGTTTGGAGAGAATTTAAGTGATGATATTAAGTGATTGGAGATCATTTAAGTGATGAGATTAAGTGATTGGAGAGAATTTAAGTGATGAGATTAAGTGATTGGAGATCATTTAAGTGATGAGATTAAGTGATTGGAGAGCATTTAAGTGATGAGATTAAGTGATTGGAGAGAATTTAAGTGATGAGATTAAGTGATTGGAGAGAATTTAAGTGATGGGATTAAGTGATTGGAGAAAATTTAAGTGATGAGATTAAGTGATTGGAGAGAATTTAAGTGATGAGATTAAGTGATTGGAGAGAATTTAAGTGATGAGAATAAGTGATTGGAGAGAATTTAAGTGATGAGATTAAGTGTTTGGAGATAATTTAATGCGAGAAAGTGATGAGTGGTGAGATAAAATTAAGACATGAAGTGATGAGATAAGGAGATGAGAGGTGCATAATTTTCACGTATGAAACAGCTTATTTATGCATTTACTTAAGGAAATTATTTCAAGATATGGGTTTCCGTAGCCCAAAATCATTATGCGGGAAAGTAACTATTCACGCGCATCTCCGGAACGTATCCATCGCAACTAACGGGGGAGTGTTTTAGCACATCAGTTCAGATTCGACTTGTTGAGTATAAGGCATGCACTTTACAATTGCTCTGTCAAAAGGATACATCCTTTACAACAATGTGGGATTCATTCTTTAAAAAAAAAACCTTGATAGACCCTCGGGCTCAGTGTCACCAGGAGACACACATTGTTAATCGTACGTATGTTGAACTTCTTTCACACCGTACATAGCCAACCGCACTAATCGGAGGTGCGGGAGAAGGGCAACAAACTAAAAACAAAATGCACTTATCAAAGGAAGAGTTTTGATTTAAAGCTTTCGTGACTGCAGTGATTCATATTCTTGGTTCTTTCGGTAAAGTCACGTTGAAGGGAAACAACAAAATAATAAAATATATATAAAACAATAAAATTCTCACTACGTTTCGACGGCCGCAGAAGCAGCATCTGAAAGTGCGTGATTCGGTGACCGCATTTGTTTGATGGCGAGCCACAAGCCGCTGCTGCGAGGTTGACCGGAGTTCGCGCGATAGTTTATGCTCCATGACGAGATCAGAAAGGCATTGTGGGTCATTTTCGGCGAGCAATTTGCAACGAGCGCGAAATTATTATTCCGTGAAAAAAAAAGTCACCCTTGCACTTTGGGATGCAGCATCGAATAATGATACAGACTCAACTCGAAATGGGAGGGAGCATTCATTAATATACGAGCCAATTCCCAAGACGAATGGAATAACACGCAGAGGTGAATAAAGAACAGGGCGTCTCATTTCACAAGGCAACATATCTCTTGAAGCACACTATTAAAGTCACTCACACATCGGGCTTAACACGAACTTTCAACTCTCAAATCATTCCTCACTTTACGAACAACTATACAACTATGAGTTCGGAGCAGACTATGGATCAACGCCGAATATATATATTTCAACGTCATCCACTTTGTAGCTAATCGGGATGCAAGTTGCATAATATAACTAAATATATAGTTTAGTTATATTAACATTAAAAATAATTAATGCGATGTCCGACAGCTAATTCGTTAATGTCTACACAAAGGACTAGTGTGGACACTGCAGCTGCAGTACGACTTATTTGTTGTGCATTATAATCAACGTGAATCTGTCCCTCTCAATTCCTTTTTCAATTATGATTCGTGAAGCTTGCGAGCAAGGATGCCAGTCTGGGAAGGGTTACACAGCTCAAAATTCGAAGAGGAGGAGCACTCCACAATCACCCGACTTAAGTAACGTGATGAAATCTAAATTATCCACGGAGAATGCCCCCTCCTTCTGCAGTAGAATGCACCTGCATCAGTAACGGTGTTTTGAAAACGCACCACTTATTCTATCCCTTGTTAACCATGTATGCCACCTTAACGTATCTGCTATCTCAACATGCATGCTCAGAGAAATCACCTAAACTCGCTCCTGTACAAAAATAAAGCAGTCAAGCGATTTGGATATTGACCTCTGATGACAAATGCAAGAAGAGGACTTGAGACCCTGATTTAATCATAAGCGGCTGAAACCCGGAATGAAACCCAACATCTATTAAAAACTATATTTTTTTAATTTTGATCAGGTAGGGCCCACTGAGCTATAAAGCTCTTTTTTTTCCCCCAGAAGTAACCTGGCCACATTTGACGGTTCAACGAAGTGGCTTATTGCGTGGAAATTCATAGCAGGTAAGTAGTTTAACACATAGGCTTTCGTGACCAATATTATTCATAATAAAAGTTTTTGGGTTAGATCGCGTTATTTATAAATGTGTCGTAACCCTCCACCACCCGACACGGCCAATCAGCAAAAAAAAGTGTCACGTTGACAAAAGACAAATCTTTCGCTACTTTAGCCCACCGGTGTGTTGAAGAGTGAATCCACAACATTTACAGTTTGAGTACGACGTTTCGCTGGTAATTTCATCCAGCATCATCGGCCAATTCGCCAGAATGGTAAAGCCCTCGCTTGCTCTCGGTCTTGAAACAGGTAAGTACTCTAAACGCGTGGTTTTAAATGCGGAGGGAAAAACCGGAGGACCCAGAGTAAAATTAACGCGAGTGCGGGGAGCGAGAGAGAACATGCAAACTTCAAATATACGGCCATCAGGGTCGGGATTAAACACACGACATCCTCTGTACCAGGCTTGGATTACAGTGAAAAAGGTGTCAACCCGAAAGTGGAGCTTAGGCCCGGATGAGTGAGCTCAGGGAGGTGTACATCTCGCCAAAGTCGGGACGCGTCAGTGGGTCCTCATGCCAGCAGGAGGACATGACGCGGTGCACGGCATCAGGGCAGACGCTTGGACGGGGTAGGCGGGTTCCCTGCTTCAGCAGCTCAACCACCTCCCTGTGCGTCTTCCCTACAGGGGTGGTGGGGTCGGGGGGGGGGCGGGGGGGGCAGGAGATCGGGTGGGGGGGGGTAAACAATGGAGGACACGGAGCAGACGCCGTCACAGTTTTATACCCGTCGGATAGCACGGTTATTAAAAAAAAGATCGCGGTCAAGAGGTGGGCACCATACACAGTCAACCGTGCTCATCGGAGGTCTGGGGGCAGGACAACAACACCGCACGGTTAGCCAAACAAACAGTTAGGCAAGTAGCGAAATCGATTTGTACGCTCGTGATATATTCATTACGTATACGTCAATAATTATGCACGTTATACGCTAATCGTACCTTCAACATGACGGAGTAAGCAACAGAGTAGAGATGAGGCGTAAAAAAACAAAAACGTGAAACGGCAAATGATGCGATGAAATTTTCAGATGACGTAATTAATTGCAGCAGTAAATCATTCTTCTAAAACGCGGCGATTATTCAAATGACTGTGGGGTGCCGTGAATTGGCGCGGGCCATTTGAACCTTTGTAAGGGAGGGTGCCGTCCGTGTAAATCTCGAAGAGCAGCACCCCGAAAGACCAGGAGTCACACTTGGACGTCCAGACTTTGGTAGTGAACGCCTCGACGGCACACCAGCGTGCGGGCAGCATATCTCCTGCACACCCACAGGTAAGGCAGTGCAGCGTGTAGATTTGCAATCCAACCGCATAGATCTTTGGATGATATCCCTCCTCGTACACCGACTCTGGCAACCAAATGAGGGTACGCGCCTGAGAGGGCCTCTACCGTGTGGAGATGGAGCGATGGAACAGCTTTTGCGCAAGTTCTAGGCGGATTATATTATTCTATAGTTTTTCACCGACTTGCTATTCCGCGATTTTTGGCTACCCACGAATCGCATCTGGAACTCTACACGATTATATCGAGAGAGAGAAAGAAAGTGGTGAAATAAAGTGATGAGAGATAATGTGATGAGAGATAAAGTGATGAGAGATAAAGTGATGAGAGATCAAGTGATGAGAGATAAAGCGATAAGAGATAAAGTGATGAGAGATAAAGTGATGAGAGATAAAGTGATGAGAGATAAAGTGATGAGAGATAAAGCGATGAGAGATAAAGTGATGAGAGATAATGTGATGAGAGATAAAGTGATAAGAGATAAAGTGATGAGAGAGAATGTGATGCAACATCATAATTTAAAGTGAGTTCATTTTGAAAGTATTATTAACACTTTAATAATATATTTTTATTTAATCTTGATTTGAAGCTTTCGTGACTACAGAAATCCATCCTCTTTGGTTCTTTCGGTAAAGTCACGTAGATATAAAATAAAATTGATCACGACGTTTCAGGCACAACACAAGCGTCCATCATCAGGTGGGAAAGTCGTGATTTATAAGAACCAAAGAGTAAAATTCTTATTTACTTTACGTTTTTAATGTTATTGTGTTCTTTAGATAATGTTCATGTGTTTAGTAGCTTATTTATGTTTTTATTGCTATTCGCGGGCATCTGTGGAACGTATCCCCTCGCGAAAAACAAGGGGATACTGTTCATCGCGGATTTGAGAGAGGGTAGTGATGGCTTGGGCAGGTCTTCACCCAGCAGTGGATTGACCATGGCTGATGATGATGAATGGAAAGTAACTACAGGAATTAACTGAAGAACCGTATCGATTGACTGATGCTTCGTTACATGCTAAGTTCTTGCACACAGAGACCAATGATGATGATCGTGGTGGCGATGTTTGAGACGATGCCAGTGATCCTGCTTGCTACTGCTGCTGATGATGATGACGCTGGTGATTCATAATAGGTGTAAAGACGCATATATTAGTCAATTACTATCGATTATTTCATCTAAAGATTAACACATCGCACTTGTAAAAAGCTATATTTTTCCAAACTTGATTTGGAGCTTTCCTGACTGCAGGAATTACTCGTTGGTTGTTTCTGTGTATATTTTTCCAATTCGTTTGTTGTATGAAATCGTGCCACGTGACCCCTGCAGCCAATAGAAGCCGCTACGTCCCCCACAGTTTTGACAATCCTTGAATCAAATTGCGACCGTGAATAACAAAAGACTCATTCACCTTTAATGCAGCTGCTGCTGCTGATGGTGACGATGATGATGGCGCCGGTGGTTTTTGTGAAGATACAAATGATCGTGCCGCTGATGCTGATTGTAGTGCCGGTAACGGTGGGAATTTTGGTAATAATGGCAACGCGACAACCGATCATCAATCTCCTGGTCTACAGAGCAACGACACAATGCTGCTACCGATGATGATGATGATGACGATCACAAGGACTGAGTCGTCACCTTCACTGATTTGATACACCTCGCCCGCGAGCTTGCGGACGAGCTGGAATCCCGCGATCTTGCAGCCGAAGCCGTCGTCGAGAAGAATGTTGGCCGCACGAAGATCAAGGTGCACGCAGCCCTCTTCCTCCAGGAAGCGCATCCCCTCGGCCACCTCGAAGGGCATAAAAAAAAATATCACTTCACCAACTACCACCGCCGCCACCAAATCACCGTGAACATGCTCGATCTCGTCAGCAGAGCTGAGCCTGGTTAACGCCCGGTGGTTGGGATTCTCCTGGGAACACGAGGCGTTGAAGGGCTGGGATACGAGGTGGTCAGGATACGGCAGCCAGGCATCAGATTGGTAATTGTAGATTCACTTCCAGACAAGACATTGCCTGCAAAAAGATTGTGCGAGATTTGTCCGCTCCAATGTGATATCAGAGTTTCCCTTCTCCTACGTACAGTCGATTCACAACCATGTCCCTCTAGTGCTTGCCGAAGCTGCATGGAATTCCGGGTGCTGAAGAACAGATTTAGGTCGCACTCATGGCACACCAAGTGCTTGCCACAAATGAACCGCAACACCTCGCTGATCTCACCAAGGAGCATAAACCATCACGCAACCATCAAACAAAGACGGTCACTGCATTGCGCGCATTCAGATGCTTTTCTGCGGCCACCTGGAAGACTCTTCCTTCCGATGTTAGGAAGCCATTGGAGCTATGCACTTTTAAATCTAGATGGAAAACTGATTTTATTAGAACTGCTTTTTGTGTTTAGTTCGTTGTCCTTCCCCCGCACCTCCAATTAGCACGGTTGGCTATGTGCGGTGCGAAATAAGTTCAACATACATACATACATGCGCACATTTCTTCTTACGTATCATCTGATAAAACCCCTCTGTGTTATTTGAGGAGGGCTTCCCAACGTCTACCACGTGGGGGACGTGCGCCAATGCCACTGTATCCCGTCATGGGAATATGGAATTTCCACCAATGGCTTGGGACCACCGACTATGGATGTGAGTGTCGTCTCGTGCTGCGTGGGCCATCGCACCTGTCCTGCCACTACGTCCACTCAGCCGTAACAAACAAAAAACGAAGGGTACCTCGGCAGCCATTTTGAGGTAGTAACGGTCACGGTTGGAGGAAGATTTCTTCTCGAGGAAGGCCAGAAGATTTCCTGTTGCATGTAGGGAGATGAGTACACAGGGAGATGAGTACACAGGGAGATGAGTATTGAGGGACATGGGCGCACAGAGACATCAATACAGTACGGAGAAAAATGAAAGTCACAGAGAAATGAACACGTGTATGTATATGAAGACAGAAATGCGAATACACAGAATGAGACGTGAGAACAGAAAGACATGAATAAATACATGGATACACAAATCACGTGACATGAGCACATGCTGATCAACTAATTATGAACCCTTCCCGTTGCACCAACTACACATCAATAGCACTATCGGTATTGCCGTCAAGAGAGATAAAAATGTTAACTTTTAAAATTCTAGATTTGAAGTTTTCGTGACTGCAAAGATCCATACTCTTTGTTTTTTTTCAGTAAAGCCACGTAGGTAAAAAAAATTAATCACGACTTTTTGGGCGCAACACAAGCGTCCATCATCAGGTGGGAATGTCGTGATTTATTTTATTTTATACCTACGTGACTTTACCGAAAGAACCAAGGAGTATAATTTTTATTTACTTTTCGTGACTGCAAAGATCCATACGCTTTGGTTTTTTTTGGTAAAGTCATGTAGGTAAAAAAAAAACTTTTTTAATATTCATAGCCAGCAGTGATGAACCATCATGTGCCTCGACTGTGCTTGTAGCGTCACGTCGTGAGGTTAAGCATCCATTTGGATGTGGCTTACGCTGTGTGTATATAGAGAACGACCCGTGGACGGAGATGTTATAGAACTACAGCAAAACCTTGGATTGCGAGTAACTTGGTCTGCGAGTGTTTTGCAAGACGAGCAAAATTTTTAAATAAATATTAATTTGATAAACGAGCGAGGGTCTTGCAATACGAGTAGTACGTGTACGCTTTGTCTGCCGAGCGTCACGTGATACGAGTGCTTAGGATATACGAGTGCTTTGGATTACAAACAAGTTTCAGGAACGAATTATGCTCGCAATCCAAGGTTTTACTGTACTTCTGAAATCCCTTCAAGTGACCTATTATCTACACGTGCGAGTTACTGCACATTTCAACAAAACGTCTTGCTACAGAAACAATGTTTGCCACTTTGCAAGTTAAAACTAAAATGTAAATCTCACAACTGGTAATTTCAACCTCCAGAAAAAGCCCTAAACTAAATTAAACGTGATGATTTGAGGATTATTTTTTGTACAGACATTGGCAACCGGGCTGAGACCATCAACTCGCTAACACTTGAGAACCCGGTTTAAAATCCAGGATGAAACCAAGAATACAAACCATGTGTCCTGGGCTTTCCAGCACGAGTTTGATACTTCATTTATGAGAATCAAGACTTTAAAGTATAAGATTAAGAGCAAGATAGCTGTCCAGTGATGTCACTGCTAGATCACTTCCATAAATTTGAATACGTCGGCTCTGTAACATCACTGGAGCACAGTGACAGGGCTTGACTAGTTTTTTTTTTGCCTCGATGCACCACCTAACCACCTCCAATTCTCAACAACAATTAATCAATGCCTAGGGGTAGCAGGGTAGTGTGGAATATCCCAAGCCAAATTCGATCATTTTTTGTAAAATTTCCGTGGTGCAATTTATTATAAAAGCCCGGCGTTCCGTTTGTCTGTCAACTAAATTATAAGAGCCTTTCAAAAGGCCTGAATCAAAAAGTTATAGAAAGTGGACCCCCCCCCCCCCGTACACACCCTACATACAATAAAGTAAGTAAGTAAGTAGTATCTGCACACATTGGGGGGGAGGGGGGTAAAGAGGACATCAGTGGGGGCGACAGCAATATGCCGCCGAAATTCTAGTCTTAAGAAAAAGCATGGCCCTCGTGTCAAGCTGAGCGAGATGCCACTCACAATGCGCATCTCATTTTGACGTTGACCCCCACGATGTCACAATTCATTTGTCGGGCATGTAAACAAGCATACAGCTCCCTTCGCAAAGTACACCACACAGCCCACTACCAGCGAACCACACAGTCCGGTCGGTGCTAACTTTGCTCAGAATCAAAGGCCGATACCATTTTCTCAGTTTGGTCGTGGGAATGTAGTTTTTGTGTGTGTTTGTATGTTGGGGGCCTTCATAGGTGCTCGCTAACATCACTTACCCCTACAGTCTGGTAAAAAGCTATACAGGGGGATCTTTTTTTTTTATTAGGGCAGCGGTAGCGCACTGCACTGCTCCCATTACCGGTAGCATAGTCGTTCGTGCACCGAGCTAGGAAACCCAGCGAGTTCGAATCCCGCTTACGTCTAACACCAGTGGCGAAGATCCAAAGCAGTCCAGTGCCTCTCCTAGGTTGGTGCGGTATTTAAATATCAGCAGAGGGGAGAGAAATTCAACAGCCAGAAAAGGCTTTGTGGGAGATCTGTGTCTTTATGTGCATTTGATTGCAGTCTCTCACTGAGATCCCCCCCCACCCCTACCACGTTTTTCAGCTCTGCTCATTCACCGTTGCTCATGAACTCCATGATGAGGGTGGCAGGAGACTCGGAGACCATGGCAAGCAGGGCAAGCAGCCGGTCGTGCCGCAAGGCGCCCATCATTCGCCCCTCCTCAAGCAGCTGCTCGTTGGTGATACCGTCTTTGCGAATCTTGATGGCCACTTGGCGGTTTTCGTACAGTCCTGCGGGGGTGGGGTTCGACCAGACAGAGTGGGTGAATGAGTCAGTAAGTGGATGGATGGATGAACGTGTCAGTTGATAAGTGATCACATCAATCATTTCATTACACTTCCTTTGCCAGTACCAAAATATAATAATAGGGTTTTTCCCCTTTTTTCTGGCAACAAAACTGAAACCTTTTACACGGAATCATGTGTGCATTAACCACAATACTTGTGGTCAAAATGCAAACAAAAAAACACACTGATAATATTTGCATTGTCCTTGAAACTGATTGGTCCACACCAGAGATGGCTTTCTATTGAGCCTCGTCTCAATTGGTGCTAGACCAGAGAACGCCAAAAGGCGTACAGCTCAAAGACAATGAGGGCTCGGGGTGAGCATCTACATCATTGGACCTCCTTTTCCAGTACCAAAATATAATAATAATAATAGGGTTTTACCCTCTTTGTTTGCATTTTGACCACAAGTGTTGTGCTTAATGCACACACGAGTCCTTGTAAAAGGTTTCAATTTTGTTGCCAGAAAAACAGGCGAAAAAAAGCCCTATTAAAAATCCACGCATGGATGTTAAGTCCAAAGCATGAATTGCTGGGGAGAGACCTCCAGACTACAAGGGCAGGGGGGTGAACCTTCTACTGACCTCTGTGGATGTCGGTGAAGGCTCCTATTTTGACGAGGTCCTGCACGGTGAGAGATGTCTGGGGGACCATCGGGATCAGTGCAGGAGTAACGTCGCTGGTCGATGAGGGTGGAGTCGAAATGGTCCTGTCTGTAGGCAAGGTGAACCGCAAACGGGGAGAAAAACCTGGCTTCATGCACTGGGACTGGGACTCTTACTCAGAGGATTGATAATGGTCCGGGCACTGAGACAATTACTCCTGGGGCGCCGTGGCGAGATGTTTACTTCCTTTGCCTGGTATGCAAGAGGTCGTGGGTTTGATCCCAACCCTCACGCCTGTCTATTTGGAGTTTGCATGTTCTCCCTTTAGTCTCGTGGATTTTTCTCCGGATCCTCCAGTGTTTTCCTCCGCATTTAGAAACACGCGTTTAGAGTATTGGGCTGCTATCAATGTATACCTGCTGAGCCACTTCGTTAGGCCAGGTCACTTTAAAAAAAAGGAGCTATATAGCTCAGTGGGCCTTATCTGAAACTGATTGGTCCACAAGGACAATGCATATGTTATCAGAGAATGTTTTTTTGTTTGCATTCTGACCACAAGCATTGTGGTCAATGCAGTGACATGATTCCTTGTGGAGGTTTTCAGATTGGTGTTTTAACATCTTAACACAGCTGTTTCGTTGCCAGAAAAAATAGGGGAAAAACCGATTATCATATTTTGGTACTGGCAGAGAAGGTCCCATGATGTAGTACCGAAAGAACCATATAATATCTCTCATGAGGTTCATATTGGCCACGAATCCTGTGTGCTGTACCTCTGAGGTTCTGTGTTGTAGCACTGAGACCGGATGCATCTTATGAGGTTCATCATCGTCGTGTCAGAGTCCTGGTGGCTGTACCTCTGAGGTTCTGGTCGTGTCAGAGTCCTCGGTGCTGTACCTCTGAGGTTCTGGTCGTGTCAGAGTCGTAGGTGCTGTACCTCTGAGGTTCTGGTCGTGTCAGAGTCCTGGGGGGCTGTAACTCTGAGGTTCTGGTCGTGTCAGAGTCCTAGGTGCTGTACCTCTGAGGCCCTGTGTTGAAGCACTGGGACCGGATGAATCTTGGAAGGTTCATAATGGCCATGTCAGAGTCCTGGGGGCTGTACTTATGAGGTCCTGTGTTGTAGCACTGGGACCGGATGAATCTTAGAAGGTTCATAATGGCCATGTCAGAGTCCTGGGGGCTGTACTTATGAGGTCCTGTGTTGTAGCACTGGGACCGGATGAATCTTAGAAGGTTCATAATGGCCATGTCAGAGTCCTGGGGGCTGTACTTATGAGGTCCTGTGTTGTAGCACTGGGACCGGATGAATCTTATAAGGTTCATAATGGCCATGTCAGAGTCCTGGGGGCTGTACTTATGAGGTCCTGTGTTGTAGCACTGGGACCGGATGAATCTTAGAAGATTCATAATGGTCATGTCAGAGTCCTGGGGGCTGTACTTATGAGGTCCTGTGTTGTCACACTGGGACCGGATGAATCTTAGAAGGTTCATAATGACCGTGCCTGTGCGCCGAGCCGGCTCGTCTCACCTTCTGCCACTGAGTTCAGCGATGCAAGTGCCCTTTCCACAATCCGCCTCAAGGCGTTGTCAATGTTTTCACTCCTCCTGAAAGCACTGCCGGTCTGCAGGTTCTCATTCAAATCTTGATCTTTCAGCATCTACAATTAATAAAGGGCACTCAATCGTTCGTTATTGATTCATTTCAACATTTTGATAACTGTGTTGTCGATTCCCGTGGTAATCATCGTCACTATCACCTTCATCAGCCATGAACAATTTACTGCTAAATTTTGATTTAAAGCTTTCGCGACTGCAGTGATTCACATTCTTGGTTCTTTCGGTAAAGTCACGTTGAAGGGAAACAATAAAATAATAAAAAATTATAAAACAATATTTTTATATATATTTTATTGTTTCCCTTTAACGTGCCTTTACCGAAAGAACCAAGCATACAATTTACTGCTAGATTAAGGTATCTCCAAGTCATCACCATCTCTCAAAGTCCTGCAATGCAATGATCCCCCTGGCACCTGCTAACAAACCAATTCCATTGCTCTCCCTCGTCAGCCTTCCAGGACATATTCCCTCCATTTGGCTGCCACGCCATCGTTATTGTATGCCTGTATGTTGAACTTCTGTTGGCACCATACGGAGGTGCGGCGAAAGGACAACAAACGAAACACAAAAAGCAGTCCAAAGAAATGAGTTTTCAATCACAGATTTAAAAGTGCGTAGCTCCGAAAATCGGAAGGAAGAGCGTTTCAGACGGCTGGGGAAGCGCGTCTGAAAGCGCGAGCGATGCGGTGACCATCTTTGTTCGATGGCCGGCCAGAAGCTGCTGCGAGGGTGACTGAAGTTCACGTGATGGTTTACGTTCCTCGACGAGATGAGCAAGATATTGTGGTTCATTTGTTTGCGAGCACTTTGTGTGTAATGAGTGCGACCCTGTAATGTATTCACTCGCCAATCGGAAGCCAAGGCAGCTCGGCAAGCACTGGCCGGACACGGTCGGATCTTGCAGTACCCGCCACGACACGTAGCCAAAATATTTTGTACACGCTACAGCTTGGTAATGTTTTTTTTTTTGCCAGACGTCCCGTAGAGTAGTCTAGATCTCCACGCATTATTCTAGATCTCCGGCCGTGAACCTCTTTGAGCGACGTGTCCTGTGAAAGCCCATGAGTTAGAATGAGGTCATTAACTGCAGCATGATCTCTAATTCATCTGTTCCTCTTTCTGACTCCCACCGTACTTCCAGGGATGTGTCTCCCTTCTTGTTCACTCGCTCACTATTCACGTGGCACAATTGTCTGCTTGCAGAATTTTTCAGTGTGGTGGCACAGCAGTTGTTAGCACATTTCGCTATAGACCCCATGGCTATGGCTAACATGGGTTGCAAGCCAGGCCTGATCTGGCCCTCAACAGGGGAGATCGTGTGATGCGAAGGCGCCAATTTAACTGAGTTGGTGAAAACATGTCCCAGCTAGCCAGGGTGAGACTTTGTAACGGGGAGAGAGATCAAAGTGCGACTGGGAACCAGGCTTAACGAAGGGGAAATATGAAAGGTTGCACAGGGAGACCCATGCATGAAATTTTTATTTAATAAATTCTCGGCGAATTTGTGCATTAATTCCCTGTACAGAGAGGCTATTCGTTTAATTCTGTATTTTGTTCCCGTGAATAACGTTTTTTTCTATTGGGTTATATCGTTTAGGTACAGTGTCATTTTTTTTTTACTATAACTCCCCACCGCCCAAGAGAGCCACTGAAATAAATGTGTCACGTGGGAGCAAACGCGCCAATTGATTTGGCGTTTCAGCAAAGCAGCTCTCGAGATCTGAGCCTTGTTAGCACCTGATGATGATGATGATGCTGGATGTAATCTATTTGCGAAACGTCGTACAACATTGTGAAATATATGCTTGCTGTTCAACATTCCTCTGGTGTTTGCAGAGTAACCAAATCAATTGGCATATATGAAAAATAAAAAAAATAAACTCCAGTGTGCGACTGTGGATATCCAGAACAAATCATACAACATATGACGACGTAATGCCTGATCCACAAATACGAAGTAGACATCACAGCGATACACTCAACTAGTCTGTAACATACTCATTGGTTCTTTCGGTCAAAGTCACGTACGTAGAAATAAAATGAAATTTAAATAAATCACATGTAAAATAAAATTTAAATCACGACGTTTCGAACGCAACACAGGTGAAAATGGGACAAAACAGAGAGACATCGCACACAGAGGGACATCACACACAGAGAGACATCACACACAGAGGGACATCGCACACAGAGGGACATCACACACAGAGGGACATCGCACACAGAGGGACATCACACACAGAGTGACATCGCACACAGAGGGACATCGCACACAGAGAGACATCACACACAGTGAGATATCACACACACAGAGAGACATCACACACAGAGAGACATCACACACAGAGGGACATCGCACACAGAGAGACATCACACACACAGAGACATCACACACAGAGAGAGACATCACACACAGAGAGACATCACACACACACAGAGACATCACACACAGTGAGACATCGCACACAGAGGGACATCACACACAGAGAGACATCACACACAGAGAGACATCACACACAGAGGGACATCACACACAGAGAGACATCACACAGAGGGACATCGCACACAGAGAGACATCACACACAGAGAGACATCACACACAGAGAGACATCACACACAGAGAGACATCACACACAGAGAGACATCACACACAGAGGGACATCACACAGAGAGAGACATCACACACAGAGGGACATCGCACACAGAGAGACATCACACACAGAGAGACATCACACACAGAGAGACATCACACACAGAGGGACATCGCACACAGAGAGACATCGCACACAGAGAGACATCACACACAGAGAGACATCACACACAGAGAGACATCACACACAGGGGGACATCACACACAGAGAGACATCACACACAGAGAGACATCACACACAGAGAGAGACATCACACACAGAGAGACATCACACACACAGAGAGACATCACACACAGAGAGACATCACACACAGAGAGACATCACACACAGAGAGACATCACACACAGAGAGACATCACACACAGAGGGACATCACACAGAGAGAGACATCACACACAGAGGGACATCGCACACAGAGAGACATCACACACAGAGAGACATCACACACAGAGAGACATCACACACAGAGGGACATCGCACACAGAGAGACATCGCACACAGAGAGACATCACACACAGAGAGACATCACACACAGAGAGACATCACACACAGAGAGACATCACACACAGAGAGACATCACACACAGAGAGAGACATCACACACAGAGAGACATCACACACACAGAGAGACATCACACACAGAGAGACATCACACACAGAGAGACATCACACACAGAGAGACATCACACACAGGGGGACATCACACACAGAGAGACATCACACACAGAGAGACATCACACACAGAGAGAGACATCACACACAGAGAGACATCACACACACAGAGAGACATCACACACACAGAGAGACATCATACACACAGAGACATCACACACACAGAAAGACATCACACACAGAGAGACATCACACACAGAGGGACATCACACACAGGGGGACATCGCACAAACAATACGAGATGAATCAGCACTTTGCTTCGTTCACCGTGTCGCTTTTTTGTGTGGAATTAACGGCCCTCCCTTTGTATATACAAGAAGTATAACGTGAACGCCATTGTGTACTCTATTCATAGACACAACAACAATAACAACAACAATACCACCCCCCACCCCCCCCCAAAACAAAAAAAACCCCACTTCCTAAATCCCCTGCGTCAGTGACATAAACACAGAGCGCCCGCCCTGTAGCCCAACGCGACCTCATGCGCACGCCCCTCGACTCGCCTTGAGGAACGAGACTGGGTCCACCTCCGAGGCGAGCAGGGCCTGGAGGCTGTCCTTGACGCTGGAGAGGCGCGCAATGCCCGACACGTGCTCCTCCATGGACACCTCGATGGGGGAGAGCGCTCGCTGCGCCTCGTTCCGTAGCTCCTCCATCACCTCCTCCTCTCGCCGAGACAGCTTCGCCCGAGCCTCCTCAAACGCCCTCGACAGCTGAGATGAGCAACGCTCCGAGAGGTTCTACGTGAAGAGGTCACGGCGGGGAAACAGTGCGTCGGCTGCTCGTAGGTTTCACTGGGTTAAAGTGCATCTGGGCGTTTGTATGCACGTTGAACTTCTTTCGCACCGTACGTAGCCAGCTGTGCTAAATTGGAGGTGCCGGGGGGAGAGGGGGGGGTGGTTACAGCAAAACTAAACGCACGCAAAAAAACATTTGAAAACGTTTCGTGAAATGTGGCTGCGCCAGACCACAAGCTAATAATAATAATAGTGGCTTTAAAGTGGCTTTCGTCAAGAAATCCAAAGCACTGCACAAGACACAGCAGCAGACACTCATGAAATAATATAAATGAGTGCTAAAGCCATTTATTTGAACGAGATAAAAGTTGAATAAACTGGGCATCTCGTGTGAGAGAGTGCCAGAGTCTGGGGGGCTATGTATGAAAAAGCTCGGTCGCCCATCGACCGAAAAAAGACTCAAACCTGGGAACGCAGAGAAGATCTGCATTCCAAATCGACATCAACTACATTACCGAAAACCATCTTACTTTACACCGCTGTTTCTCAAACTTCTTTGCCCCGTGGACCACCCAGCCCCCCGCCCCCCACCCCTGCTGACAAAACACATTCAATTTCCCTCTTAAAGTACCGGTCAAACTAAGTTATTCATATAACTGAAACACACCCCCTTTTCTTTTTTTAAACCAGCTATAAGGTTTTTATTTAGGGGGGGGTTAGATCTTAGGGTCGGGGTAGTTTAATCAGGGTAGTTTACAAAACTCGATTTTTTTTTAATAAAATATCCAAAGTAAAAGATTAATGTCTGAATAAAGAGGTACAGGAATTGTCACTATTGCCGTGTCAACCTGCATTTGCATCGCAGCGTCGTGGACAGCCTGGAGGTCCGTCACGGATCACTGGTGATCCAGGGGACCACACTTTAAGAACCACTGATCTACACCATCACAATCACGATCCCCCACACTACCAACATTCACACAACCAAAATCATCATCATCACCTCCATCATTCTCGTCCCAAAGGATGAAACCGTATTGAGAGATGGCATGGCACTGGGGCCATGGTGAGGAGACAGACAGGCCCACGAGTCGCAAGCTTGGAGGGCTTCCATACCACAATGTTTGTGTGGTCCTCGCTCAGCGTGGCTGTCTCCTGCTGCAGGAGACCAGACGTATTGTCCACCAGTCTCACCCTTGCCTCCACGAGCACCTGAATCCACACGGCGCACAGGACACGAACTCGAACCTACGAGCCTGAAACTTGGGAGCCGAGACGCTCAATGAGCGGCGTGATGTTTAAAGCCTGAAGGGTTTAGGTGCCTGGTTGGTTCTGGGTGCAGAGCAGTGAGCTGCTGCCACCACTGAGATTTTGCGTTCAAATCTGGGTTTCGTGCGGGCTACTCCAAGTTGTACACGGGTGGACATATTGGACGGGTCGTCGGTGTAAGTTGAACGAGCGAGCAGTCCACTCTTAGAAAAGACACGGGGTTGAGTGTGCGCCTCAAAACACTCTGACATTACACTGGCAAAGAGTGTGCTCAAACTTGGACTTGGGTTCACAGTTCTCGTTCTCTCCCAACATGTGTGAACGGTGCGGGGTGTCATCCCTCCATCTGCGCAATTCCTCTCTGCCTATGACTGTCAACCAGAGTGCCACGGCCTTTAGTAACCCTGTTTCCATGGCCGGCACTCCCGCACCCTATCCTGTAGGGGCCGGCACTGCACGCCGAGCGTGGGTGCCACTCGGCGCTGTCAGTCAGCGCTCACCGAGCCCCTCTAGGGCCGGTACTGGACCCACATCCACGTGGTGTCCGCGATGTCGCTACACCGCACGCCGTGCCTCGCTAGGTCCGGCATTACACGGTGACATCCCGCGATGTCACAACATAACCGTCAACCGCATCAGAACGCCATCAACAGGCCAATGCACACATCTCCTTCATGAATGGAATATTAAAGACAAGCCACAGTCGTGCGAGTGTGGCCATGCAACCCAAACTAAGGACTGCATTGTAAGCCCACTGCAGCCTGTTTACCACGTAGGCTTTCGCGACCAATATCATTCATAATACTCTTTGGTTCTTTCGTTTTTTTTTTGGGGGGGGGGGGGTTAGATCATGTGAATATAAACGTGTCGTTAAACCCGCCACAGCCAAATAGTAAGGCTTGTCACGTACACAAAAAGTGCCAATTCGTTACTAGTGTAGTGGTTCAACTCGGAGGCAGTAATTCTTGGAGGTACTTATTTTATTATACTCACAATCTCGCTTCACATACCCCTACAGTCGCCTAGGCTACACACACCCTAGCCTAAATACGCAACAGTAGCCGTCTTAACACCAATGGCGCTGACCGATACAGCCAATGACTATATAACAGCGCAATATCAAGCGACCAAGAGAAGAATGATGACGATGACGACGATGGACTTGAGCGGCACGACGGGGATCCCCACTTACAGTCGACAGCCCCGAGGTCCCCTACAGGGGCCCTTCTTATACTGTCAGCGTGGCCTGGCTCCGCCCCCGGCCACGCCCCCTTTCTAGAACCTACCAGCGGGTTTTTGGTGTGCCCCTTCTGTGACCTTTCCCCTAGATCGCCCTCTGGTGTATCACGTGGCCTGCTGACGTCAGGGCTGCTGAAAGCCGCAGATCCCCTTCCCCGCCAGCAGCCAGCGCTATGCTGCTACATTACTGATTCTATGCCACTACACTAGTACAGCACATCTGTGTGTTGGAGAGTTAACCCACAACATTTACAATTTGAGTATTAATTAGCATCAGGCGACAGACAGATTTGGCTGTCGCCTGATGATGCCGGTTGTAATTACTGGCGGAACATCGTACTCAGATTGCAAATGTTGCGGATTTACTCTCCAACACAGCAGTGTGCTGTACTAGTAACGAATTGGCATGTTCTGTTCACGTGACAAACCTTACAAATCGGCTGTGTCGGGTGGTGGTGGGTTTAATGACGCATTTATATCTATGCGATTTCTAATTTTTAAAAAACATGTATTATCACTGCAGCCTGTGCTCCTTCAATGGAAGAGGAACAGAAATAGTGCACGAACTCTAACTCCTGAAGCCCTCTCCCCGTAGCTAAAAGCCTTCGACATTAGAATTCAGAATTCAGCTCCACAACATACTGCTGCCATCACGTGCGTATGAGTGCAAAGGATTTGGTGAGTGTATAGCAGTTAGTAGTGTAGTAAGCGTATAGAAGCTGGTGGGCGCTCGGTGAGCCTCTCGGAGTTGCTGAGTGCATCGGAGTTGGTGAGCGTACCGGAGTCGGTGAACCAACGATGAGCGTATCGGAGCCGGTGAGCCTCTCGGAGCTGATGAGTGTATGGTGATTGAATCAGAGTCGGTGCGTGTACCGGATTGGTGAGTGCATCAGAGCGGGTGAGTCCGTCAGAGTCGGTGAGCGTACGGTGAGCATATCGGAGTTTTTGGGTGAGCGTGTCACGGTCGGTGAGTGTATACGTCGAGCGTTTCAGAGTCAGTGAGCCGGTGGATGCCCGCTCACCCGCTTGGCCCTGCACGCCTCCTCCAGCGCCGTGTGCCGGTGCATCCGGTGCTCGGTGCTCAGGGAGCACTCGTGACACAGGGGCCGCTGCTCGCGCTCGCAGAAGAAGTCGAGGACTCGAGAGTGAGCCGGGCACAGCTTCTCCGCCACGTTGCGCGTCGCCTCTATCAGCTGGTGCGCGCGGAGCAGAGCTAACTCCTGTCGAGGGCAGAGGGGGCAGACACGCGGGCAGGTGATAGGGACGTGGAGGGGGACGTGGCCGGAGACGGGAGCGTGAACGTGATCAGGGACACGAACATGACCAGAGACATGACCAAAGACACGAACATGACCAGAGACATGACCAAAGACACGAACATGACCAGAGACACGAACATGACCAGAGACATGACCAAAGACACGAACATGACCAGAGACATGACCAGAGACACGACCAAAGACACGAACATGACCAGAGACACGAACATGACCAAAGACACGAACATGACCAAAGACACGAACATGACCAAAGACACGAACATGACCAGAGACATGACCAGAGACACGACCAAAGACACGAACATGACCAGAGACACGAACATGACCAGAGACACGAACATGACCAGAGACATGACCAGAGACACGAACATGACCAGAGACATGACCAGAGACACGACCAAAGACACGAACATGACCAGAGACATGACCAAAGACACGAACATGACCAGAGACACGAACATGACCAGAGACATGACCAAAGACACGAACATGACCAGAGACATGACCAGAGACACGACCAAAGACACGAACATGACCAGAGACACGAACATGACCAAAGACACGAACATGACCAAAGACACGAACATGACCAGAGACATGACCAGAGACACGACCAAAGACACGAACATGACCAGAGACACGAACATGACCAGAGACACGAACATGACCAGAGACATGACCAGAGACACGAACATGACCAGAGACACGAACATGACCAAAGACACGAACATGACCAAAGACACGAACATGACCAGAGACATGACCAGAGACACGAACATGACCAGAGACATGACCAGAGACACGAACATGACCAAAGACACGAACATGACCAAAGACACGAACATGACCAAAGACACGACCAAAGACACGAACATGACCAGAGACACGAACATGACCAGAGACATGACCAGAGACACGAACATGACCAAAGACACGAACATGACCAAAGACACGAACATGACCAAAGACACGAACATGACCAAAGACACGACCAAAGACACGAACATGACCAGAGACATGACCAGAGACACGAACATGACCAGAGACATGACCAAAGACACGAACATGACCAGAGACATGACCAAAGACACGAACATGACCAGAGACACGAACATGACCAGAGACACGAACATGACCAAAGACACGAACATGACCAGAGACATGACCAGAGACACGAACATGACCAGAGACATGAACATGAGCTGAGACATGAACATGACCAAAGACACGAACATGAGCTGAGACACAAGCATGAACATGACATGAAAAGTAATATTTAAAAAATACTTAATAAAAAACACGCTTTAATTAAATGTACCGAACTCGCAATGGCAGAATTCCACGACTCCAGGAAGTGGCCCCGAAGCTTGGCACGACGTAAGGGACCGTGGTGATTTACAGCCAACGTCAGGGAAGCAGTGGACAATTAGACCCAAGCCGAAACATAACATGTAAAAAAAAGATGGTTTAAAAATACTTCTTTTTTAATTTTTATGATAGAATATAGTATTGTCACCAGCATGGCATAAGTATACCCAAGTTTGCAGTCGATACCACATTGGGAAGTGGGTTAAAATCGCGTTACAAGATTTGAGAATACAACGACAACAACGACAACAACAACAGACAGAGTGAGTTAAAAGTGTAGTATTGTAAGGACGAGCAGACTTCCTTAGGAGGCACACTGTTTATTGTATTATTTCCTTATACAACGCTTAACACACACAGAGGGATATTCGGTACCCTCACCCGATACCCTAGGGAGGTACAGCCTCCGGACCTGGCGGGACTCACACGTCTACCGTTAACCTCCTTGATACCTAAGGAGGTACACAGCCTCCGGACTTGGCGGGACTCACACGTCTACCGCTAACCTCCTTGATACCTAAGGAGGTACAGCCTCCGGACCAGGCGGGACTCACACGTCTACCCCTAACCTCCTTGATACCTAAGGAGGTACACAGCCTCCGGACCTGACGGGACTCACACGTCTACCGCTAACCTCCTTGATACCTAAGGAGGTACAACCTCCGGACCTGGCGGGACTCACACGTCTACCGCTATCCTAGTCCTCCGGCTAGGACCTAGGGAAGGCTATCTGACCCACCGCTGGCCCGGTGGGTCCTGACCACTGGGTATGCCGAGCCTTAGCCCTTAGAAGGGCTGAAAGGCTGGGTCCAGGGTCCTAGCTAGGCTTCAGCCCAGTCTTCTGTCTTCGTGCAGGGAGAGAACTCCCACGAGGTCCGTTGGGTCACCTGTCTTATACCCCTTCGTGGCCAGGCAGAACCAATCACACATTCCCACGTGGAACCGTCTGATTGGTTCGCACCAAACCCCTGGCCACGATCCGTTTCACCTCGACTGACCCCAACCGTTGTACCCAGGGGTAATGCTGCACTGCCCTGGTGGCAATGCAGGTTACGCAACAGCGCGTAGTTAACGCCTCTACAAAAGAAAGCGTTGTAATAACAATGGCCAGAGATACAGCCCCGGTGCTCCGTGGTGCCGCCGCCTCTGAGCGACGTGCTCAGCAACAATATTGACTCCCTCTTCTTTGGTTCTCTCGGTAAAGTCACCACGTAGAGTGAGAATAAAATAATAAAATAACACAATAAAATTCTCACGACGTTTCGGCCACAACGCAAGCGGCCGTCTTCAGGTGAAAGGTACAGAAGTGTCAGGACGACAGAGCTTCATTGAAGCCGAAAGGTCGTGAGAATTTTATTGTGTTATTTTATTGTTTTATTCTCATTTTACGTGACTTTACCGAAAGAACCAAAGAAGATTAATCCTTGCAGTCACGAAAGCTTCAAATCGAAATATTGACTCCGTCTGTTCCACTTGTCGGAGCTCCGGCTTTCTCCCACACGTTGAACGCCAAAATATAATTGGCCGACAACACCTCGGGCAATTGTCTGACGCCGACCCACCACGTGGCTGCTTTGCCACGTGTCTGTGGTTAAGTATTGTATTAGGGGCCGTCCATAAATGACGTCACGCACCTAGGAGGGGGGGGGGGGGGTGTGGTCAGACATTTGTGACGATGTGTGACGAGGGGGGGAGGGGGGGGAGTTTGAGAAATGTGACGTCACATCAAAATGCGCAACTTTAAATAAATATAGACAACACGTTCTACTTAATTAAATAGACTTTTTAATAAATGTTTTCTCCTGCAACGTCAGAGTGCAGCGCCACATTAAATACGCACTACAATGACAATAGTTTAAAGCGATTTGAAGCATGCTTTATATTTTTTTTGGGCGGGGGGGGGGGGCAGAGCTTTGTGACGTCATATTTGAGGGGGGGGTCTGACTTTTTGTGACGCCGTGTGACGAGGAGGGGGGGGGTCAAAAAGTAAAAAATCGTCCAAAATCGCGTGACGTCATGTATGCACGGCCCCTAAGTCAAAGTAAAAACGTGTGTCGTGCGCCCTCCACCACCCGGCGCAGCCAATTCAATGTTGCACAGCAATCAACAACAACAACACAACAAAGATCCCCTGTGTAGTCTTAGCATTGGGTCTGATGGAGGGAAGGTGGACAAGTGTTGTTACCCACGTGTGCACGTTGAACTTCTTTAGCACCGTACGTAGCCGACCGTGCTACGGGAAGTTAGCGAGCGCCTGTGGGGCGATTTTGGACGATTTTTGACCCCTCCCCCTCCTCCTCCCCCCTCGTCACACAGCGTCACAAAAAGTCAGACCCCCCCCCCTCAAATATGACGTCACAAAGCTCTGCCCCCCCCCAAAAAAAATATATAAAACATGCTTCAAATCGCTTTAAACTATTGTCACTGTAGCGCGTATTTAATGTGGCGCTGCACTCTGATGTTGTAGGAGAAATATTTATTTTAAAAAGTCTATTTAATTAAGTAGAACGTGTTGTCTATATTTATTTAAAGTTGCGCATTTTGATGTGACGTCACATTTCTCAACCCCCCCTCCCTCCCCCCCTCGTCACACATCGTCACAAATGTCTGACCCCCCCCCCACCCCCTAGGCGCGTGACGTCATTCACGTACGGCCCCTGTGATGAGAAACGACGACGATGTTGACAATAACGTTAATGACGACTACGACGACGATGATGATGATGACGACGATGGTGGTGCAGCAGTCATGAGCGTTGCTGCGATGATTTCTAGCAGGACGCTGTTCAGATGATGCCGTTGAATACGATGCCGCTATGGTAAAGGCCCAGTCCATGCAACGGCTTTGTTCTTACGCCGCTCTCCCGGCGGTAATTAACCGCCGCTGGCCGGAGCTGCCAAGAGTGCCCTCTCGGAGGGTATTCTGGTCGACCCTTGGCACGTGGGGAGGCGGGGTGCGGCGACCCACACTTGACCCCGCAGACACCCACACGCAAAACCGGGGTGTGCTGTCCACATCCATGTATGGACCGTATGTCGAACTTCTTTCGCGCCGTACGTCGCCGAGCGTGCTAATCGGAGGTACTGCTGGGTGGACGGAGATGGGGGAGGGAGGGAGGGGATGGGGCGATTTCAGTGGGACACCTGTATATTATTTTAACTGCCGCGACGGGGAATCGAACCGGTTTGCCACGAGCCCTCTGGCTCGCGTGTAATAGCTGTCAACCCATCGGTGTTAACCCCCTGTTCTTGTGCGGGGAAATATTGAGTATGTCAGGTCCGTACGGCGCCTGTAGTGGTGAGTGTACTAGTGGTGAGTGTAGTGGTGGTGAGTGTAGTAGTGGTGAGTGTACTAGTGGTGAGTGTAGTGGTGATGAGTGTACTAGTGGTGATGAGTGTACTAGTGGTGAGTGTATTAGTGGTAAGTGTACTAGTGATGAGTGTACTAGTGGTGAGTGTAGTGGTGATGAGTGTAGTGGTGATGAGTGTACTAGTGGTGAGTGTACTAGTGGTGAGTGAAGTGGTGATGAGTGCACTAGTGGTGAGTGTACTTGTGGTGAGTGTACTAGTGGTGAGTGTAGTGGTGATGAGTGTACTAGTGGTGAGTGTACTAGTGGTGAGTGTACTAGTGATGAGTGTAGTGGTGATGAGTGTACTAGTGGTGAGTGTACTAGTGGTGAGTGTAGTGGTGATGAGTGTACTAGTGATGAGTGTACTAGTGGTGAGTGTGTGTAGTACTAGTGGTGAGTGTAGTGGTGATGAGTGCATTGGTGATGAGTGTACTAGTGTTGAGTGTACTAGTGGTGAGTGTACTAGTGGTGAGTGTAGTGGTGATGAGTGTACTAGTGGTGAGTGTACTAGTGGTGAGTGTAGTGGTGATGAGTGAACTAGTGATGAGTGTAGTGGTGATGAGTGTACTAGTGGTGAGTGTACTAGTGGTGATGAGTGTACTAGTGGTGAGTGTACTAGTGGCGAGTGTAGTGGTGATGAGTGTACTAGTGATGAGTGTACTGGTGGTGAGTGTACTAGTGATGAGTGTACTAGTGGTGAGTGTAGTGGTGATGAGTGTACTAGTGGTGTCTATTTTATTTTCCTACCTACGTGACTTTACCGAAAAAAGCAAAGAGAATGGTGGATTCCTGCAATCACGGAAGCTTCAAATCAAGATTGGTGTCTATTTGTTTGTGTTTCTCCCTTGTGAAGGGACTTTGTAGGATGAGCGTTGAGATTTATAAGGGGCACGGGGTGACCAATAAGGTCTGAATTGGTCTGTAATAAGTCAGGGCACTGATTCGGGGTTGACAGGTTGCGGTAGAGTAGCCAAAATCAAGGTTGAGAACCACTGCTTTAGACCACGGCGGCGTGCTTTAAGTCATGCGGCCAGCTATGGCTCTAGGATTTGGTGTTACATGTTATTTATGTAGTTTATTGTAAAAAAAATTCGGTCACAGTCCCTGTGATCACTGTTACGTAGCAATTATGGCTTTATTTTTTGGTGATTTCGAGAACGTTTTTTTTGGTTTGGACGTGTTTGTTTTGTTGTAGTAGGGAGTTAGACTGACGGCCTTAATCTAAGTTTTCTTGTGGTTGTAGTTGTTGTTGTTTGATTTGCATCCCACTGGGATGTTTTGCAAACAGCGTTGGTGTACGGTGCTTTTTCTGGAAGACTTTGCCGTTTTTTCCTTGGATTTTTCTGTTTGCACAGTCACACATAGTCACTTTAAGATGTTTTTCTTGTTCGTGTTTTTGTTTGTTGCGGTTGCACCCGATTCAAGAGCCGAATGGCTCACAGGGCTATACCAAAATAAATATAACCTGAAAAAAACTGAAAACTGCTTGTTGATAAAAGAGAGCGATTTGGAGAATGCGGGGAGAGTTGGTTGATGCATTGTCAGTGATGGATGCTGGTGGAATTTGGTGCATCGACGGAATGTATGACGGCGCTGCTGCTGCTGCTGGTGGTGATGATGATGATGACGATGCAAGGGATCCTTGAATATCGCGGGGGTTGTTAATACGTTCTTGGAAGGTGCCCCAAAAGCTACAAACGCGATAAATAGCCCAGGCATTTGTGAAACAGACACACACACACAGTGGCCCAAAATGCCGTGCGATCTCTCATGGGTCCAAAACAAATGCACGGGGCTGGTGAAGAAGACTATTTGGGACTTAATGGCAACTGAGAGCTTTAATAAGCAATGAGGCGGACATATTAGAAGTAAGGGGTCGTCCATAAATGACGTCACGCGATTATGGACGATTTTTGACCCCCCCCACCCATTCGTCACACGGCGTCACAAAAAGTCAGACACCCCCCCTCCTCCAATATGACGTCACAAAGCTCTGCCCCCCCCCGCCCCCCCAAAAATTATAAACCATGCTTCAAATCGCTTTAAACTATTGTCACTGTAGTGCGTATTTAATGTGCCGCTGCACACTGATGTTGTAAGTGAAAAACATTTATTAAAAAGTCTATTTAATTAAGTAGAACGTGTTGTCTATATTTAAAGTTGCTAATTTTGATGTGACGTCACATCTCTCAAACCCCCTCCCTCGTCACACATCGTCACAAATGTCTGACCCCCCCCCACCCCCTAGCTGCGTGACGTCATTTACGGACAGCCCCTAATACAATACTTAATTTAAACATTTATTTGTATTCCTTTGATTACATTTGCAATTTGCTGACGCAGACCCGATCACTGCGTATTTGCCCGGACTGTGGCCGTAGAGCCTCCTTAAGTTGTCTATAAATCATGGGGTCAGGTCGCCCGGCAAACAAGAATAGACAATCTTGATTCGAGGCTTTCGTGACTGCAGGAATCCATACTCTTTGGTTTATTTCGGTAAAGTCACGTAGGTCGAAAAATAAAAGGAAACAGATATATATTTTTGTTGTATTGTCTAGGAATGTTTTTTTAAAACATGTATATCGGGTTTTTCACGCGACTATTTCAATTGTTTGGTTTATTTCGGTAAAGTCACATAGGTCGAAAAATTAAACAAAAGAACCAAAGAGTAAGAATAGACAATATCTTCTTTGGTTCTTTCGGTGAAGTCACGGAGAATGAGAATAAAATAATATATATTACGTGACTTTACCGAAAGAACCAAAAAAGATGAATCCTTGCAGTCACGAAAGCTTTAAATCGAAATAGACAACATCGCAATTGAATCCACAACACAGGGTTTTTTCTGGCGGGTTAGTTCGTGTAAATATGTAATTATGTCGTTAAGCCCGCTACCACCCGACACAGTAAGCTTTGTCACGTAAAATAAAAACGTGTCAATTTGTCACCAGTACAGCACACCGGTGTGTTGGAGAGCAAATCCACAAACATTTACAATCTGAGTACGACGTTTCCCCAGTCATTTACAACTAGCTTCATCGCAATTGAAATCAGAACTTGAATCGATGCCAAATAAACTACAAATAAAACAATTGAAATAGTCGCGTGAAAAACCACTATATATGTGTAAAAAAACATTCCTAGACAATGAATAGTAGTAGAAATACTGAATACTTGACTTACCGATGATGATGACGACGAACCAAAGGTGGTGATTGTGTGTGTGCGTCTATCCGTGAGTGGGGAGCGGTGGTGCAGCGATTCCCGCTCACGCCCCAACACCGATCCTCGTCGAGGTCGACTCATCCTCAAGTTGAGTTACTTCGCATGTCCTCCCCTACCTTGTGTGGTCTCAGGTGCTCCTCGCAAAACGACGTCAAGCAGGTGAGGCAAGTTTTCACGGCAGCTGTAGATCCTCCAAGGCAGTAATCGCACGGGACAGTTCCTTCCATTGCTTCCGACCGGACCGTGTCTCTCTCTCTCTGTCTCTCTGGGTTCTTCTGCTCCTGTGTCTCTCTGCAAGTCTCGCTTGCTCGGAACCGTGTGCCCTACGTCTCTCTCCAATCCTGTCTCTCTCTCTCTGTCGCTTTTCTTTCTTTAAAAATTTTGTTTTTATTTTTCGCTCTCGCTTTCCGTGTGTCTCTCTCTCTGTCTATCCTGTCCCCTCTCTCTCTCTGTGTCTGTGGCTCTCCCCGTGTCTCTTCCTTGATGTTCTTCTGTCTCTTGCTTTACAATTGCCTCTTTCTGGCTCACTTTGCCGCTTCGTTCCCACCCCCAACTACCCCCGTTTCCTGTCTCTCCCCTCGGTTCTCTGTCTTTCTTTTTAACGATCAGAGGAAACAAGAAGATGCTCGGTGTAGTCGGCACTTTGCTAAGTTCATCATTTCGTGTTTTTTTCTCTCTGTTTTCTTATTAAGTTTGAGTCGACAACAAAAGGTGCCCTCCTATCTGCGTCGCTCTATCTCTCTCTCTCTATTATTACCCCCCTCCGTGTCTCTCTGTACTACGCCAGTGTGCCCGTTGAACTTCTTTCGCACCGTACGTGGCCAACCGTGCGCATGATATTTATTCTTCTCAATCGCTGAGCTATCTCCGAGCGTCTGTTTCCCACCTCTGTAACCCCTTGCGATCAAATCGATCCCTCCCTCACTCTATCGTCTAGCCTATCGAACAACCCCAATTGTTCACCACCACCACCACGCGCGCGTGAACCTTGCAGACAGCGAGCGAGTTGGCTCTGTCGCACCGCTTTGAGGAACGACGCAGTTTCCTCGTTCCTCCTTCGTGACCACCAAAATCGAACGCCCCCTTCCACCCCCGTTCCCCTCCTGCTTTCTCGGCGGCAAATTTGCTTAAGGATGGATATGCGGAAATAATGTCCCTTAGGCGTCTCAATGTCATTTGCACGCACAATAGAGAACGCCTTGTTGTGTGTGTGTGCACACGCGCGCACACACACACACCAAGGCGTGGAATTTGTTGGGGGACATTTCTCCTGGCTCATTTATTTTTTAAATCATTCATACCTTTTGATTTAAAGCTTCCGTGACTGCAGTGATTCATGTTCTTGGTTCTTTCGGTAAAGTCACGTTGAAGGGAAACAACAAAATAATAAAATAATATTTTATTACTTTTTTTCCCTTCAACGTGACTTTACCGAAAGAACCAAGAATATGAATATCATTCATACCTGTCAACCCATACGGTTTAGGGGCCGTCCATAAATGACGTCACGCGATTTCACACGGCGTCACAAAAAGTCAGACCCCCCCCCCTCAAATATGACGTCACAAAGCTCTGCCCCCCCCAAAAAATATATAAAACATACTTTCAAATCGCTTTAAACTATTGTGATTGTAGTGCGTATTTAATGTGGCGCTGCACTCTGATGTTGTAGGAGAAAACATTTATTTTATAAAAAGTCTATTTAATTAAGTAGAACGTGTTGTCTATATTTATTTAAAGTTGCGTATTTTAATGTGACGTCACATTTCTCAAACACCCCCCCTTCCCCCCCTCGTCACACATCGTCACAAATGTCTGACCCCCCCCACCCCCCCCCCCCTAGGCGCGTGACGTCATTTATGGACGGCCCCTTACCCGTATTATTGTACAGGGAAATAGTTTTTTTCAGCTCCATATGGCGTGAAGCCGTTTCAATGATTTCAATGTTTTTGTCTATTTTTTTTGTGTTTCTCCCTTGTGAAGGGACTTTGTAGGATGAACGTTGAGATTTATCAGTGGCACGGGGTGACCAATAAGTTGGTCTGTAATACGGTAGGGCACTGATAAGGGGTTGACAGGTTGCAGTATTGTAGCCAAAATCAAGGTTGAGAACCACTGCTTTAGACCACGGCGGCGTGCTTTAACTCATGCAGCCAGCTATGGCTCTAGGATTTGGTGTTACATGTTATTTATGTAGTTTATTGTAAAAAATTCGGTCACAGTCCCTGTGATCATTGTTACGTTGCAATTATGGCTTTATTTTTGGGTAATTTCGAAGAGTTTTTTTGGTTTGGACGTGTAAGTTTTGTTGTAGTACGGAGTTAGACTGACGGCCTTAATCTAAGTTTTCTTGTGGTTGTTGTTGTTGTTTGACTTGCATCCCACTGGGATTTTTTGCACACAGCGTTTGTGTACGGTGCTTTTTCAGGAATATTTTGCTGTTTTTTTTCATGGATTTTCTGTTTGCACAGTCACACAAAGTCACTTTAAGATGATTCTCTTGTTCGTGTTTTTGTTTTTTGTTTGTTGCGGTTGCACCCGATTCAAGAGCCGAATGGCTCACAGGGCTATACCAAAATAAATATAAACTGAAAAAAACTGAAAACTGCTTGTTGATAAAAGAGAGCGATTTGGAGAATGCGGGGAGAGTTGGTTGATGCATTGTCAGTGATGGATGCTGGTGGAATTTGGTGCATCGACGGAATGTATGACGGCGCTGCTGCTGCTGCTGGTGATGATGATGATGACGATGCAAGGGATCCTTGAATATCGCGGGGGTTGTTAATACGTTCTTGGAAGGTGCCCCAAAAGCTACAAACGCGATAAATAGCCCAGGCATTTGTGAAACAGACACACACACACAGTGGCCCAAAATGCCGTGCGATCTCTCATGGGTCCAAAACAAATACACGGGGCTGGTGAGGAAGACTATTTGGGACTTAATGGAAACTGAGAGCTTTATTAAGCAATGAGGCGGACATATTAGAAGTAAGGGGTCGTCCATAAATGACGTCACGCGATTATGGACGATTTTTGACCCCCCCCACCCATTCGTCACACGGCGTCACAAAAAGTCAGACACCCCCCCTCCTCCAATATGACGTCACAAAGCTCTGCCCCCCCCCGCCCCCCCAAAAATTATAAACCATGCTTCAAATCGCTTTAAACTATTGTCACTGTAGTGCGTATTTAATGTGCCGCTGCACACTGATGTTGTAAGTGAAAAACATTTATTAAAAAGTCTATTTAATTAAGTAGAACGTGTTGTCTATATTTAAAGTTGCTAATTTTGATGTGACGTCACATCTCTCAAACCCCCTCCCTCGTCACACATCGTCACAAATGTCTGACCCCCCCCCCCACCCCCTAGCTGCGTGACGTCATTTACGGACAGCCCCTAATACAATACTTAATTTAAACATTTATTTGTATTCCTTTGATTACATTTGCAATTTGCTGACGCAGACCCGATCACTGCGTATTTGCCCGGACTGTGGCCGTAGAGCCTCCTTAAGTTGTCTATAAATCATGGGGTCAGGTCGCCCGGCAAACAAGAATAGACAATCTTGATTCGAGGCTTTCGTGACTGCAGGAATCCATACTCTTTGGTTTATTTCGGTAAAGTCACGTAGGTCGAAAAATAAAAGGAAACAGATATATATTTTTGTTGTATTGTCTAGGAATGTTTTTTTTTTTAAACATGTATATCGGGTTTTTTCACGCGACTATTTCAATTGTTTGGTTTATTTCGGTAAAGTCACATAGGTCGAAAAATTAAACAAAAGAACCAAAGAGTAAGAATAGACAATATCTTCTTTGGTTCTTTCGGTGAAGTCACGGAGAATGAGAATAAAATAATATATATTACGTGACTTTACCGAAAGAACCAAAAAAGATGAATCCTTGCAGTCACGAAAGCTTTAAATCGAAATAGACAACATCGCAATTGAATCCACAACACAGGGTTTTTTCTGGCGGGTTAGTTCGTGTAAATATGTAATTATGTCGTTAAGCCCGCTACCACCCGACACAGTAAGCTTTGTCACGTAAAATAAAAACGTGTCAATTTGTCACCAGTACAGCACACCGGTGTGTTGGAGAGCAAATCCACAAACATTTACAATCTGAGTACGACGTTTCCCCAGTCATTTACAACTAGCTTCATCGCAATTGAAATCAGAACTTGAATCGATGCCAAATAAACTACAAATAAAACAATTGAAATAGTCGCGTGAAAAACCACTATATATGTGTAAAAAAACATTCCTAGACAATGAATAGTAGTAGAAATACTGAATACTTGACTTACCGATGATGATGACGACGAACCAAAGGTGGTGATTGTGTGTGTGCGTCTATCCGTGAGTGGGGAGCGGTGGTGCAGCGATTCCCGCTCACGCCCCAACACCGATCCTCGTCGAGGTCGACTCATCCTCAAGTTGAGTTACTTCGCATGTCCTCCCCTACCTTGTGTGGTCTCAGGTGCTCCTCGCAAAACGACGTCAAGCAGGTGAGGCAAGTTTTCACGGCAGCTGTAGATCCTCCAAGGCAGTAATCGCACGGGACAGTTCCTTCCATTGCTTCCGACCGGACCGTGTCTCTCTCTCTCTCTCGGCCTCTGTCTCTCTGGGTTCTTCTGCTCCTGTGTCTCTCTGCAAGTCTCGCTTGCTCGGAACCGTGTGCCCTACGTCTCTCTCCAATCCTGTCTCTCTCTCTCTGTCGCTTTTCTATCTTTTAAATTTTTGTTTTTGTTTTTCTCTCTCGCTTTCCGTGTGTCTCTCTCTATCTATCCTGTCCCCTGTCTCTCGCTCTCTCTCTCTCTGTGGCTCTCCCCGTGTCTGTTCCTTGATGTTCTTCTGTCTCTTGCTTTACAATTGCCTCTTTCACTTTGCCGCTTCGTTCAGACCCCCCACTACCCCCGTTTCCTGTCTCTCCCCGCGGATCTCTGTCTCTCTCTCTGTCTCTCTTTTTTTAACGATTAGAGGAAACAAGAAGATGCTCGGTGTTGTCGGCACTTTGCTAAGTTCATCATTTCGTGTTTTTTTCTCTCTGTGTTCTTATTAAGTTTGAGTCGACAACAAAAGGTGCCCTCCTATCTGCGTCGCTCTATCTCTCTCTATTATTACCCCCCCGTTTCTCTCTGTACTACGCCAGTGTGCCCGTTGAACTTCTTTCGCACCGTACGTGGCCAACCGTGCGCATGGTATTTATTCTTCTCAATCGCTGCGCTATCTCCGAGCGTCTGTTTCCCACCTCTGTAACCCCTTGCGATCAAATCGATCTCTCCCTCACTCTGTCGTCTAGCCTATCGAACAACCCCAATAGTTCACCACCACCACCACGCGCGCGTGAACCTTGCAGACAGCGAGCGAGTTGGCTCTGTCGCACCGCTTTGAGGAACGACGCAGTTTCCTCGTTCCTCCTTCGTGACCACCAAAATCGAACGCCCCCTTCCACCCCCGTTCCCCTCCTGCTATCTCGGCGGCAAATTTGCTTAAGGATGGATATGCGGAAATAATGTCCCTTAGGCGTCTCAATGTCATTTGCACGCACAATAGAGAACGCCTTGTTGTGTGTGTGTGTGCACACGCGCGCACACACACACACCAAGGCGTGGAATTTGTTGGGGGACATTTCTCCTGGCTCATTTATTTTTTCAATCATTCATACCTTTTGATTTAAAGCTTCCGTGACTGCAGTGATTCATGTTCTTGGTTCTTTCGGTAAAGTCACGTTGAAGGGAAACAACAAAATAATAAAATAATATTTTATTACTTTTTTTCCCTTCAACGTGACTTTACCGAAAGAACCAAGAATATGAATATCATTCATACCTGTCAACCCATACGGTTTAGGGGCCGTCCATAAATGACGTCACGCGATTTCACACGGCGTCACAAAAAGTCAGACCCCCACCCCCCCTCAAATATGACGTGACAAAGCTCTGCCTCCCCCCCAAAAAAATATATAAAACTTGCTTTCAAATAGCTTTAAACTATTGTGATTGTAGTGCGTATTTAATGTGGCGCTGCACTCTGATGTTGTAGGAGAAAACATTTATTTTAAAAAGTCTATTTAATAAAGTAGAACGTGTTGTCTATATTTATTCAAAGTTGCGCATTTTGATGTGACGTCACATTTCTCAACCACCCCCCTCCCCCCCTCGTCACACATCGTCACAAATGTCTGACCCCCCCCCCCCTAGGCGCGTGACGTCATTTATGGACGGCCCCTTACCCGTATTCTTGTACAGGGAAATAGTTTTTTCAGGTCCATATGGCGTGAAGCCGTTTCAATGATTTCAATGTTTTTGTCTATTTTTTTTGTGTTTCTCCCTTGTGATGGGACTTTGTAGGATGAACTTTGACATTTATCAGGGGCACGGGGTGACCAATATGGTCTGAATTGGTCTGTAATACGCTAGGGCACTGATAAGGGGTTGACAGGTTGCAGGTAGAGTAGCCAAAATCAAGGTCGAGAACCACTGCTTCAGACCGCGCCAGCGAGCTGTTGATAAATGTGAGCGATTCGGAGAATGCGGGTTGGAGTTGGTTGGTGCATTGTCAGTGATGGATGACGGTGGAGTCGATGCATCGACGTAATATCATCTCCCTCGTAGATAGCATCTCCCCGGGGGGAGGTAAATGTAAATACAACCTCCTCCGAATTGGCAATTGCCAGCAGAGGTACAACCTGGTTCGTATACTTGGCAGCGGGGTGCTTGTTGGGTTCGGTGGGTGAGGCTGGCTGAGGTCCAGGTGGCCAAGAGACGTGATGGATTCTTGAATTTCTCTTTGCTCCGGAACTTTAAGTGTCACCCCCCCCCCTTCTCCTGGTGGGGTTTTTTTTCCCTCCCAAGTTCGATCTCCGCCCTCCACCCCCCCCCCCCCCCCGTTTCCTATGATTACTGTTGTTACATTGTTTTTGTAGCTTTATTTTGGTCTGGTTGTGGTGTAATAGTTTTCTGCAATGTAGATTCATATTTAGTTTGTTGCGGTTGCACCCGACTTAAGAGCCGCATGGCTCACAGGGCTATACCTAATAATTGAAAAATAAATAAATAAACGTGTTTCCTTCCCACAAGCTACTGGACGTCTGTGAAAACATCTTTATAGCTCATCGGATTCCTACGGAATAAATACACACTCATATTCTGACAAGCACCCAAACCTCTCATTAGCGACGCATATTTATTAATGTTTTAAATAAACCTTACTTTCAAAATGTTAAGTTTGTTGCATCCTGCAGAGGCAGCGAGGGTTGGTGGATTGCATGAATGTTGCAAAAACTCTCCTCCAGTGTAAGTCTAGGAGCCATAAACCCTCGCTTGCAAAAAGGCAGTACATCAAAATGTGGACTCCACCTGCTGTATGTTGAACTTCAATCGCACCGTACGTAGCCAACCGTGCTAATCAGAGGTGCGGGAGAAGGACAACAGACTAAACACGGGATATAGCGTTTCCCCCTCGCACTACGGGAGCTCCGGCTCATTCCCACGTGTAAACGCTCAATAATTGGCAAATAACACCTTCATATACAGATGGCCCATCTGTTTTGTCTGTACGGGATCGAGTGTTTCCCCCTCGCCCCTCGCACACGTGGGTTTCCTCTGAGAGTTCCGGCTTCCTCCTCCCACATGTTAAAATTTTAATTAATTGGCTGATAACACCGCAGTATATAGAGGACGGCAGAGCTTGGGCAAGTTGTTGGCGCGCCGGCTTAACTGCCAGGCTACCGTCCTGCTTGTATGTGGTTCCTCTCGCCTCTTAGTCGATCTCTCTCTCTACCAGAGTGAGTTCACAAGGCCCCACGACGCGTTACAAGTTTAAATCATTATTATTATTGGCCAAACATCCCTCTGTATGTAGCAGAACCCTCCTGAAAGAAGAGTATTGAGACAAAGTAAAACGCATTTGTTTTCTAATTGCATATAACACGTGAAGGAAATATATCACTCGTCATGTGTTCAACTATTAGTTGAAGTTGTCAATCTATGAATCAGTAAATGAAGGCCTTCTCGTGCCGTGTCGGTCATGGGAATTGCTTGACCATACTTCACCACGCTGGTCAGTGCAGTACGTGGTGTGCGTATGGTCGGTGAGTGCGCTGCGCTACGAACCCAGCGACCCAAGTTAAATTCACACTCAAGGCCAACACCTGTGACGATTATCTAAACCGATCATGGGCCTCCCCTAGGTCGATTCAGCTTCAAATGAGTACCCGGTGCGGTGTGTAGTAAACATCGCCACTAGGGAGACAGAAGCCGCCGGACGTGGTGCTGGCCACCCACCCACCCCCTCGTGTGCCGTGCCGGCCTTCATAGGTGCTCGCTAACAGCACTTGCCCCAACATTCTGTTCAGACTATACGGGTGATCTTTGTCTTCCTTGAGATGACAGATCGCGACAGCACAGTGAGAGATACAGGCATGGGGGGAAAACACACACGAGAGTCTTTAAAGGTTTTCATGAAATACAGAAATGCCATCAGACCAGTCTGCCTGACATTTTTCTGCGTAGGAATGTATTTTTTTTATTTCGAATATAGCCGCAACGCCAACATTGTTGTTATTAAGGAAATAGACTGGTCACAAGTGCAACTGCAGGTCCTCGGCTCAAACCCCCCTTCCCTCCTGGTCAATTTTAAGTTTCCATCATCTTCATTTTTATATTTTGTGGTTCTTTCGGTAAAGTCACGTAGGTACAAATAAAAGAAAACAAAAATGAAAACAACTACAACAAAAAAAACATTTTTATTTTTTTGTTGTTTTTTTTACGTGACTTTACCGAATAGAACCAAAGAGTACGGATCCTTGCAGTCACGAAAGCTTCAAATCTAGAAAAAAAAACATTTTTGTTTCATTTTAATAACGCAAGCAGCCGTCCACAGGTGAGGTGCCCGAAACGTCGGGAGAATTTTATTACGTTGTAAAAAAAAAAGTTGTATTATTTTTTTATTTCCCTTCTACGCGACTTTACCGAGAGAACCAATGACAACAGACAGAGTGAGTTAAATAAAAGCGCGTAGTAAAAAAATGACGTCTCCCCCACGCCCACAGTGGAGTAGTGACTGCGGCCACCAGAAACAAAGAGCGGAGCACATCGCAAACAACGGCATCGTTCCACGACACCGGCGCACCGGCGGGCTGGACAGTGTTCGTCGCACTCATTTCCCCCAAGCTATACATACCGTGGCTCACAAACTTACACACCCCCCCCCCCGCCATGACGGAGTGTGTGACAATGCACCAACCAACTCCAACCCGCATTCTCCGAATCGCTCTCATTTATCAACAGCTCGCTGGCGCGGTCTGAAGCAGTGGTTCTCGACCTTGATTTTGGCTACTCTACCTGCAACCTGTCAACCCCTTATCAGTGCCCTAGCGTATTACAGACCAACTCAGACCTTATTGGTCACCCCGTGCCCCTGATAAATCTCAACGTTCATCCTACAAAGTCCCTTCACAAGGGAGAAACACAAAAAAAATAGACAAAAACATTGAAATCATTGAAACGGCTTCACGCCATATGGACCTGAAAAAAACTATTTCCCTGTACAAGAATACGGGTAAGGGGCCGTCCATAAATGACGTCACGCGCCTAGGGGGGGGGGGGTGGTCAGACATTTGTGACGATGGGGGGGGGGGGGGGTTGAGAAATGTGACGTCACATGAAAATGCGCAACTTTCAATAAATATAGACAACACGTTCTACTTAATTAAATAGACTTTTTAATAAATGTTTTACTCCTACAACATCAGAGTGCAGCGCCACATTAAACACGCACTACAGTGACAATAGTTTAAAGCGATTTGAATCATGTTTGATATATATTTTTTTGGGGGGGGGGCAGAGCTTTGTGACGTCATATTTGAGGGGGGGTCTGACTTTTTGTGACGCCGTGTGACGAAAGGGGGGGGTCAAAAATTTTCCAAAATCGCGTGACGTCATTTATGAATGGTGCGACGGACATCGAAGCGAAGTAAAATCAAAGCGATGTACGGAGTTAGGTGGAAGGCGAAGGCTGAGGCGACGGATAAGATCAAAGACGGATGATGCTGATGCTGACGCTGCTGCTGCTGCTGTTGCCGGGACCGTTAAGTGTGGCAGTTGAGGCGACGCGAACCGGGTCGCGGTGCTCATAAAGTGACGACGTATTTGCAAAAGCGACGTACAAGCGGGAGACGTGAATCTGGGTATTCCTGTGCTTGCCATTCGCTAGAAAAAAAACCCCAAAAGAACCGACGTCTCGACCGATGGTAAAAAAAACACCACTAAGAGACCACCCGCGCACACAAATGAGTTGGTCACCAATCGCACTCAAGGAGACCAGATTAGTATATTGTCTTTTGACCACGAAACATGTAAATGTACGTAGCCAACCGTGCTAATCAGAGGTGCGGGGGGGGGGACAGCAAACTTGCAATATTCTTGGGTCTTTCGGTAAAGTCACCACCACGTAGAAGGGAAACAATAAAATAATAAAAATATAAAACAATACAATTCTCACGACGTTTAGACTGCAACACAAGCAATCATCATCAGGTGTAAAAACCACAGCAAGAAAATTTGAAAAAAGTGGCGGGTTATTTTTTAGTTTCTTGTTGTGGTTTTCACACCTGATGATGATTGCTCGTGTTGCAGTCGAAACGTCGTGAGAATTTTATTGTTTTATATTTTTATTATTTTATTGCTTCCCTTCTACGTGGTGGTGACTTTACCGAAATAACCAAGAATATGAATCCCTGCAGTCACGAAAGCTTTCAATCAAAATATAAACTTGCAATAGTTCTGCCAAACCAAAACACAACGCTGTTTAGAAAACTGTACGTCATTGAACTCAGTGGCCAGATCATCAATTGTGCTATCAAGAACACGTAACAATGACAAGATTAAACTCTCGGGATTCCAGTGATGCGGTGAAGCACGTGGGATTCCAGTGCCGAATTGCTTGCAGACCACGATGAGGCGGAGCTCTCCAATATTCCAGGGGGGGGGGGGGGATCTCGAGGCGAGGGTTGAGGCTTTGCGCACTTCAGAGTCTTCTCCAGGCATCTGTAGGGAGAGGCGAAGGCAGTGCGCTCAGGGTTAGCTGCAGGTAGCTCCCAAGCATTTCAAGCGTAAAGGAGTTAGCCGGCTCTATTCAAACGTTGATGCTGCTGCTGCTGCTCAAGACGCCATCACCTGGTCGTGCTCTCTTTGAGAAAACCCTTCTTCGAAGCGCAGTCTCGATTTTTTTTGGGGCAGAAGATTCTGCCGTCTTCGAGAAGAGATGTTGCGGAGGTGGTCTCCAATTAATGCGAGGCTCTCCAAGGGCACTCATCAGAAGATTTCCTCCTAGGTAGCTACAGTGAGGGAAAAAAGTATTTGATCCCCTGCTGATTTTGTACGTTTGCCCACTGACAAAAAAATTATCAGTCAATAATTTTAATGGTAGGTTCATTTGAACAGTGAGAGACAGAATAACAACAACAAAATCCAGAAAAACGCACGTCAAAAATGTTATAAATTGATTTGCATTTTAATGAGGGAAATAAGTATTTGACGCCCTCGCAATCAGAAAGATTTCTGGCTCCCAGGTGTCTTTTATACAGGTAACGAGCTGAGATTAGGAGCACAGTCTTAAAGGGAGTGCTCCTAATCTCAGCTTGTTACCTGTATAAAAGGCACCTGTCCACAGAAGCAATCAATCAATCATATTCCAAACTCTCCACCATGACCAAGACCAAAGAGCTCCCCAAGGATGTCAGGGACAAGATTGTAGACCTACACAAAGCTGGAATGGGCTAAAAGACCATTGCCAAGCAGCTTGGTGAGAAGGTGACAACAGTTGGTGCGATTATTCGAAAATGGAAGAAACACAAACGAACTGTCAATCTCCCTCGGTCTGGGGCTCCATGCAAGACCTCACCTCGTGGAGTTGCAACGATCATGAGAACGGTGAGGAATCAGCCCAGAACTACACGGGAGGATCTTGACAATGATCTCAAGGCAGCTGGGACCATAGTCACCAAGAAAACAATTGGTAACACACTACGCCGTGAAGGACTGAAATCCTGCAGCGCTCGCAAGGTCCCCCTGCTCAAGAAAGCACATATACATGCCCGTCTGAAGTTTGCCAATGAACATCTGAATGATTCAGAGGACATCTGGGTGACAGTGTTGTGGTCAGATGAGACCAAAATGGAGCTCTTTGGCATTAACTCAACTCGCCGTGTTTGAAGGAGGAATGCTGCCTATGACCCCAAGAACACCATCCCCACCGTCAAACATGGAGGTGGAAACATTATGCTTTGGCGGTGTTTTTCTTCTAAGGGGACAGGACAACTTCACCGCATCAAAGGGACGATGGACGAGGCCATGTACCGTCAAATCTTGGGTGAGAACCTCCTTCCCTCAGCCAGGGCATTGAAAATGGGTCGTGGATGGGTATTCCAGTATGACAATGACCCAAAACACACGGCCAAGGCAACAAAGGAGTGGCTCAAGAAGAAGCACATTAAGGTCCTGGAGTGGCCTAGCTAGTCTCCAGACCTTAATCCCATAGAAAATGTGGAGGGAGCTGAAGGTTCGAGTTGCCAAACGTCAGCCTCAAAACCTTAATGACTTGGAGAAGATCTGCAAAGAAAAGTGGGACAAAATCCCTCCTAAGATGTGTGCAAACCTGGTGGCCAACTACAAGAAAAGTCTGACCTCTGTGATTGCCAACAAGGGTTTTGCCACCAAGTACTAAGTCATGTTTTGCAGAGGGGGTCAAATACTTATTTCCCTCATTAAAATGCAAATCCATTTATAACATTTTTGACATGCGTTTTTCTGGATTTTTGTTGTTGTTATTGTCTCTCACTGTTCAAATAAACCTACCATTAAAATTATAGACTGATCGTTTCTTTGTCAGTGGGCAAACGTACGAAATCAGCAGGGGATCAAATACTTTTTTTCCCCTCACTGTATAAGATTCCCCCGTAGTCACGGATGTCATTGTGGCTGGTGTTAATGGTCACGGGTAGTCACGGGTGGTCACGGGATCATCTTTGCCTGCTGCGAGGAAGGTGCTGCAAGCCACTGGGCTGATTACTGGCGGTCACGTGCGCGACGAGGTGAAGTGGGATTCGGCTCTTCTTGCCGGCTTTCATTATCTAATACATGCGCATCATACAGAACTAACTGGGATGATAAGGCCAATTTAAAGAGGTGGATTTTCAAGGTTGGACAATTAAAAAATACTCCTCCGCCGGGTGTGGTCCAAACTTTTCTTTTTCCGTGGTGTATGCATCGCTTGGCCGTGTATGATCCAATAATGACTTCACATTTGTCATTCACCAAAAAAGGTATGCCTCGGGGGGGATCAGTCAAGACCAGTTATACCCGACTCCTGGTCTCGCCTCTGTAAAGCATGATCTCATGCCTCCTGCATTGACAATTAACGTGGGGAATGGGAGGGGACCTCTCTTTCGTCTTGCTCGAGCTTGCGACAATCGCACCATTAATCTCAATAACATTACACGGGCAACTCGGCAACAAACCTCACGTCAAGCTCATCTTCAATTTACCACAATATAGCATTTCTCACACACGAGCTCGGCTTTCCCGCACCTCCGATTAGCACGGTTGGCTACGTACGGTGCGGTAGAAGTTCACCATACACATACGCACAGGTGTGACTGGCAGGTCGCTCCGAGGCACAAACACATTACGTTTTAACATTTGGGTGTCGCACTTAATTGTGCTATGTTCCAGTTGCCAGAATTAAAAACAACAAATGGGAAAGCTAAAAAAAACCGTGTCCCTTTGAAGTTAAGTCATCTTCTTCCATGGGCTCGTTTACAAAGATGGTTTTGGATTTCCGACAGTGTTCCGAATCGATTCTTCCCGTCTCACGACGCCGGTGGAATCGCAGCATCATGGCCTCGTGCAAGAACGTCAAAAGCATGTTCGGTACAGGGCAGTTGTTCGTGGTTACGTTTGTGTTAAATTCAGACTTTTAGGAACTGTAATCATGCTTAGCACAGGAAAAGCAGTACTGGTTGTTGCAATTCTGTTGAATGGACAGACTGCGGCACGTAACAGGAACGTGCATTTAACAATGATCGAAGCACACTAGTCAACGCGGACTGTTGTACTGTTTATGTATTGTAAGATGGACAAGGCCCCACCACAGGAACGTGGAATTGAGACATTTAGCATAGGCAGTCACGAGCCTTAATCATGCAGCAGTTATGTGGGCAGCATGGCTATTTACAGTACAGTCGAAAGGGCTTGCGTCTTTGACCAAATCACACAGAAAGTACCCCAATATGGTCAGATCTCAAAAGCGAAGAAGGGTTAAGCCTAGATAGTGCTCGAGATGGGCCACCACCATGCACATAAGTTGGTATTGGGTGTTCTGGGGCTATGTTGGTTGACAACGGAGGGCAGTGATGTATGCCACTAAACCCGAGTACAGCAAGTCCTCGGTTAACGCGGAAGATGCGTTCTGAAAAGTGCCTCGTTTAGCGGGAAAAAAAAAATCATTAAGCGAAAACAATTTCCCCATCATGTAACAATAAAAAGTTTTACGATGAACAATGGACACCGCTGCATCGCTGTATCATTCCGCGTACTCGATCATAACGCTCAGCCGCGCGTCCAAAGTAGTTCGTCGTTGACCGCTCGGAAACATAAAGTGTGCGTTCCGCTTTGTGCGAAAAGTGTTTCCCCGATTGAAGAACTGCTTGACAGCGACTACGTGCTGTGTGAACGCACGCGAAGCGATGACTTTACCGTATGCAGTTTAAACTACGGTATGCAGTTTGCGGGAATAATTTTTTTTTATATTCCCAATGACAACATTTCCATGTTTTTGGTTTTTAACTTCTTTTAGATGTATTTTTTTATTGTAAGACCACGTTTTTGTACAGTTAGTTCAAAGTAACATTGCAGTTAAAATGTAAGGCTAGTTAACGCGCATATCATAAGTTAGCATTATAGATTGCACAGTAATTTACGAAAACTACCTAAATGTAACAGGAGCATATCATTCGCATATGATAAACATAAATCATCTATCCTCACCCCTGTGGAAATACATTTTACTCAAGTGTAAAAATTAACATTGTATATTACTTAAAACAATCAAACGCACGTCTGCAGTGATGGTCACGGGTATTCAGAGTAAATTAAAGCGGATTTCTATTCGGTAAAGTCACGTAGTTAAAAAAAATCACGACGTTTCGGCCACAACACAAGTGGCCTTCATCAGGTGAAGGGACCAAACTCTGTACTCTGGAACAGTCCCGGCCCCTTCACCTGATAAAGGCCACTTGTGTTGTGGCCGAAACGTCGTGATTTTTTGTTTTCATTTTTTTACCTACGTGACTTTACCGAATAGAACCAACGAATATGGATCCTTGACAGTCACGAAAGCTTCAAATCTAGTACAGCGGAGTTGGTACAGACAAGACAGGTGTTGGTTGTCACAGGCAGTCACGCGGACTGGTATTGCTAATCACAGCTGTCAAGGGCAGTCATTGGCCACGTAACGATGTGACGACTGATCGAATAAAGTCAATTGTTGCACCCGCAATAATACGCTACGCATCGAATGATTGTGTAGAGAACTGACAATTCACGGCGTACGCAGATTGCATGCCGTTACATTTAGGTTTTTTCAGCGAACAAAACTATACGAGAAACACATGGCGAGCGAGGAACTTGCACAAACAAGATGGTAAAAACACGACAAACATTTGATCCTTCAATTGAATCGCAAGCGTGAATTGTGACAATTCACAGACCGGCTTAGGGAGAGGGTGGGTGAAAACCTTCCCCCGTAGTCAGGGATGTTAACGGGGTTAGGGTGTTAGTGGTCATTGATAGTCGCGGGTAGTCACGGGTAGCTGCGAGGGCGGTGCTGAGAGTCGCTGGGCCGATTTACTGGCGGTCACGTGGGTGACGAGGTGAAGTGGGATTCGCTTCTTCTTGCCGCTCTGCATTATCTTATACAGCGGCAACAATACAACACTGCGCTTTGCAACTCCCCTCTCACGGAAATTGCATGGTGTGCCATCGCGTCCCCCACATGTGCTGCCGGTGTGTTTTATCCTGCGTCCCCAGGTGGATCACAAAAGTTTTTTTGAGGATCTCAGGACAAATCAGAACAGACACTTACATAAGCATAAGACAATTTCATTATGGCTGAGCACATTAAAAATCCCTGACTAAGAATTTCTCCGTTGAATGAAAGGATAACTTTTACCAATAAATGAAGCTAGTACTTTGCGTCTATAATCTATTGGTAATTTTTGGTGACAGCTTTCTGGTGGATCACGCAGCCTGTTGAGATCCACCAAAATCGATCACAGTGCTTGGTGTATTGGCCACCACTAGCGTACGGTGTTGGTGGTCACAGAGATGATGGTGATGATGACGATGATGACCACAGTGGTCAAGGGGTTCCTTGAAATATAATTGGTCAAACATCCCAATATAGGATGCTCATGAAAAAGTGTCTTGCACATTGCGATGGTGGTTGGTCACTGCTGGCGTTGGCCAGCGACAAGCAGGCATGATGAGTCACAGGGGCGAAGCTGGTAGTCATGCAGGCATGGGGCTGTGACCGCGAAAGGCTGCTGTCGGTAGTCACGGGAGGTCACAACGCGTCACGATGCAGCTGTTCGGTAGTAACATGGATGGCGCAGGTGTAGTCTTGAGTAGCCACGAGGCTGCTGCTGGCGGTAGTAGTCACGAGATGAGCTTGACGGAGAGGTTGAGCCGCACGTCGCGCAAGAAGACGGAACTCAGATCCCACTGAGCCAAGCGTGACACAGCCGCCACGCACGATCCTCCACGCCCCAGCAGCATCCGCTGCAGCAACGACAACAACAATCACGCGCAACACGGCATCTTTTACAGCATCAACAAGGCCAATAATCACGTAACACACATTAAGGCATTCACGACAGCGACGATAACAATTATAGGATAACGTACTCGACAGGACCCAAGAAACAATCCATCACAACAGCGGTGACCAAAACACCACCAGCACTGTGATCTGGCTGACGATGATGATGCCAATGATGTCATAAAGCCCTGCCCATCACCTCCCGTTCAGCGGCACACGTGGGAACAACAAATAGGTGAGCGAGACTTTTTTTCTCGCGTTATTTGATTGTTCGTGTATTGTACTGGATAATTGTAAGAGTGAACCATTACTTAAATATTTCGATGGCCCAGCACGACAATATTGAACGTGCTATAACGATGACACAATGATAGCCTTAAGACAGTCGCCATACGACACACGGTGCACTAACGTGGGTCGTGTCGGTGACGACGTGGGGATAAATGCTGGCGATGGCGTGGTGATGCCGTCGGTGAGGCCGGTGATGTTTACGCTGGTGACGTCGGTGATGCTGGTGCCATCGCCGATGGTGCCACTGTTCGTGACGATGCTGGTGATGGTGTTAATGTCAGCGACGTCTGTGATGCTGGTGATGGTGTTAGCATCAGTGAAGGTGGTGATGTAAATGATGCTGATGATGTCAGTGATATTGGTGGTATCGGTGATGCCAGTAATTTCTGGTGAAGTCTGTGTTGCTGGTGATGGTGTTGATATCAGTGATGTGGCGATGTCCGTGATGTCGGCGATGGTGCCAACCATGTGCGAGTTCTTGGTGACGGTCAGCTGCTGGATGATATGCAGCTCCCCACTTGGCCCCTCCTCCCAGTGCAACACGCTCTGTGTGAACAAACGTTACAGCGTTAGTGGGGTCAGCTTCTCAGTGGCCCGATGTGGCCACTGTGAATCACCTGTGCGAGACAAAACCCAGAACCAGGGCTCGCATCCAAGCACTCCAAGGTGCTGTGTATATCTGCGTGCGTGTGTGTGTGTATATATTTGCAGATTATTTGGCTGCTTTAACTTTCCACCTGATAATCTACGTCGTTGAGCTATCGTATGTGGCAAGGTTGCTTCTGAAAAATAAGGACGACCGCTTGTGATGCGTTCGAAACGTCGTGATTTATTTTAATTTCATTTTATTTTTACATACGTGACCTTACCAAAAGAACCAATGAGCATAGTAATTCCTGCAGTCACGAAAGCTTCAATCCTAGATTAATCCACCTCTACGGGGAGGTTGTCCTCACAATTATGTCCAAAACATATTTCCCCGTGTTGTCTTCTCTGTGTATGTATCTCTACTTGTTGTAATTTTGTTTCGCTTTCGTTTACCGTGGTTGGTGTCTCCGTTTTAGTTTGTTTCCCATGTGCTTTCTACGCTGTCGATTTCCCATGTGTTTCCCCCGATTTATTGCCTGCATTGGTATGTGCATGTCCATGCACGGTTACCCTTCCCTTCCCCCACCTCTACGGCCTATAGAAGTCCCTGTACGTTACCCCTCCGGGCGTCGTTCTGTGTTGTGCTTCTCCATGTGTGAATGCCTCTTGGTGTGGTGTTGCTCGTTGTGTCCCTCTGTACTGCCCTAAACACCTTCCCCTGCATGTCTTCTCTGTATGTATCTCTGCTACCTTGTACCTCGTGTCTGTTCACGAGTCCTTGTCCTCTGTTTACATTGGTGTGTTCAGCCCAGAGGATGAGAACAAAAGATTTAGCAGCCTTTTGAAATGCGTGGTCAACCAGGTTTAGTGTCTAACTGTGTTGTTGGCCGACTGGGATTGCATCACATTATGTTTCTAAGGTTTGCCGAGTTCGCGTCTCCCATCTTCTTGATGTATTTGCCTCCGTGCAGTTTGCCGTTCTCTGTATGCTGTGTGCGATGTCCCTCTGTGTGTGATGTCTCTCTGTGTGTGATGTCCCTCTGTGTGCGATGTCCCTCTGTGTGCGATGTCCCTCTGTGTGTGATGTCCCTCTGTGTGCGATGTCCCTCTGTGTGTGATGTCTCTGTGTGCGATGTCCCTCTGTGTGCGATGTCCCTCTGTGTGCGATGTCCCTCTGTGTGCGATGTCTCTCTGTGTGTGATGTCCCTCTGTGTGATGTCCCTCTGTGTGATGTCCCTCTGTGTGATGTCCCTCTGTGTGATGTCCCTCTGTGTGTGATGTCCCACTGTGTGCGATGTCCCTCTGTGTGTGATGTCTCTCTGTGTGCGATGTCTCTCTGTGTGCGATGTCCCTCTGTGTGCGATGTCTCTCTGTGTGCGATGTCCCTCTGTGTGTGATGTCCCTCTGTGTGATGTCCCTCTGTGTGTGATGTCCCTCTGTGTGCGATGTCTCTCTGTGTGCGATGTCCCTCTGTGTGTGATGTCCCTCTGTGTGTGATGTCCCTCTGTGTGTGATGTCCCTCTGTGTGTGATGTCTCTCTGTGTGTGATGTCCCTCTGTGTGCGATGTCTCTCTTTGTGCGATGTCTCTCTGTGTGCGATGTCTCTCTGTGTGCGATGTCCCTCTGTGTGATGTTTCTCTGTGTGTGATGTCCCTCTGTGTACGATGTCTCTCTGTGTGCGATGTCTCTCTCTGTGTGTGATGTCCATCTGTGTGTGATGTCTCTCTGTGTGGTTAACGCCATTTTCACCCGAGGATGAGCGCTTGTGTTGCGTTTGAAACGTCGCAATTTATTTTAAATTTATTTCTACATACGTAACTTTACCAAAAAAAAAAACAATGAGTGTGGCTCAGTGGGCTTTACCTGGTAAAATAAAAAATAAGTTTAGTTTTTTGTGATTTACTTACCTTTCCTATCCTTTGCACTCCTATCGTGTTTTTGTATTGCTTGTTGTTGTAACCTTCTGACTTGTCATTACTTGATATTCATGAAAAGGAGCTTAATAGCTCATCGGTTTCCTCCAGGATAAATAAAGATTCTGATTATGCATATGTGGAGAGTCGTGCAGCGATTAGCGTGCTGTGCTATGAACCCAACAATCCGAGTTCGATTCCCGCTCACGGCCACCAACACCAGTGACGATTATCTGAACCGGTCCTGGGCCTTCCAAGGTCGACTCAGTCACACTCGAGTAACTGGTGCGATGTGTAAAGCATCGCCGTTAGAGATACAAAGGCTATCGTGTGGTGCTGGCACACTCACCCCCTCAAATGCCGTGCCAGCCTTCAGCACACTTCCCCCTACAGTCTGTTGAGGCTATGCGGGGGACCTTTGTGTGTATGTGTTGTGTGTACTTAACCTGCTTGATGAGGTAGGGCACCTCCTGTGGGAGCACCTCGAGCAGCCGCGCTCGCACGGCATCGAGGCTCAGCTGCATGGGCGTCTGATCGGTGAGCACGGAGCTGTGGAACCGCCATGGCGACGCGCGGGCCCGCGACAGCAGATAGCCCTATTCATGCGCACACACAAAGACAAAGGTCCCCCATATAGCCCGTGACAGACTCTTGGGGCAAGTGCTGTTAAGCGAGCGCCTATGGAGGCCAGCAAGGCAGGCGAGGGGGTGGGTGGCCGCCACCACGCCCGACTGCCTTTGTCTCCCCAGTGGCGAAGTTTTACACACCGCGCCAGGCACTCATTTGAGGCCGAGTCGGCCTAGGGGAGGCCCAGGAAAGGTACAGATAACACAAACTTGCTAACGTTCTCCGATGTGTTTTCCCATTTGTTCGTCACGATGTCCGATGTTTCGTTCCACGCTCAAGCACATGGAGCAAAACGTTGCGACATCGAGCACCTATTCGGCCCCGTTCTCACACACATATGCACGCGCGTGCTCACCCTCAGTGTTTCAACTTCGTCGCCGTTGAGCGCCGATACCATGAACACATCGTGGAAGAATGACCGAGGCGCCCTGCCATGGCGCCGAGGCCTCGTCACTTCCTTGGGAGGCTCCGCCCCTTCATGCAGAGGCCCCGCCCCATCCGGTTCAGACCCCGCCTCTTCCGCAGCCACACGTTTATCCCTGGCGAGGGCAGCGGTGACGTCATAGCTCAGCGCCTCCGTGATCTCCAGCAGATCGCTCTTACCCTTGAGGATGTCCACCTACACAACGGCGTTGTCGAGACGAAGTTTTTTCATCATACAATAGCAATTTTCATGATACAATGTTTATTGCAATATCGACGTGTGTTCTATAACTTTGTAACTGAATTTCAGTTGAACGCGTAGCGTTTCGCAACCAATATTATCCATAACACAGGGGATTTGTTTTGGGTTAGATCGCGTAAATATGTCCTTACCTCACCACCACCCGACAGCCAATAAGTAAGGTTTGTCACGTAACAAAAAGTGCCAAGTAGTCCACTACTTCAGCAGGAGAGTAAACCCACAACATTTACAATTTGAGTATGACGTTTCGCTAGTGATTACAACCAGCCTCCTCATGCGATTCAACAGGTGCTTATGGCAAATTGCCTGTTGGAACTGAATTTATTATTTTTACTGCAGGTCAATCAACTTCAGCCAGCCATAAATCATTCCAATTTCACAATCTATATCACTTATATCAGGGGTCCCCAACCCCCGGGCCGTGGACCGGTACTTCCGTCCGCGCCTCTTTCCCGTACTGCGCACTTGTCTCAGTCACGTGGTGTTGGTAAGCCCACAAGCTCTAACCCCTAGTAGCCACAATGAGTAAAAAACAAATGTCACTGGAGAGCTTCTTTGAAAAGGGGGAAAGACCCAATGATGAACCCCCCCCCCCTCCCCCGGTCCGTGAATAAATTGTCTTCCACAAAACCGGTCCCTGGTGCCAAAAAGGTTGGGGACCGCTGTCTAGTAACACACACACACACACAGTTATATAACAACCATTTCCGTCAAATTCTGAAATACGTTGCAAAGCACTCATTTAATGGTGGGGAATCATTGCGCGCAAGGTGCAGGAGGGGAGGTGTTGCCGATATCACAGCTGGCCACCTCATCTACCGAGCACGGGTATTCACTCACACCGATGGCTGAGCCAATCTGGGAGATCCCCAGGAGATACCACTTTCCACCAATATATATTCCATGACCAGGTATCAAACCCAGGTAACTTGGATTATGCCACCAGCGTGTCAACTACGATGCCATCAACAGTGGTTCGGTTTGTTGGTGGTAGAAAGAGTTGCCCTTATAGCTATTAACAGACTACTGGGGCAAGTGCTGTTTTGCGAGCACCTTTCAAGCCAGGCACGGCATCTCAACTTCGAATTAGCTCAGTAATGAGGACTAACGGTAGAATGGTGATATTAACATTTTACGGTTCCAATGACGTATGTGTATGTACGTGTACGTTACAATCAGTTTTTCTTCAGAGGCCATGCAGAGGGGCGTGTGGCAGTTTGGCGCAAGTTATTATAGAGTGCGGACGTGTCGCTACAGTTCTCTGCGGTGAGTACAATGTCTTTAAAAAGAGTCGCGCTAGGGCTCTCCAAATAAAATTAATGCTGAACCGCTCGCGCGTTCCGAGATTCAGCGGTGAACCGGACCCCACCCATTCAAATTGCAGATGTCTCGGAATGGGAAAGGGTTAACGTACGCGTGCGGCGTGTTGGTGGTATAATCGCATGACATGGAGTGTGGCGTGTTCACAGCTACGTGTGGCCTGGTCACAAACGAGTGCCGTGTCTCCGTTTTCTTGCACACACTCACCTTGTTCAGCACCAGAAGGCTGGGAAGCTCTGGGTTTTTGCGGAGGCAGTTTAGGGTCTGGGCGTCGAGTTGACATCGCGTTTTCAACCATGGGTCCGACACGTCCACGCACACCAACACTAAGAGAACACAAATACGTGTCCCCGTGTAGCCTTAAGACTGTTGGAACAAGTGGTGTGGTCAAATACCACACCTGGCTGCCTTTATCTCCACAGTGCTGATGTTTACACACACCACGGTGTGCTAGCGGTTAATTTCAGGCTGAGTCTAAGTATTGCTAGTGTTTGTAACGAAATCAAATGTTGTGGATTTACTCTCCAACACACCGGTGTGCTGAAGTCGTTACTAATTGACATGTTTTGTTTACGTGACAAACCTTACCGGTTGTGTCAGGTGGCGGAGGGTTACAACACATTTATACTTACAGCGACCTAACTCAAAAACCTATATTATATTGATTGCGGAAGCCTATGTGTTAAACTGAGTCCAAGTAGCAAAAGCCAAATATATGTTTAGATATAATTTACCATTTTTGTTGTCCTCGGACAGAAATTAAACTCAGCTCTGTGGGTTCGATATAGTCCACGAACCACTATGTCAATCTCCCCTCCCATACACACACACACACACAAAGTCAAACACCCCCTGTATAGCCCCCGCTGTATGGCCATACAGACTGCCGAGGCAAATGCTGTTAGTGAGCACCAAGACCAGCCACGGTAACTTCTTCTATTCGCGATGTGGCCAACTCACAGCCACAGCAGTAACCATATGAAACCGAGCGATTGCCTCATTCATTAAAGAAGATTCGTCTCAGTTGATACTGAACCCTCATTAAATCTGTAGCAGGTTAATTTTATCCAATGAAGACCCCTTCTCCAATCAAATACATAACCTAGCGCTGGCACACGGACACCGCGGCGAGTGCACGGTGGCGCATACACATTGGTCCGTACCCACATCCGCTTGCTCAAGCGATGCTTGAGGATCCTTGGTGAAAGATGGAGCCAGGCCATGTCTGCAAAAAGATAAGGACGAAACGTTAAGGATTCTCAGTGAAGCCTTTAATAGACTGTTGGGACAAGTGTTGTTCGTTAGCACAACAGCAAGGCCTCGATGGCACACGACGGGGTGGTGGGGCCTTCGTTTTCCCAGGGATGATGTTCAAATGCTACACCAGGTACTTGCCCATTTAAGGCCGAGAAAGCACAGCCGTTTCGATGATGTCACTTGCTACTAATGTTAGCGATAGCCGAGATTCGGACTAAAGTAGCTGGGTTCGTAGCACAGTGCACGAACCACTGCTCCACTGCTCCCCACATACACAAACACGTATGCATTGATGTTTTGTATGCATGCAAAACATCAATGTAGAAAATGGCCAAACACATTCATGAAAAAAAATACATTGATACTTTTCATGATAAATGACATTTACGTTATTGCATGTGTACATACGTATTGTACATATATACACACATACAAAGACCATCCATGTAGCCTTTACCAGATTGTTGAGGCAAGTGCTGTTAGCAAGCACATATGAAGGCCGGCACGGCACACGAGGGAGTGGGTGGCCAGCACCACGCCTGACTGCCTTTGTCTCCCAAGTGGCGATGTTTACACACCGCACCAGAGCTTCAAGTTAATACGAGTCGACCTAGGGGAGGCCCAAGACCGGTTCAGATAGATTCACTGGTGTTGGCCGTAAGCAGGAATCAAACAAAGGTTGCTGGGTTCGTAGCGCAGTCCACTAACCAGTGTCAACGCTCCCCACACGCGCTGTGCTTTGCAATGTGTGTTGGACGTACAGTATTGCACGTGCTGTCATACATTGTGTGCGTGTTGTGTACTGTGCTTTACCGTTTGGAACGAGAGGGACTTGTCAGACCAGGCGTGTCCAAGAGCACCTTAATACACAGAACACAAGACGGCAACACATTGAGATATACGGCCTTCGTGAGTAGTGGAGTACATGTCCGTACGCAGGACCCCAAATAAGCAGCGTACTGGGCGTTTTATGCGTTAAAATAGATCTATCACGTAAGATATTTATTAAACAGTGTAATGACCTGTTCAGATCAGTTTGCTGCACGGCTTAACCCTTTCCCGCTCCAAGAAGTCTTCAAGTTACAGGGTAGGTCCCGTTGAATCTCAGAACACGCAAGCGGGAGCCCGAGTACATTTTACGACATGAAGACGTACCAATATAAATTGATTTTATTTTAGTTTTCGTTCCGATAACGTACATTCATGTCATGTATTATTGAACAGAATCGGGAGAAAAACCGATGACGTAAATGTACGTCACGGGAATGGGGAAGGGTTATATTCACAAGATAGTTCACCTCACGTCTTAAGACCCTCGGAGACCAGTGTCAGCAGAACGCACACATAGTAACCCCCCCCCCCACCACAAGCAACCATGTGTAGGTCCTACCCCCCCCCCCCACATGTTAACCACTTCACGTACCCCCCCCCCCCCCCTCATTTTACCCACACCCCTCACGTATTTATTTTAATAAGTGTTCAGCCAACCCTGGAGCATCCCAACAATGAGCTCTGTAAATAAGGAGCTCATTGTCCCCTGAAAGTATGTTTACTGTTGGATTGGGAAAGTGAACAGAAGAAATTAAAATGTATATTTGCATTATATAAATAAACTGAAGCGTGTGCGGATGAAGGAGTGGTCATGTGACCGTTGGGGTCCATTGAGCGGGTCCTTTGGTAATGTTTAATTGCTGAGCTACGGTTAATATGTTTATGAAAAAATAATCTTTTGTACGATTTCATACAATTTTATCAAATATTTCTACAGTAGTTCAAGGTTAAATTGCTATTAAACTGTAAGGCTCTGAGTTAGCATAAAATACATAATAGTTTAATCAAAATTACTTGTGACTGGAATGGTTTTTGCTTTTAAGGTTTATTTGCTATACTTTGGACTCTGAGGGTTTTTTGTATTGTTTGTGCTTTTAGCTTTCTGACCCACCCCCACTTTACATCTGTGAATAAAGAGCTTTATAGCTCATAGGATTTATCCAAGATAAATATTCTGATAAGGTAATATTGCATTTTACAACCCAGTTTTTTCTATAAAAAAATCATACATTACCCAAAAACTCAGGTACTACTTTAAGGCTGAGTCGACCTAGGTGAGGCCCAGGACCCTTTCAAATATTAGCCTCTGTTATTGATCGTGAGCGGGAATCGAACACGGGTGAAAGGGTTTGCATGCATATGTTTTAGTACGTGTATATTGATGATGTGTGCAAACATATGTACTGTATTATATGGCCAATTCCTAAGCTGTCAGAAGAATCCCATAAAAGTATATGGAGATTCCAGTATTAATTCGTATGAATGGGAGTCTAGTGGTCATTTAAGGTATCTCCACTCGATTGCACGCTTTGACAATTCTCCCAAAAAAATACGGGGCAATCCGCAGTTCCAAGTCTCACCATTCTGTGAATAGTCTTAATCTGTTCCAAGCAATGCCAGGTGAGTGATCGTGACACGTGATACTCGTGTTTATACCAGTGTGTGCACGAATGAGAGGTCATGTAAGAGTGTGCGTTTATGAGTATAAATGCACGAGTCTGTTTATACGAGTCTGCTGACACGATGAGTGTGTGTACGTGGGTAATGTCCCAATTTGGAGCGTAGCAACAGCATAGCGGTAAGCATGCTGCACTACGAACCCGGCCAACTGAGTTCAAATCCCGCTCACGGCCAAAATCGGTGATTATCTTAAACCGGTCCTGCACCTCCCCTCCGTCGACTCAGCCTCAAATGAGTACCTGGTGCGGTGTGTAAACATCGTCACTCGGGAGACAAATGCGGCCAGGCATGGTGCTGGCTACCCATACCCTCATGTACCGTGCAGGCCTTCATAGGTGTTCGCTAACAGCACTTGCCCCAACAGTCCATTGAGGCTATACGGGGGATCTTTGTATTTGCATGTGTGCGCATATGAGATTGTGTATATGAATTAGTGTTCTGAGTGTATATGAGCATGCATGAATGATTGGCTCTTACGATCTGAGCATCATCTTCCGTGAGGACTCCAGCAGACGTACAGCGAGTCGTGTGAACTTTTCTGGACACGCCAAACACCTACACATTCGCCCACACACAAAATACACACGCGCGCAAATACACACGCATTAATATGTCGGCGTACACACTCAAAGAATAAAACAGTGGTAGTCATTCATGCTCTACGCAATTAACCCAGCGACCCAAATTTCATTCCTGGCTACACCGAAGTGCACGAACCACATCATAAACGCTCCCCAAAGACAAAACCTCCCTGTATAGCCTTTAACAGGCTGTTGGGGAAAGTGTTGTTAGCAATCACTTATGAAGGTCGGCACGACCCACGAGGGGATGAGTGGCGAACACCATGCCCAGTCGCCTTCGTCTCCCCAGTGGTGATATTCGCCACGGTTATTGGTCATGAGCGGGAATGGGGAATGAAACTTGGGTCGCCGGGTTCGCAGTGCAGTGCGCGCACCACTACACTACCACTCCCCAAGACAAATATCCCCCATATAGCCTTTAATAGACGCTTGGGGCAAGTGCTGTTAGTGAGCACCTATAAAGGCTGTCATGGCACAAGAGTGGGTGGGTGACTAGCGCCATGCCCAGCCGAATTTGTCTCCTAGTGGTAGTGTTTACACACTGCATTAGAAACTAATTTGAGGCTGAGTCGACCTAAGGGAAGAGGGGCCCAGGACCGGTTCAGATGATCGTCACTGGTGTTGGCCGTGAGCGGGAATCGAACTCGGGTCGCCGGGTTCGTAGCGCAGCGCGCTAACCACTACACTACAATGCGTTGCGCTTCCACATGCATGGGTCACGTGACAGATTTGACGTCACAGCTCACTTGCCGTGCAAAAATTATAAGCATTGTGGGCTCCCCCCCCCCCCCCAAAAAAAGTGTATTTTTTATAATTTTTGCATGGTGTACAGTCTGGAAAGTACCCACATGGCAAATTTCAAGTTTGCTGCATGTCGGGAAGTACGCTAAACATTTTGAACAGACACACATAATCACAACTTTGCCTTTTATATATATGGAGATGCACACATAGGTAGCAGGTACCCACACATATGTGTACCTTCCTGCCCAGGATTTGGTTGGCAAGTGTGGATTTGCCAGCATTGGGGGCGCCTATGATGGCGACGCGGAGAAGACGAGGGCAGCTTGGCTGATCCGGGGTCAGCGCCAACTGAGCTGCGTGAGCATCTACAATCACGTGCGCATACACAGCATACAGCATAAATGTAGACACAAACAATATATACGACACATATAAACACACCACAGCTGATAACAGTCTTCATGTGCCACTAAGTGAAGATGTCACACAATGCTTGTGCCATGCTAGGTGCACTTTAGGCCACCGACGTGTCCAAGGCTTGCTGAAAGGTTATGGGACCAGACCCAGGTGTCATGGGTTAACGGACCTGACAAAGATGGCTGGCAGATGCACCACCTGTGATTCCCACTGTGCCAACTTGCTTCGTTTTTGACATCCGGCACTCCGATCGTTGCTATAAACGTTACTCCTCCAGCCTCCATTGTTGTTGTCTCCAACTGCTCAGTAGCGTCTTTCACGAGCCTCCCCCACAGAGGCTTATCTTGATATCGATAGAGCCAGTCATACGGCAAATACAATCAGCTCAAATTCTCCTGTACTACATCAGGCTATCTCTGCTGTAGACCGTGCCGTGCCTATTCAACCCGCTCTATCTGGCCAAACTGAAACTGCTTGCGCATGCAGTTGCTGGGTTTGAGGGCAACAAAACCACACTCAATGGAGCCTCTCCAGCCAGAGGAGCTCACGGATAGGACCATGTCCAGATATATCTTGGATCCGTGAGCTATTCACACCATCCAGCAAAGTAAAACCAAGATGGATTGTTGACAGGCTAGCCTGAATGTTCCAAGCTGGAGCTGGTGTAAAGGGGTTCATGCAAACGTCGAGATGAGAGGGCAAAAACTGTGGCCGAAAAGACCCGAAGAAGTTGGGTGCATCAACCACACTCACTTGCTTGTGGTAGAAGACGGATGTGAGCGATGCCATGGGGGGGGGGGGAAAGAATGACTTTAGTCATCTGGTTACCCTCATGGCACGCTCACATCTACTACGTTAAAGACGGGTATGCTAAGCTGCCGATTTTTAGGATAACTTCATTTGCAATTGCATTTGACATATCCGTATGTTTACATAGTAGTACAGTACAAATCACCCTACATCTTTTTTAAGTTTCTTTCACTGAATTGCAATTGTACTATGATGAGTCAAAGAATAATCTGCCCGCGCTGACTTGCCTTACCAGGAATTAATGATATAACATTAATATATGTTCGTGCAATATTTTATATTTCTCATTGGACGTAATTTGTACTCTGATTTCTTTTGACTTTATGGCTGTACTTTCTTTTGCTTTTGTCAATTTGGAGACCCAGGTCACTTGCAAATGAGTTCATCCTAATCTCTTGAGAAGTCACCTGGTTAACAAAAATGAACCTGAACTTGACATTAATCTACACGGGGCAAGATAACGGCAATAACTAGGAGTGATTCTTCTGAATTAAATAATTGAGGGGGATGTGGGAACATAGTGATGAGTTGTAGAAAGCCTCGAATCCCAGGCTATTCTGGGCTAGGCTTCCCGTCAACAGTTGAGGAATGGTGTTCGTGGCTTACAACCCCACCAAAAATTAACATTCACGGAGGAATGCCGGCAAGGCTGCCGAATCATGCATCAAATTACGTCCTGTCCCAGCATACACAGTATGATGAGCATATATACCCTACGTACAGTAACTACAATGTGCTGTATTTGTAAACTGCATGTTTGCTCAGGATATACTTTATGTGCGCTATATGTCCACTGTGGGTGTGTTGCGTATTCTGCATGCACCGTGTATAACGCGCACGTGTGGACCTGGTAAAGCGCTGATGCTCAGCGGATTTGCCAGAGGGCTGCTGCCCTGTGCTGGCACGTGGAAGGCGCTGCCGAGTACAGAGAGCTTCACCTTGTCCTCCTCATCCCGGCTGGCTCCGGCCCGCACAGCATAGCAGGCACACCCTGACGGCACACACACGCACACACGCGCGCGCACAACAGCTAAAAAGATTGTCATGGACTGTCGGGGCTAGTGCTGTTAGCGAGTGGTTAACACCACGCTCGACCGCCTCTCTGCCCGGTCATGATGTTTTAAAACATGGCACCAGGTACGTATTTGAGGCCGAGTCGACCAAGGCGAGCCCCAGTGCAGGTTCACATAATCGTCGCTGGTTGTTGGCCGGGTTTGCGGCGCAGCTGCACGACCGCTCCCCCACTCTGACGCGCACTGTACAGACACGTGCACACACGCGGGACTGCGCGCTCGTGCAAAACAATACGCTGCACACGCACTGTACGCGCACTGTGACACGCACGTGGTATCGCGGCGAGGCGGCCCGCGGCGAGAAGAAGCTGGGACACGAAGCGGTGGGACGCGAGACGCGGGGACACGAAGCGGGCACACGCGACACGAGCCATCGGGGCGGCCATCGCGGAACCGGTTCCCGCGCAACCGGCAATGAGATCCGGGAAGCCGTCGACTGACACCGAGCCTCCTCCAAGTTACCCGGATGTTGAGATCCGGGTCCCGTAGACTTACACACAGAGCCCCAGTTACCCGGATGTTGAGATGCAGGTGACATAGACTTACACACAGACCCCCAGTTACCCGGATGTTGAGATTCGGGTGCCGTAGACTTACACACAGACCCCCAGTTACCCGGATTTTGAGATTCTGGTCACATCGACTTACACACAGACCCCCAGTTACCCGGATGTTGAGATTCGGGTCACATCGACTTACACACAGACCCCCAGTTACCCGGATGTTGAGATGGAGGTGCCATAGACGTACACACAGACCCCCAGTTACCCGGATGTTGAGATTCTGGTCACATCGACTTACACACAGACCCCCAGTTACCCGGATGTTGAGATGCAGGTGACATAGACTTACACACAGACCCCCAGTTACCCGGATGTTGAGATTCGGGTCACATCGACTTACAACATAGACCCACAGTTACCCGGATGTTGAGATCCGGCTCCGTGGTCACGTGCCACCGCACGATCAGTCATGGCTGCCTCCGCGCCGCTGCTGCTGCTGTCTCTGCTGTCTCTGTTGTCTCTCTGCCGGCGCGGCGGTCTCGCGCAGTCCACCACGACGCCCTCGACCCCCACGACCCAAGCCACGCCGACGACCACGGAGGTTGCGGGAAGCCAGGCCACGGTCATCAGGGGTGAGGCGAGGCGCGCTGAGCGGGGTGGTTTGCGGAGAGGCGACGCGCGTCGCCATGGCGACCGCTACAATTCAACAGCACCGTCCGACTGCGATCATCGATCGTGATCTATTCAACGGGACCTTGTGCATGCCTGTCAACCCGTGGGGGTTTAGCCGTGTCCTTGTCCAGGGAATTAAGAGTGGTCAGGTCCATACGGCGTACAGCCGTTTCAAGACGGGCAACTTTTTTTTTGGCTGTGTGTCTGCGTTTTTCTCCCTTGCGATGGGACAGTTCTTTGAGGTAAGGTTGCGATCAATGTTGATTTGAAGCTTTCGCGACCGCAGGAATCCACACTCTTTGGTTCTTTTCGGTAAAAGTAACGTAGTTAGAAATGAAATAAATCACGACGTTTCGGGCGCAACGCACACACTGACGATGATGACGATGGACGCTTGTGTGTGCGCCCGAAACGTCGTGTTTTCTCTTTATACCTACGTGACTTTACCGAAAGAACCAAAGAGTGAGGTTGAGATGTGTAAGGGCACGGGCTGACCAATAAGGTCTGAATAGGTCTGTAAGAAGGTAAGGGTTTCTGCAGCTATGCGTGTGGCAACAATCAGCCTGCGCTGGGCGGTGGCTGCATGTTTGTAAGGATTCCAGCCTTATGAACGTTTCAGCAATCTGTAAATACAGAAACTTGTATTCGTTGTCCTTATCACAGAATAATGCCATACAGAAGGCGATATGCACTGATTTTTGTTGATCAAAATTTTTTTTTTAGAATGTTGGTATTTGTCGTATTCAATTCTACTCTACAAAAGCATTCCAACCTGCCCTCGTTCGCCTCTTTATTTAACTATGTTTGAGCCTAACCCTTGCTGGAAATAATTGCTCCTAGATCAGGTATCGGCACCCGCTGCACCGGAGCCGCATGCGGCTATTTGGCTGCCCTGTTTTGCGGGCCGCCGTTTTTTTAAGCCTAAATCTTAAACCATGTAATGGCTTGGTGACAACAAAATGTACAGTCAAACTGTGCTGTTAAAGAATAACTAAAGGGGGAAATACTGAAGAGACGCAGTTTGTTCCATCACCTATTTTGTTTATTTAAGTCAGAATGTGTTTTGTCATCTGCTGTGGACAAGTAGCTCTGCGTGTGTTGCGGCTATAGAACTATTTTGGTCAAAGATAAAAACAAACGTCTCTTCTTTGAAAGGTTGCCGACCCCTACCATGCTTCAATGTAAAAAAAGAAATCCCCTCATGATGTCTCAATTTATTTCCAAATGGTAATATATATTTGGTTTACATTGCATAGACTGGCCTACATGATATGTTGAGTCATACAGGATTTTTACGTTTTAGGATTTTAAGTAACAAAAATCATTGACTACAGACCTGATGACGACCGTTTGTTATGGTCGAAACGTCGTGAGAATTTTTATTGTTTTATGTATATTTTATTATTTTATTGTTTCCCTTTAACGTGACTTTACCGAAAGAGCTAAGAATATGAATTACTGCAGTCACGAAAGCTTTAAATCAAAAATACAGACCCCCTGTGGCATATTTGCTCCTTTTGGGCTTCCAAAAGCTATTTTTTCTCATGGATTGATGAGTTACGTGTGAATTATTCTTCACAGATTATTCGAGTTACATTGTAAAAAATCCTACAAACCATGATTTTCAGTGCAGATTTTTTTCGTGTAATATCCTGGTGGACCACGGATAACACGCTGTGCGACACTTTCCCCCACATCACCTGGGATTTCTGGAGTCCTGATATACAGGCAGACCTCGCTTAGCGCCCCTGGAAAAGTGAGCACATTCAAATTAGTGGTAAAAGGGGTCATGATACCATTGTATATATGGGGATGCGTTCCTAACGGAGTAATGTTTTTCCTGTGAGCAATATATGAGGGCTTCATTTGGGTATTGGTAATGACACAAATCACACAGGCGGTAAACATTTCATAAATAAAAAAAAATAGATTATGATAATATCAGTAAGTATTATGTACTGTGCCCACAACTACATTCTAATGTACTACAAGGCAACGGTGGGAGATGAGGTTGGAGCTCTGACGTTCCCCATGTGAGTCACTATTAGAAAAGAGCTCCAGGAACTCCGTGATCTTCTTGATGCCCTCAGTCTAAATTTATGTGACGAGGTTTATTTTAAATGTAGCCTGAGATCCTATCCTGGTCTCGTGAGTTCTCGCCTGGTTAAAGAAATCTATTTTTTTTTGTTAAATGTAATCGTGACCACGAATCGTCATAATAGAATCGCTGGGGCTGGGGCCTGGTTGTCTGAGAGTGGGTGGGTACATTTTCTCGGTCAGAGCTGCTGCGTGTTCTCACTCATAAGCAACTTTGTAGATTTCTTAATCTTTTTATAAAAACTTCCCATGGACAAAGTGCTATAACGAATCAGCGTTCTACAGGGTCATGCTAAGCGAGGTCTGTCTGTATATATGTGCATGGTAAGTGGTGGGGGGGGGGGGGTCGTACTGGTGAGCACACTGTGCTAAAAACCCGGAGACACGAGTTCTATTCCCATGCTAACATCGGTGGCGAATGGTATTAGAACCAGTCCCGGGCGTCCACTTGTTCAACTCAGTTTAAATTAATACATGGTGTGATGCGTCAAACAACAGCACTGGGAAGACAAAGTCGGCCAGGCACAGTGTCGTCCATACAATTCTCACAGGCACTTGTGCCAGCCTTAATTGGTTATCGATAACAGCACTTTCTCCAACAGTTATATTTTGTGAGCTGCAGTTGAACGTATTAGTAATCTGTAAATACAGCAACGTGCAAAACTATACAATTAAATTGTGAATTACAAAGTTGTGGAAATTGGATATCGCAATAAGCGTATCGTTCCATGTGTTTTTGGGTTGTATGCCCGGTGCAACCCAAAAACACATCGGAGAGCTATACAGCACAGCTGTGAAAACAAACGCAGTGGAATCATCATATCGTGAAAATTAATTTCATATTGCAAGCAAAAAATGTATCACAGCAATCCTAACGTGTGTGTGTTTGCGTGTACATGAGCAGACATGGTTCCCTGCATCTGCGACTTGAGTCAGGATGGCTGTGATGTCGGCTGCGGCTGTGACAACGACTGCACAGCCTTTGAACGCAAAGTGTTCACATCAAGTCCACAGGACCGGTGACACAAACAGCACGACACGAGATGGGCACGACAAAAAGCACACCACACAATACAAAACAACGTGGATTTACAGAACGTCTAAATGTGATTGCATCTGAAGGTGCTGTAGAGAAACAGTGAGCATGTTTACTTTATAGGGGCGGAGACCTATGCAATTATATTTAGAGCCACAGGTTTACGTAGAGATCTATAGACTTATTACATAGAGATCCAACGACTCGTGTACAAATACAATGTGGATTTACGTAGCGTGTAAAGGTGACTGCATCTCAAGACGCTATTCGGAAATAATGGTTATGTTTATTTATTTTACAGAGAGAGGCAGTTATAGAAGAAATACGAAACGACTTGAACCTGGACTGGAACAGGGGCAGGGAGTAAATAGTATGGATGACTGGGCAGATGGGATTTCCAGACTATGGTGGCAGCAGAGGAGGACGAGCAACCTCCAGCTGACTGGGAGCTTCAGCGGAGAGTCCGTGCAGAGGAGTAGATTGAGATTAGAGGGGAGAGGTAGATCGGATTGGGAGCCAGTGAGGTGATCGGGGGGTTTGGAATGACGTGCTCTCGTTTACGGGTGCGGGTCAGGAGTTGAGCAGCGGCAAACCTGACATAAGCAGACACAATGGAAGACAAGATGACGAACATTACCGGATGGTAAGGTGATTGGGTGGCTCAGGTGTTAGAACACCAATTTGTTATCACCGAGATCGTGGGTTTCAACCTGGGTTTCAAACTGGGTTTCAGTTGTCCATGAGTTATGAGTAGGGTGTGGTGCACAAAATCAATTGTTGTAGTGTTCTATGCTCCTGTGTTTGAGTCCCCGCATTTGCCAACTTATACTGAACAGCATACTGAGTTATTGCCAAATAACCCCCATGAACTGCACAGTGTGGGGAGACCCTCTTCCAGCAGTGGATTGACGAAGAGGGCGTTTAAGTATACACAAAATGAAAGTACCTAAAAATATGAGTACCACAGGGCATTAGAACTCATAATAACAGAATACGCGAAGCACACAACATACTCAGATTGCGTACCGGCCCGGGTGTGTGATAATGGTAGTTTATGCATGTCCGTGTGCAGATGGGCGCGTGTGTGTGTGCCGAACTCCACATTCTTCAAACACAACACCCCCTACAGCCTCGACTACAGCCGTCCCAGCCTGGCCTGCATCACCCAGAACGACTGTGAGTTACTCGCCAAGTCCTCCGCCAACAGCACCCCATCATCGTTGTCATCATCGGCACTGATTTACAGGATGGTTTCTCCAAGCCATCGCCATGTCTCCGGTCCTGTGATGGTTCGGCCCAAATACACAGCAGAGTATCGTGTCTGCTCTTTTGATGTGCCGCATATGCAGTGAAACGCTTGCCCTTTTTCCAAAACTGTCTTGTATAATCCTCAAATCTCCCTGCGCTGTAATGCATGCATCACATCTCAGTATATCAAACCGCGTTTAATTATCTTGCACACATTGCATGCATCAAAGCACAATTCCCAACCCCCCTCCCTTCGTGTATACGTTTGTGCAGCTGCATGAAATGCCTACCTTTTCCTGAGAATCTTAACCAATGGGAGAGCAGGGAAAGGTGAAGTGTGCCGGTCACGTGTCTTTAATATATATGATAAACACCTTCTTTGGTTCTTTCGGTAAAGTCACGTAGTGGTCCTGGCACTACGTGACTTTACCGAAAGAGCCAAAGAAGATGAATCCTTGCAGTCACGAAAGCTTTAAATCGAAATATGATAAACACGTTATTGAGAAGCAAAACAAATAGGAAAATGCACGCAGAGTTGCGTCCTGAGTAAACATAATTACTGTATTTATCAAAAGTATTTACTGCAAGATAAATAAACATCAGCATTTTAAACACAGGGAGCACTGAGCACTCCGAGCACACGATCGCACGAGCCATTTGCCCTGCCAGCTGCAGCGAGCGTCGCCTATGTACGCGCCGATGCAGATGCAGCTAGTGCATGGTGGTCTAGCAGCTAGCAACAACTTGCATCATACACAACCCCCCAGAACTCTTAACATCACTAATATTAACCTCACTGTAATTCTCGACTTAACGCTTTCATGACTGCAGGAATTAATATTCTTTGGGTCTTTCGGTAAAGTCACACAGATAGGTTCAAAGAAAATAACAAATAACTACGACGTTTCGATCGCAATATTAACATTGCCACCTTGGTACGCTCGCCGTGGAGGATGCTCGGCGATCTTACATTAACATGCAAATTTTTACCCGGCAGCCCTTTGGTGGAAAACGCACCACCGACACAGTCGCTGCCCACCACTTACATTGTCATTGGCTGCTGACATTTGGGCTACGCCCATTTCAAACCTTTTTTCTGATGACGAGCGCTTGTGTTGCGATCGAAACTTCGTAATTATTTGTTATTTTGTTATTTTCTTTGAACCTGTCTACGTGACTCTTCCGAAAGACCCAAAGAATACTCACTGTAATGGCTTAGTTATTTCGTGATTTTCTTCAAAGGCTTAAATATGGCTTGCTCATTCAGGTAAGCTGATTAAAGTTTCTTACAACAATACATCTTTCTTGTACACGTGATATGTATTTTTTTACGTGCATGTTATGCTTTGTTTCCTGTCCTTCCCCCACACCTCCGATTAGCATGGTTGGTTATGTACGGTGCGAAAGAAGTTCTACATTCATACATACAAAATTGTGTTGGACGAATAATAGTCCTGATGGGAAAAATAGGGTTGCATTGGGTTCGAAATGATCACCCCCTCCCTCTTTGTTTAAATAATTCTACGTGATTTCCATCCTTGTTATTGTACAAAAGGGTGCTGAGTCGCGCTACAACTCTTGTGTGTAATGCGGACTCCTATTTATTTTTTATTTCACCTCACCGTGGCACTCACGCCTGACGCTTGCCCCTAACACTGTCACTTGAATGTTAATGATTCGCCATCTAGGCGTCCGTATGACTAACATCCTCAGCAAATGGACAGTCGCATGCGGCAATGTGGGAACATTTGCGTTGTACCATTGTGCGTGTTGTGTTGCGCATATACATGGTCGATTAATTCCCACCTTCCAACAGATGTAGAATTATTAACGCCACTTTTTTTTTATGCGGAGATGAGAATCTTAGCAGCATGAAACCGCATATAGCCGAAACATGACCCCCGTGTTCCGTAAAACAGACCTCATTAGGTAAACCGTGTAGAGCCTAGATACGTGTTCGTTAAAGCCACGTTGGGCAAGGTTTTCCTGTGCAGCGGCCTGCGCTATGATACACATGCATAACGTCAATGGAAACTCAATGTTCCGTGTATTTCAGGCTTAATCAATTGAGCACGGTTTTCACTCTCGCAAGGTTTTCACTCTCGCATGTGCACGCACGTTTTTTTGGTTCCAGTTTTGTGTCGAAACTTCTACCTGATTATGCGGAACATCACGGAATTCGACAAAGAAGTCTTGCAGAGCGGAGTGGGAATGGCGTTCACATTGGTGGAGAAGACAACAGAAGCTAGAGCAAGAAGACCATACAGGGTCAGTGCAAATACAGTATATACAACATATATGCACATACAGGGTCAGTGCAAACGCAAAGTACAAAAACAAATACACCTAGAGCACTCGCACCTAGAGTGTATACACATACAGGGTCAGTGCACACACCTAGAGTATTAAGATAAAGATCCCCCATTTGGTCTTAACAGACTGTTAGGGCAAGTGCTGTTAGCACCTATGAAAGCCAGCACGCCACACCAGGGGTGGGTTGCCAGGACCACGCCTAGTCGCCTTTGTCTCCATCGTGGCGATATTAACACATTGCACTAGTTATTCATTTGAGGCTCAGTCGACCGAGAGAAGGCCCAGGACCAGTTCAGATAATCGTCACCGATGTTGGCTGTTAACAGGAATCTAACTTGGGTCGCCGGGTTCATGGCGCAGCGTGCTAACCACTGCTACCCCCCAGGGTCAGTAGACAAATATATACACATTCGGGGTCAGTACACACATAGGGTATAATAACCGCCATTTTTCACTAAGTGACGGTGACATCACCAAAGCGCTTGTGCTAAGCTAGGTGCACCTTGAGGCCAAGTAAAGTGTCGAAGGTTCTCTGGCAGGAGGTCATGGGACAAACCCAGGTGTTACCACTTGACCGAGTGAGACGACTGCCAGATGCACCATCTGCGCTCCTCACTGTGCCTCCTTGTTGCGTTATAGCCACCAGACGTTTTGCTCATTGTTGTGAGCATCGCTCCTCTGCCCTCAAATGTTATTGGAGGGTGACTGCCTCCATCTGCCCGGTAGCGTCCTCCATATGAGCCTCTTCCACAGAGGCCAATCTTGACACCACCAGTACCAGTTATCTGCAAGTCCAATCAGCTCCACATCTTTTTTTTTTACATCAGTCCATCTCTTCTCTATCCTCTGATGCGGTCGTTTAGCCAGGCATGCGGTGGCGGGGCATGCAGGCTATGGTACATTACCCACCCAACACAGCTTCATCTGCTGGGGCTCACTGATGGGATTGTGGCCAAATCTTTCATGGATCTGTGAGCTCCTCACACAATCAAATCTGGTTAAATCCAGAATGGAACATAGGCAGGCCAGCCTGAATGGTTCAAACAAGCACAAATGTTCATTTAAAGGTCTCCACATTTCACAAGCATAGAGAAGGGAGGGCATAACTGTGGCTGAGAAGATCCGGAGCTTCGTATTGAGTAATAGACCAGGTAGCTTCCATACAGTGTTATGCAGCTAATTAAAATATAATGCCGCTTGACAGCAGAGTACAAGTTCTGTTAGCGACCATCTACAGTGAGGGAAATAAGTATTTGACCCCTCTGCAAAACATGCCTTAGTACTTGGTGGCAAAACCCTTGTTGGCAATCACAGAGGTCAGACATTTCTTGTAGTTGGCCACCAGGTTTGCACACATCTCAAGAGGGATTTTGTCCCACTCCTCTTTGCAGATCTTCTCCAAGTCATTAAGGTTTCAAGGCTGACGTTTGTCAACTCGAACCTTCAGCTCCCTCCACAGATTTTCTATGGGATTAAGGTCTGGAGACTGGCTAGGCCACTCCAGGACCTCAATGTGCTTCTTCTTGAGCCACTCCTTTGTTGCCTTGGCCGTGTGTTTTGGGTCATTGTCATGCTGGAAGACCCATCCACGACCCATTTTCAATGACCTGGATGAGGGAAGGAGGTTCTCACCCAAGATCTGACCACAGCACTTTCACCCAGTTGTCCTCTGAATCATTCAGATGTTCATTGGCAAACTTCAGACGGGCATTATATGTGCTTTCTTGAGCAGGGGGACCTCGCGGGCGCTGCAGGATTTCAGTCCTTCACGGCGTAGTGTGTTACCAATTGTTTTCTTGGTGACTATGGTCCCAGCTGCCTTGAGATCATTGACAAGATCCTCCTGTGTAGTTCTGGGCTGATTCCTCACTGTTCTCATGATCATTGCAACTCCACGAGGTGAGATCTTGCATGGAGCCCCAGGCCGAGGGAGATAGTTATTTTGTGTTTCTTCCATTTGCGAATAATCGCACCAACTGTTGTTACCTTCTCACCAAGCTGCTTGGAAATGGTCTTGTAGCCCATTCCAGCCTTGTGTAGGTCTACAATCTTGTCCCTGACATCCTTGGAGAGCTCTTTGGTCTTGGCCATGGTGGAAAGTTTGAAATCTGATTGATTGATTGCTTATGTGGACAGGTGTCTTTTATACAGGTAACAAGCTGAGATTAGGAGCACTCCGTTTAAGAGTGTGCTCCTAATCTCAGCTCGTTACCTGTATAAAAGACACCTGGGAGCCAGAAATCTTTCTGATTGAGAGGGGGTCAAATACTTATTTCCCTCATTAAAATGCAAATCAATTGATAAAATTTTTGACATGCGTTTTTCTGGATTTTATTGTTGTTATTCTGTCTCTCACTTCAAATAAACCTACCATTAAAATTATAGACTGATCATTTCTTTGTCAGTGGGCAAACGTACAAAATCAGCAGGGGATCAAATACGTTTTTTCCCCTCACTGTATGACGCCCAAAACGGCACACGAGGGGGTGGGTGGCCAACACCATGCCTGACCGCCTTTGTCTTCCCAGTGGCGATGTTTACACACAGCACCAGGTACTCGTTTAAGGCTGAGTCGACCTAGGAGAGACCCAGGACCGGTTTAGATAATCGTCGCTAGTGTCGACCATGAGCGGGAATCGAACCCGGTTAGCCGGGTTCGTAGCACAGCATGCCACAAGAGCGATTAATCCGGTACACACCTTCTATTGATAGCTTTCATTTCCGTGCACGCAAAAAACGGCAGGATGTACAAGCACAATATTCATGCTTAATGTGCATGCATAATGTATGTTGATTACCAGATTATTAACCCAACCAGTAATTGATATCCATTGTAATGTATATGCATTCATCCCCCCCCCCCCCCCCCGCACCTGATTGGTTCACAAGTGACGACATCACATTTATCCCTCTATTTAAGAACGAAACAGGAGGATTTCTCCACAAATATCGCCGTTGCCTGATTATGATAGTTATAATTACTGGCAAAACGTTGTACTACAAATTGTAAATGTTGTGGGTTTACTCTCCAACACACCGGTGTGCTGTACTAGTAACGAATTGGCATATTTTGTTTACGTGACAAACCTTGTTAATTGGCTGTGTTGGGTGGTGGCTGGTCTCTGTGTCTCTGTTGCTGACTTTCTTTGTTGTTTTTGTGTCATCCAGGTGGGTGACCCTATTGAGGTTGTGTCCGAGTTGAATGTACAAACTCGTTTCTCTGTCCCTGTCCCCGTCTCTCCAACCGGAATCTGTGGGGGTGGTGGCCCTGTGGGTGAGGACACCAACACCATCAACAGCATTGACTTCATCACCATAATCATCATAATCATATGCATCATCATTACCACCACTATCATCAACAACACGATGGCAATTGACATCCCCACAAATTATGTCTTCAACATACAGGTGGTCTACGGTTTTATTCGACTGACCACGATCCACATTTATGATGTTTATAAAATGCCACCATGGATCGATTTACGACGCAGAAACTTGATTTACAACGCAACTTCCAACATGACTCCGAACGCATATGAACAGTCAGTCTGCTTTGCGATGTGACTTGGTGTGGAGCTTTTTGTTATTCTCAACTGTTTATGTGTATTTCTACCTATTGAAATATTGTTAAATATAGCTGATAAAAGGAAAAACACATCGGCAAGTGAAGGTTCTACTGTCTATGGGAAAGAAGATTTGATTTATGACGAGGTTTGCAGGAACGCATTGTTTCGTAAATGCAGGGACCGCTTGTATATTAACATCCTCATCACCATCAACTGCGTCATTACCAGTACTATTATGTTGAATTTCCAACTTGAACTTCTTTCACACCGTATGGAGCCAACCATGCTAATTGGAGATGAATAACATTACATTAACAACATTACTACAATCAACATCATCATCAGAACTAATATCGTCAATATAATTAACATAATCATCAACATTGCCATCAACATCATCACCATCTTCATTATTACCAACACTATTACCAACATCACAATTAAACATCATGGCCAACATCACGAATATCACTACATCTATCTCAATTTCAATGTGATTGTTAATACGACCACCACCACAATAAGCAACATTACCGGAAAAATGTGTCACTATTATCATCAACACCACTGTCAACTTTTAGAGCAATTTTACAATCAACTATCAGAATCAACATTGTCATCAACACCACCACCACAATAATCAACATGATCATCTCTGCCATCATCATCACAATCAATATTGGCAACACTACCAGAATAAACAACATCATTAAAAGCACCACAGTCTGGTAATGGATACGCTTCACTGTATATAATGCATCTGTGTGCGTGTTCCATTCTTCATGGGAACTCTTCCAGCTAGCCATAGAACGATTTATTAATTGAAATTGATATTCATATTCATATCCACATTGCATACATTGAATCTTGCGTAGAACGTGATCATTATCCACAATGCAAATGAAATGCTAAAATACCTTGAAACTGAATGAATGAGACAACACAAGCAAGGCATATAATACCAATGGGTCAGTAAAAATTAGACTCTTGATTTGAAAAATGTCCTATAATCACGACAATGAATGTAGAAGTGTCGGATTGCACTATATGTCTTCGCGTCTGTTTGTTGGTTTGCGTGCAGGGTTTCGAATGGACAGTTCAGTATCATGCCTGCGTTTGATTAGTAACCTCGAAAAGGCATGCACAGAAAACTCTTTCCTTGACGTGAAAATCTACACCACCATCAAATTCCTCAAGGTTAGTTTCGTTTAAAGGTTTCAAGCACTGGGGCTGGTTCTCTCTCTGGTGCCATATTTTTATGACTCCTGGGAAGTGTGCTGGCTCGGTTTGTCCAACAGCCTGGGCCAATGAGCCCGTGTTCCCAATGTAACCTACCCAGGCTGACCCGACACCATTATCTGGTTTCCATGGACAGCCATTTCTCATTGACTCAAGTGTATTTGATCTGGTTTGAACTCAAGTTGAAGGACAACTCGATTTGTTAAAATAAGTGTTTCCATTGTTTTCTGAGTTGCCTGAGTTACCATGTGAGTTTGGCAGGCCTTTCCCAGAAGTACGTCCGAATAACACTTGGCCAGAAATACTTGCGAGTATGAGGTCAATATTGCGTTGCTGACATTTTATCCTGCAAGTTAAATAAAACTTTCCTGCTTCCTCCAAAATGTTTTTATTGCAACACGTTTGGTGAGGTTTTCTATGTGGACAATTTGAGCTTTAGCCTGAAAATTGGCAAGCCAATCCATGATGGCAAACTATATTTCAAGTCCAAATGTTCTGCAAATTATGAGAAAACCCCATCACATAGGAAAATGCCTTAAGATAAGCAACTCAGTATTGGGGGAGAAACAACATTTTTGACGCAATTTTTTTATTAAAAAAAATATATTTTCCTAGGTAAGTCCCACGAAGCTATAATAGCTGTTTTTCAGAAGCAACCTGGCTATCACAAATGATAGCTCAACGAAATGGCTTATCACGTGTTAATTAATAGCAGCCATATACTCTCAGCATATATTTCTAAATGTGGAGGGAAAAAACTTGGAGGACCTGGAGAAAAATGCACGCGGCCACGGGGAGAACATGCAAATTAAAAATATACAGATGTCAGGGTCTAAATCGAACCCACGATCTCCTGCATACCAGGCGAGGGAGTTAACATCTCGCCACGGCGGCGCAACAGGAGTACATTCTCGAGTTCTGTGATACAAGTGATCTCTGGGGCAAGACTATATTACCTTGTTTGACGTCAGAACCAGTAGAGATATGAGAAGCAGTGGCAGAGAATGATTGTCATTGGGCCGGCCCTCTGTAAAAATTAACCCCTGCTCGTACCCCGGTCCCCGGGCCCCTCCCGCCTGTGAGCCATGGCGCATTTCCACCACCTGCACACTTGATAACTATGTTACTGGTCACAGAGTCACCACTTAAACGGGATGCATACTCCGTGATGCCCTGTAGTTCAACTTACAAAAATTTACAACAGAAAACTTAAAAAAATTAAACTGTTAAAATACACAGCATGACCCAAGCTTGCTTGAAGTTTGTTGACCCTGCAAATCAGACTGCTGGTCTCTTTAATTTTCACCTGAATAAAATCATATACATATAAACTTGAACTTAATGTTTGTTAGAACTTTGTTTAAAAACAAACTTAAAGATTACGTCCTCACCTCCACCTCACAGCTATGGAGAGTAGGGATAGGGAGTTTCTTGAGGGTCGAGTGGTAGGGGCTGAGCCCACAAGGCCTCGTGGACCATGCAAGCATTGTTGGGACAGGGACATGCACTCTAGGGTGTTCGCCCCAAAACTGGAACCAAACAAGGCTGGCTTGGCCCGATTCCGAGTAGTCATGCAAACACAGCACAAGTGCTTAGGTGTCTCTCTATTACTGCTTTTCCATTGGCATATCTGAGCCGCATCAGATTGTTGAGTTCTGACCTGCCCCGACTGGACACCTGTGAAAAAGAGCTTTATAGCTCATCAGATTCCTCCAGCATAAATCAATATTCTAATTCTGACATCTGCGTGGTGCTGTCAAGACATCTGAATCTGACTTTAGGCCAAGCAGAGCCAGGGGCAGAGTTAACAATTGTTATCGATGTGTGTGATGTCAGTGCCCAGCTTGTGTTCTGCATTTGAAAAAAACAACATGGGAGCCTTCTGAGCTACGCTGAGCTGGCTCAGCATGGGTCAGTTGTAGAGTGGAACAGAGCTATCTGTCTTCCGTAGGGAATTAATCATGTCTATGTCAGGTCACGGCGCCAGAATTTAGGAAATACGTGGTTCAATCTCCAGGACTGGATGTCTCTTGACCCCTTTCCCGTTCCGAGACGTCTGCAAGTCGCAGGGTGTGGTCCCGTTCACTGCTGAATCTCGGAACGTGCAAGTGGTTTGTGTTAATTCTATTTAGAGAGGCATAGCGCCATTGTTTTTAAATACATTGTACTCGCAGCAGAGAACTGTAGCGACACGACCACACTCTATGATGGCTGGCGCCAAACTTTGCCACACACCCTCCCGCATGGCCTTGTGGGGGCCTCGATACGTCTTCTGACCTAAAGATTCGCCAATAAAGTAATTTGATGATATACACATACATACCCATATGTCATTGGAATGGGAAAGGTTTCATTAGTGTCATGAGATTCATAATGGTCATGTTGGACATTTGAGCCAACACATGTCAATTGTGGGTTCTGAGCCAAGTGAACACTGATGCATTTGATGAGCCTTGTGCTTCTTGTATTAATTCTGCTCCCAGGTTCTGAATGAAATTACTTCATATCAAGATGGTGATTTGGTCAGCGTCGTGCTGCAAGATACACCCAAAAATATTATTTGGAACTCGAGCCACTGTGAAAATGCATTGATAAAGGTATAAAACATACGTACGTATGCATGCACGCTACCAATAACAAAAACTGCAATTCGCCACAAAGTGGCGGTGACATCACCATGGCGCTTGTGCCAAGCTATTTTCACTTTAAGGCCACGTGAAGTGTTGATCGCCCGCTGGCAGGTCACGAGACAGACCCAGGTGCCATGGGTTGACTGACTGAGATGACTGGCCAATGTACCACCTGTGCCCCCTACTGTGTCAACTTGATGTGTTTTAGCCGCCCGGCGCTCTGCTCATTGTTGTGAGCGTCGCTCCTCTGCCCTCTGTTATTGCTGAAGGGCGTCTGCCTCCAACTGCCAAGTAGCATCCTTCACGAGCCTCCTCTACAGAGGCCGATCTGGACACCGCTGGTACCAGTTATTGGCAAGTCAAATCAGCTCCATATCCTCTCAAACCACATTATTCTATCTCTTCTCTAGCCCGTGCTGCGCCCGTTTAGCCCCCCCCCCCCACCCCTGGTTAAACCCAGGCTGGATTGTTGGCAGGCTAGCCAGAATTTTTCTAACCGGCAAAGATGTTCCTTAAGGGGGGGTCCACGTTTCGCAAGCTTAGAGAAGGGAGGGCATGTCTGTGGCCGAGAAGATCCGAAGCTTCAAGTGGAGTGATACACAGTGTTACGCAGCCGATTAAAATATATTGCCGCTCGACTGATTCAGAGTGAGACCTCTGCTGTCAAACAAAAGCTGGTCATAAGCGTACTGCCCAGATATGGAAACCTCTCCACTCTCCACAACTACCCCACCAATGGGGAGTTGAGGGGGTGGAGTGTTGAATGATACAAAATACCCAGGCAGGTGCTTAGTTTTGGAGGCTAATGCCCCATCTTTTAGTAGCACGCTCCAGCAGTGCCTCCAACTCCTCTGCAGAGTGAGCAGTAATCGCGAGATCATCAACATAATAACATGGTTGGACAATAGGGAGCCATGCCTCGACCACACCCAAGCATTGATCTGCTTCTCATTATATAGAAGTGTAGTGAATAACTCGGAGACGATAAGACTTGGAGGCACTTTCATTTAACGAGCACCATCGGATTATACACACCCGACATGGGTGTGTATAATTCACACTCTAAAGTCGCTCGCCTATACACAACTCTACGTGGGTTGTTAGCCTATACAAAACACTAACCGTCTAACACAGCGCTGAACCGAGACAGCCAACAACTATCTAGCAGCGCAATATCGAGTAAAGACGACATCGATGATGGCGACGATCTTGAACAGCACGACAGGGATCCCACTCCAGCAACAGCCCCGAGTTCCCTAACAGGGGCCCCTCTGACACTCTCAGCATGACCTCGCTCCGCCCCGGCCACGCCCCCTGTCTGGAACCTACTAACGGGGTTCCCGAGGCTTCCCGATGGGCCTCCCTATGGGCCCCCCTCTGTGACCCTTCCCCTAGATATCCCCCTCTCGTGTCTATCATAGCCTGCTGACGTCAGTACTGCTCTACACCGCAGTTCCCATTTTTCGCCAGCAGCCAGCACTATGCCACTACATGTGTACCAGATGGAAAATCCTCCAGTACAGCATGGCTCCTCGAAGTACGTGGTTGAAAAAGATGTCAAATAATGTAGGTGCCAGAGGACATCCCTGTCGCACCCCAAAGTGAAAAGGGAATGGCTCTGATACACATATGCACATACATGCACATAGACGTAACAAATAAATGCCTATACATGTTCACCCACACATTCGCGTACAACGTTCATGCATGAATGCACACATTCCGCACAAAATGTGTGCTTGCACAATCGCTAATGTATGCATTAAGAGTGCAATGTTATTTCATCCCAGGGATGATTCAATAAATGTTACGCACTTGCAACAATGCAGGGACACATGTAATAATATGCATGCATGCAGGTGTAATGTGGTGTGCAGTGTGTTTAGGAGTGGTGTATTGTATGCAGATGTGGTATTTGTGATTCGGGTGTATATTGGACGTTGGTTTTGCACATGTATGTATTGTGTGGACAAACACGTTTCTTATAGGTGCAGCATAGCTGTTGTTCTGGTGTCACGTGTTGCTTGTACATGTGTGTTATGTACAGCCACGGTGTGTATGAGTATTGTCTGTGTGGTGTGTGCGAGTGAGATATGGCGAGCAAGTGTGTCCTGTAGTGTGCTCAGATGTGCCATGAATTGTTAGCTGTGTATAGATGTGCATGAATGGTGTAGCTTGTACAGGTGTAGTGTGTACAAGTGTGCTGTGTACTGTGTTTTTGCTGCGATCAGGCTCAGTTCATCGTGCAGTATAATGCTACCTCAGGCTACATTGATCACGTGAAGGCAATAATAGACCAGGAGAACTTGACACTCACCAACTCCTACCTCCTTCAGACGTTCACCGTCTCCTTCGTTTCGGTACGTATGATGTGCAGGTACTGTGCGCGCGTGTCTTTGTTGTAGGTCGACTCAGCCTCATACGTGCACCTGGTGCGGATGTGTAAACAACACTACCGGGGGGACAAAAGCAGCCGGGAATGGTGCTGGCTACAGCACCTTCTCATGTGCCGTGCCGGCCTTAATGGGTGCTCACTAACAGCGCTTGCCCCTCAAGTCTTTTAAAGTGCTACGGCCGATCTTCTTGTATTTCTTGTCAGTAATCTCAGTCAACCCATGGCACGCCGTGACCTTTTAGCAAGCCTTCGACACTTCACATGGCCTCAAAGTGCACCTAGCCTGACAAGCATTGTGCTACGTCACCGCCACTTAGGGGCATATGGCAGCTGTTGTTGTCCTTTGGGGCCGTTCATAAATGACGTCACGCACCTAGGGGGGGGGTCAGACATTTGTGACGATGTGTGACGAGGGGGGGGGGGCGGGTTTGAGAAATGTGACGTCACATCAAAATGCGCAACTTTAAATAAATATAGACAACACGTTCTGCTTAATTAAATAGACTTTTTAATAAATGTTTTCTCCTACAACATCAGTGTGCAGCGCCACATTAAATACGCACTACAATGACAATAGTTTAAAGCGATTTGAAGCATGTTTTATATATTTTTTTGGGGGGGGGCAGAGCTTTGTGACGTCATATTTGAGGGGGGGGGGGTCTGACTTTTTGTGACGCCGTGTGACTGGGGGGGGGGGGCCAAAATCGTCCAAAATCGCATGACGTCATTTATGGACGGCCCCTTTGTGCCTGCATGTGATGCTGCCAACGGTTACATGACTTGTATGTGTGACTGCGGCTTGAAGACCTATACGTTAGTGGCAGTCTTTCCCACGGTGATTATAATTTTAGGGTAACATTTTGAGGAAAGGTTGCCTGTTGAGACTCTAGTTGTTTACGAAGTGTATGTGTGTGGTGTGTGCTGACTGAGCACACAACTTGGCACAGTGAGGAGTACAGAGGGTGCATCTACCAGTCATCTCAGTTGACCCATAAAACCTAGATGTCTCGTGACTTCTTGCCAGCAAGCATTCGACACTTCATGTGATCTCAAAATATGCACGTGTGTTTGTAGAGAGCAGTTAAATGCAATGGTGCGTGTTGTCCACAATGATCTTTGAAACCATTGGTGCTTGTATAAAAGCATAAATGTGTGTAAATAGTTGTGCATGCATTGGAGTCTGCACGCGTGTGTGTGTGTGTGCGCCTGTGTATGTGTCTGGGCGCAGAATGAGACTAATATACCTACCAAGCGGAGTGGGAACCCAGGATACCTTTGGGATCATCCACTGCTTGGCATCACCAACACTTCATATCCTTCACCGACACTCACTTACACACACACATACGTGTATAGCCCCTTCTGTGAAGCCACTGTTAGATGGGGGCCTTCCCCCACTCCTTGCGTGTCATGGGGGAGAGTTGACCATAATTTGCCACAGTGGTCAGTGGGACCATAGAAAGTACAGAACCACAATGGATTTTGCTGCACTGTTCGCATAGCCACACAGCAGCTTGTAGCAATCTGACGTGCATGGTCGTTGCTCGTCTTAAGTGCTCCCTAGGCGAAATTAGTAAATGCGGGTTGCGGACCCAGGCTTAACTGTGGAAACTCAAAATTTCCAGGCCGTGTTTGGTCAATTGGTATGCCAAAAAAAAAAGAAGTCCGTGTATACGTAAATTCCACGGTTGGCGAGTCTGCGATTGGCGGCGAGGGATTGTACATACATACAAATGGGAAGGCATACGTACACGTAAGGGACGAGTTCCAGGTTTGTAAAAATTCAGATTTTTCGGCGCGTCAACATTTACAAACTAAAGCTAGTGGATTCTCACGCGTGACTTTTCGATCGCGAGTGTAGAAAATTAGCTAAAATAAATGTACCTTAATTTTTCAACCTTTTAGCCAATGCAACCATTGCATGCCTAGCACACTTTCGTATAATTTGGCCCACATATATGTAACATAAAATTGTAAAAGATCGTGACTTTGGCGGTGCAAATATCGGCACACATCCAGAGGTTTCAGAGGTTAATTGCTTAGGCACGATCCTCAAACATCCACTCTGATAAATCCTGTGTAAACACATCCTGGTAGCGATGAAATTGGCTCGTGTGCAGCATGTGCGAGGTGGATTATTACCTCTCAAGATGGCGAGAGGTGGCAATGGCTTACGGGGAGGCCTTCAACAAGCAGTATATTGATAAATTGAAGACATTCCTTCCTACACGTGCATTACCTCTCGTGTACGTGTCGATTCCCTGCTTCCTTGACCACCCCCTCACTACGCGAATTCAAGTTCAACTCCCGGCTGAAACAGACTGTGGTCTTCTGCGCCGGCCGGCTCTCTTTGGAGTGCAAACCTTAGCTGGATGCAACCTCAAGTTTGTCCCTCACCCCACAGCCCCCAGGGAATGACACATCGGGTTAATAGTAACCAAGTCAAGAATACCTAATTCTGTGTGCCTAAATTCAAGCCCTGGGACTGTGTAACTCTCCATTTCGCACCATACGTAGCCAACCATGCTAATCGGACGTGCGGGGGAAGGGACAACAAACTAAACACCAAAAGTAGTTTTAAAGAAATGAGTTGTTTATCTCGATTTTAAAGTGCACAGCTCCAATGGCTTCCTAATATCGGAAGAGCATTCCAGACGGCCACAGAAACGCATCTGAAAGCACAACGTAGTGACCGTCTTTGTTCGATGGCTAGCCAAAAGCCGCTGTGAAGATGAACGGAGTTCCTGTGATGGTCTATGCTTCTTTGACGAGATTAGCAAGGTTTTGTGGTTCATTTGTGGCAAGCACTTTGTGTGTATTCAGTGCGACCTTATAATGTATTCGTTCGGCAACCGGAAATCAACAATGGCAGAGGTCAGATCCAGCCCCTTGGTCTGAGTATCTCTCTTTCATGTACATGTGTACAGCTCTTTTTGCGTATGTGAAGAGTTATTTGACTATACTTCACCTCACTCGTCAGTATGGGTCGGTGTAAACATTGAGCTTAGTTATTGGATAATAAAATCACAGTACAACAATGTATTGGGCTGCACTTCCCTCCGCTGTTGACCACATAATCCCGCAGCCTCTAATAACCTGACTACTGTATAGTGGTCACTCTTGCAAGCACTGTCCAGAGTCAATGCCGCTTCACTTCCAATATCTGAAGAGGTTTGGTGTGTTGCCGTGATTTGATCATAAGCATATCTCTTTCAGGAGGTTCATAGTGGCCTGGTCAGGGCACAGCCATCACCACTGAACACTTGGGTTCAAACCCTCATGTTGCTTCCAAAGCGTTGAATCATCACCACCACTAAGATCTTGATTTTAATCCCTTGTCACTTGGGGGTTCATAATGCCCATGCAGGTATACTGCACCAGTGTCTCTTATGTGTGGGTTCATGCCCTGGTGTAGGGTGTCTCTTCTACGTATATAATGCTGATATGGTCGTGTGTGTTGCTGATGTGCCATTGTGCGCAGGCTGGACAATATAACGAACTGCATGGAAATACAGCGCCGTGTGTTGAACGCATGGCTCGGTACTGGAAACCAAAGTTATCCGGAGAACCTGACAGAGTGGGGAGACGCGATGGATCTGAAAAGGGAGGCACCCTCTGTACCCATCGTGGGATTGGCCAAAATTTTGGATAATTTGGTAAGCTCAGACACTAAACAATGTTCCCCCTTTTTACCTATGGAGACTGTTGGAGCAATTGTTGTTCGCGAGCAACTATTAAGGCTGGCTGTTGTGTGGGCTAGCATCATGTCCAGTGACCTTTGTCTCTCCATTGCTGATGTTGGAACACTGCAATGCAGGCCGAGTTGACCTAGGGGAGGCTACGGGACGTTGTTTTTATGCCACTAATGATGTATATATTTGGGAGTTGAACCCTGTTCACTGTGATGCTGGCACTGCACTAACCAATAAAACACAGCTCCAATATATAGTCATGCAAACACATGGAAACTAAAGGATTGCTACAAGACACGTGAAAATTCATTGAGTCATTGCTTGACAGGGATTGTTGTTGACAACACGTGCATCGCATTACACGTGTAAGAATGTTTGATTCATGTGTGTTGAACTTCTTTCGCACCATATGTAGCCAGGCGTGCTAATCGGAGGTGCGATTCATTCCGTGCATTGCACTGCAATCGGTTCACATAACTCCTGTAGCCACTGGAGGTGTGAAAACCACCAACGACGTAAAACAAGAGGAAATTACAGGCGCTTCTCGCTTAATGAGCGAGGCGTGTTGAGCAAATTGCTCGGTAAGCGAAAACTCGTTAAGCGATCGTTTTCCCATTGGAAAATCGCCTGATAAAGCTGGCTGTAATCGCCAGTGGAACGTCATACTCAAATTATAAATGTTGTGGGTTTACTCTCAACACACCGGTGTGCTGAAGTACTAATTGGCACATTTTGTTTACGTCGCAAACCTTACTAATTGGCTGTTGGGTAGTTGTGGGTTAACGACACATTTATATTTATGCGATCTATCCCAAAAAAACTTTATTAAGTTTCTTGGTTCTTTCGTGACTTTACCGAAAGAACCAAGAATATGAATCACTGCAGTCACGAAAGCTTTAAATCAAAATTTATTAAGTTTGTTACAGGTTTCTGCAGGGCTAAATTGTGGGCAGCACCGCTAAATGTTGTACTGTACCATGCTCTTCTCTCCACGCCTTCACCAACCTGAAAGACTGCATGGTGAAGTACGGTCAAACAACTTGTTCACTGTGGCCAGGCCCTTAACCAGCAGTGGACTGACAGAAGGCCTGCACATGTACTCTGCGTGATTCATGGCGTGGTTTGAGTGTGTCGTAGCGTGCGGGGGTACGGGAACGTACGTGCACTGACTAGCATGTGTTGTTGCGTGTCACTACAGGAGAGGTTGCAATGTGACAATCGCAATTGTACGCTGATATTGTCCGCAAAACTCCAAGTGCTATGGTCGCTGCACGGGTCCCTGGAGAACCCACAGAGGCGCGTGGTCGGGGCACGGATCATTCCAGGACCACCAAGCACAGTACGCTCACTCACACGCTCACTCGTTCACTTTATAACGTGCCCACTCACATGGGCGCACACACACTCAAATCACTCACTCTCATACAGGCATGCTCACTCACAAGGGCAAACACACACAGAATGTGAACAGTATACCGAGCTTGAGCAGTTACTGGAGCTGGACTGGCATTGAATTGATGACAGAGAGTAGGTTGTAATGGTTCTTGAAAGCCGAACTTAATAGTGAGAAACACAATTTCTCTGTGCTTAGATAAGAACATTTTTGTGACCCGCTGAACACTGAGAAAATCGAACAATACTTATCCAAAAGATGGACAAAGGACACAGAGAGAAGTGGATCCTTGAAATTTTACAGAGTGACAGTGAGAAAAATTGATTAGATACCAGATTAGAGGAATTCGACTAGCTATGAAGCTCTTTTTCACAAATGTCCAGTGTGGGCTGCTTAGTTATTGATCGTTAAGGAAAGTGAAATTTGCCTGGGCAGGATACTTAACATTTTTCCAAGCTGTTTCATTTATTCAGCCATATTTCAAACCGATGCTGTTTTCGGGGGGTTTTCCACGACTCTGATTCAAAAGCCCCTAATTTATATTCTCCAAATAAAGACCAACGCTTGAAAGGTCAATGGGAGTTGCGGGGCAAGACAAACAAATGGGAGCAGGCTGCCGAGGGAGAGAACACGCCTGTAAGGGACGTCTCCTGAGTCAAAGTTCATCGGCGTGTGTGCGGCAGGGGGCCCACCTGCGTCATGGAGGCGAGGAGGTGAAACGGCACACACGGCTTGGGGACAAGTAACAGAGGGATTAAGAGCGGTGGGCCGCTGACATCGGAGAAGGGAAAATTGTTTACGCCCAGCCTAATGTTTTATTTTAAAACGCCGGTCACAAATATAACGAGGCGATGCTCTCCCCCGTGTTAGGTGCTCTTGTCAGTACTTTATGCTAATTCCTTTTGTCAAAAGCGTTTGGGTTTCCTCCCACACCGCTTAAAGGACGCGACCCGGGCTTGACTTTCTTAATTCCAACGCTGTCTTCGTGACAGCACGGTCACCTGATGAAGGCCACTTTGTGTCGTGGCTGAAACGTCGTGATTTGTGTTGTTTTATCTTTTTGCCTACGTGACTTTACCGAATGGAACCAAAGAGTGTGAATTATTTCTAATTGCTTTCTTTTTGGTTTTGCCAGCGACGCGAAAACGCGAGCAAAAGAAGAAAAGAAACGGCAATGTCAATGTCTCAATGAAGTAAAATCTCAACCATTATTGGTAACGATATAAATCAACAATAGGGTAGAGGTGAGGTTGGGGGGGTGGGTCAGGGCAGGGAACGCATGAGAGAGAGGAGGGACAGAAACACCGCCTCACAGCTCACCGGGACCAGGCAATTGGAGCCCAGCACCAACAACGTCAACGAGTCCTCAGGGGAAAGCCAGGGCAGCACCAATGGTCGACGGGGGTGAAACTCCTCACGTTGGCACGAATATATCCTCCATAATAGAGGGATGATATTGGTCGCGAAAGCCTACGTGTTAAACGAATACAGTGAGGGGGAAAAAAGTATTTGATCCCCTGCTGATTTTGTACGTTTGCCCCACTGACAAAGAAACGATCGGTCTTATAATTTTAATGGTACGTTTATTTGAACAGTGAGAGACAGAATAACAACAAGAAAATCCCAGAAAAACGCATGTCAAAAATGTTATAAATTGATTTGCATTTTAATGAGGGAAATAAGTATTTGACCCCCTCTGCAAAACATGACTTAGTACTTGGTGGCAAAACCCTTGTTGGCAATCACAGAGGTCAGACGTTTCTTGTAGTTGGCCACCAGGTTTGCACACATCTCAGGAGGGAACAGTAATACCAGTGCATCGATCCACGTTCGAAATTGGTCTGCGGAAGGACATACAACAGAACTACTTTGTTCCTCACATGGAAATTCACCCAATATTTTTTTGTTTTAATTCTCAGAGCTGTAATTTAGCCAAGTGGAAACCCAAATTTAAAATGACGAGGATGGGGGGGGGAGCACCATCATTGGTGACCAATTTGAGACCATCAACTCATGGCACTTGAAAACACAGTCTAATCACAGGTGGCCAAAGCTCGAATTCAAACCCTGGATCTCAGCGAGCGGTGACAGCTCCGCGTTCTGACCTCCGGGTCACCCGGCCACATCGAAAACACGGTGCTCTGACTCTGTAGTAGCGCGCCACGGGGTCACATGGCCACCACCGGATGTTTAGTTTCAGTGGAGGTGGCTGAATGTCTCTCTCAAGGGAAGCGACATCTGGCCTGATGTCTGTGACGGAGCACTGAGCCAGCACTTACGATGTCCGAGGTTGAAGCCCACGGACTAAGCATTTCTTAGAGAATGCGGTCCACTATGGTAATTCCATACAGCAAGACACTGAACGTTCAGGTTCAAAATGGGAACAATGTTTATTCTAAAGCTTGAGGGAGGGCAGTGAGCCGGCATCTATCTCCGAGACTGTAGGGTCGAATGCCCCAGTTGCCCTTCATAGTTATCACCAGGTACGCGAGTACAATAAAAGACTGGTAAAATTCGACAGGAATGGATTGTGTCTTCAATGTGATGATCCATCTCACTCGTATACATGAAGGGTTCTCATTGGCTCCATCACCGTGGCGGTCAACCTCCCGGGTGTGTTCTCTTCTTTAGCTGTCATTCTATAGCCAAAATAAAATAAAAAAAACTTAACTATAAAGTATTTTTTTATTTTACCAGGTAAGGCCCGCTGAGCTATATGGCTCTTTTTCAGAAGCAACCTGGCCACAAATGATAGCGTGAGGAAGTAGCATGTCATGTGGAAATGTATACCAGCCAAATAGTCTAATCGCATGTTGATTTTAAATGTGGAGAGAAAAACGGGAGGACCCGGAGAGAAATCCACACGACCACGGGGAGGGCAAGGAAACTCCAAATATACAGCAGGCGTCAGGACCGGGATCGAACCCACGACCGTCCTGTATACCACAACAAGTTAGATAACATCTCGCCACCGTGGCGCCCACCATTCCGTCAATGTGGCCATCATCCCGTCTAGCGATGTTGTCCTGCCAAAGCTCACTTCGTGGACGTCTGTGAAAAAGAGCTTTATAGCTCATCGGATTCCTGCAGTATATTCTGATCCAATTCTGATCTATCTTTCCTTCAACGCTCAATATGACTTCGCTGCTGTGCATGTATTCCCTCATCGATGTCTTATCTCTCTCAATCCAATTCCGAGAATTCACGAGCCATTCCAGAATATAGCGTAATTTGAGAAAAATACTGAATATTATATTCTTAGCTCTTTCGGTAAAGTCACGTTGAAGGGAAACAATAAAATAATAAAATATATATTAAACAATAAAAAAATTCTCACGACGTTTCGACTTTACCGAAAGAGCTAAGGATATGAATTACTGCAGTCACGAAAGCTTTAAATCAAAAATACTGAATTTGAAAAAATGTTTTTGAGAAAACATTTACTGGCCGAGATAGCTCAATTGATTGCAGGGGCGGAGCCACAGGGGGCTGGGGGGGGGGCTCAGCCCCCCCTGAAATTTTGGGAAAGTCGGTAATCGGGATAACCGGATATCCGGCTGCTGCAAAATGCTGCAGGCTGCCACCTTGTGTGCTGCCCTGCAGGCTGCCACCTTGTGCTGCCCTGCAGGCTGCCACCTTGTGTGCTGCCCTGCAGGCTACCACCTTGTGCTGCCCTGCAGGCTGCTTGAGCGGTAGCCTTTCGAACTTATCGAATTTATTAGCCACATGAGCGGCTCCGACCTATTAATAAACTCCGCGCTCAAATCCAATAAAACTTGTTTCATACATTTGTGGCGCCCATTGGAAAACATTACACTGGATATCTCAGAATATTGAAGTCAGCCCCCCCAAGTCAAAATCCTGGCTCCGCCCCTGATTGATTGTCAAAGTCCATTCAGTGTCGCCATCAACCTCCCCAACATCGCAGTGAATTCCAAGGCAGTGGGCACCGCTTAGCGAGGCTGTAGCAACAGCCGCGAAGTCGGCAGTAGTGGCTGAGTGAATTAAGAAGAGAGACGATTGTTTGTCACGGTTCAACTATGATGGAGAAAGTGGAGAGATTAATTTAGTGCACCGTGCTGGGTGTTGAATATACCCTTCAATTTGGTGGGGCAGTTTATCGGCAATGTTCACAGGGCTCGTGTTGAGATTGGTGGGTGAGTGAGCCAGCGAACAGTTTTTAGGACGAGCCTGATTGGTTATCTGAAACGTTTTCATTGAAACTTCTATCGAACACGTCACTCTTGTCACTCGTTGAACCGTTTCGCAAAACCCCGACGCTCTAGAATTTGAGCGCAGTGACAGGAGCACGTATTCACGGATTACTAATGCGCCATATATATGTTGAACTTCTTTCACACCGTACGTAGTCAACTGTGCTAATCGAAGGTGGGAAGGACATCAAACTAAACACAAAGAGCAGTTCTCAAGCAATGAGTTTGCCCACACACACACACAGCTAGCTCTAAATACACTTAAACTAACAATCCCTGAGAAACAACGACACAGCCACACCGTGCCAGGTTCAGATATCACTCGCTACTGACGTTAACAATGGCTAGGAATCGAACCCGTACGCCCCTCCTCAGTCGCAGTGACGTTATCACAGAGCCTGTGCCAGGCTAGCTGCACTTTTGAGTCCAAGTGAAGTGTCGAAGGCTCGCTGACAAAAGGTCACGGGGACAGACCCAAATGCCATGGGTTAACTCACTGAGATGACTGCAGAGGCACCAGCTGTGCCCTCTACCATGCCAACTTTGCTGCGTTTTAACCACCCGGCGCTCCACTCATTGTTGTTGTGAGCGTCGCTTCTCCGCCCTCCATTGTTGCTGGAGGGCGACTGTCTCCAACTCTCCAGTAGCGTCCTTCACGAGCCTCCTCCACAGAGTCCGATTTTGAATCATTGGCAAGTACACTCAGTTCCAGATCCTCTTGTACCACCACACCAACCCATCTCTTCTCGTGTTGCGCCCGTTCGCATGAACACGAAGACAACAAAAACAAAGATACCCCCAGTATAGCCTGAACAGCGAGCCACCTACATTAATACAGAGATAAAGACAAAGCTCCCCCGTGTAGCCTTAACAGACTGTAGGGGCAAGTGCTGTTAGCGAGCACCTACGAAGGCCGGAACGGTACACGAGGGGGGTGGGTAGGCCAGCACCACGCCCGACCACCTTTGTCTTCCTAGTGGCAATGTTGACACACCACACCAGTTACGCATTTGAGGCAGAGTCGACCTAGGGGAGGTCCAGGACCGGTTCAGATAATCGTCACCGGTATTGGCCGTGAGCGGGAATCGAACCCCTGGGTTCATAGTGCAGCGCGCTAACCGCTACACTACCGCACCAGCGCACAGAGACACACACAGACACACACACATAAATATAACCAGACACACGGACACGCACACAGACGAGGCCGGATGGGTTCACATTATTGCTCGAGCTTTACATGGACAACATTCACTGCCACTGTACCGGAGCCCAACAGCTGCTCTGAACTCCCTAAGCGATACAAAAAAAACACACAGCAGAGGGTGGCTAATAAGCAGCAGCGGTAGCCGGTGCTGTGAATAACCAACAGTTTGAGATCCTATTAGGAGTACAAATTGAGCCCATTTGGAGTTCACAAGGGACAATGTATTATTATTATTATTAACCCGTACTATAATCGTGTCATTGATTAAAGCTGGCAGGTGGTGAAGTATATAATATAATATATTTTTGTTAGGGGGGGGGTCTGATCTTGTAAGGGGCCGTCCATAAATGACGTCACGCACCTAGGTGGGGGGGGGAGGGGTCAGACATTTGTGACGATGTGTGACGGGGGGGTTTGAGAAATGTGACGTCACATCAAAATGCGCAACTTTAAATAAATATAGACAACACGTTCTACTTAATTAAATAGACTTTTTCATAAATGTTTTCTCCTACAACATCAGAGTGCAGCGCCACATTAAATACGCACTACAATGACAACAGTTTAAATCGATTTGAAGCATGTTTTATATATTTTTTTTGGGGTGGGGCAGAGCTTTGTGACGTCATATTTGAGGGGGGGAGGGGTCTGACTTTTTGTGACGCCGTGTGACGAAGTGGGGAGGGGGTCCAAAATCGTCCAAAATCGCGTGACGTCATTTATGGACGGCCCCTAAGTAGATTGCGTGTCGTACGCCTTGGTCCATCTGAAGCAAGCCAACTGCAAGGAACAGCGCACCTGCGATGGGCCCGGTTGGCTAGGTACGGTGCGAAAGAAGTCCAAGGTACCCGTACGTACGTGCCCCGGTTTGCGTCGGGGATGCATTGCTGAAAACTCGCGACGTCAACACACATCGAAACGACGTCACTGAAAGGAAACGTGGTCTTGCACGCCACGAGAGATTGAGAAAGACAGACATTGGCATTTCATCTGATGTGGCAATCTGAGCCAAAAAAATGTCTCATGAATCACGGCCCTGCAGATAAATTATTGCGACGGAATGCACGTGTGGGCTTATTAATACTTGTTGACCGCGTGTGACTTCATTAGCTAATTATGTCACGAGGACTGAAGCCTCCCCACAGTACAATGACAATCACACGTTAATTACATAATACAGGAAAATCCACGCGACCGCGGGGGAGAACAGGCAAGCACTAAATATACAGGAGGCGTCAGGGTCAGGATCGAACCCACAAACCTCTTGTATACCAGGCCAGGTAGTTAACATATCGTCACCACGGCGGATATCCAGGCCACTTCATACCCCAGCGGGTTTTTTGGGATTTGAAGCTTTCGTGACTGCAAGGATTCATCTTCTTTGGTTCTTTCGGTAAAGTCACCACGTAGAATGAGAATAAAATAATAAATTAATAAAATAAAATAACACAATAAAATTCTCACGACGTTTCGGTCCACAACACAAGCGGCCTTCATCAGGTGAAGGGACGAGACTGTCTGGTAGGACAGCGCTGGAGTGAAAAAGCCACGCTCAGAACGCGACCTTTAAGCCTCAACTTTAGCAACACGGATAGCTACGGGCCCCGTTCAGACGGACGAGTTCATCCATGGTCGGAACAGAGGAGGGGGAGAGAGACAGCTTAGAGTCGCGGCATCTCTTCAGAAAGGTGAGAGACTCGATTAGTTGAGCCTTCTTATCCCGGAGTCTGTTGAATGATCTTAAGGTTGTGTGAAATCCCTCCCCGTAGAGGCGGTTAAATTTCGATTTAAAGCTTTCGTGACTGCAAGGATTCATCTTCTTTGGTTCTTTCGGTAAAGTCACGTAGAATGAGAATAAAATAATAAATTAATAAAATAAAATAACACAATAAAATTCTCACGACGTTTCGGCCACAACACAAGTGGCCTTCAACACAAGTGGCTCCAGCGCTGTCCTCCAGACAGTCACGTCCCTTCACCTGATGAAGGCCACTTGTGTTGTGGCCGAAACGTCGTGAGAATTTCATTGTGTTATTTTATTTTATAAATTTATAATTTTATTCTCATTCTACGTGACTTTACCGAAAGAACCAAAGAAGAAGGTTTTTTGGAGTTTCACAGATCTACATGATCCACCAACCTCTCTCCCCTCCATAGTTTAGAGGCATGGACCCTGACTTCCCACGGGGTAAATTGCTATTTACGGTTAACAGTAACCATATCCACAGTAACCAGGTTTGCTGATCACTGTTTACTGCTAAATCAACCTTCGGATGGCGACAGTGGTGGGGACTATGTATCCTCAGATGCAAAGCACTCGATGTCATTTTCCACAGGGAAAGTTTATAAAATACCCCTATGAGTTGACTCAATGAAGTCAGATTGTCCCATTCATCTTCCTCCAATGGATTGTTACACGGGGGTTGTTTTTGTTGTTGTTGTTGTTGTTGCAAAAGACAATCAGCAAATACTTTCACCTGAAAATATGATTTAATCTTGGCCGACCGGCTTCCATAATTCAAATCCAGAACCTCAGCAGTGCCAGCTCATCGCTTGGCCGCAGGGATTACGAGCGACTTGATTCACACAGCCGCTTGCAGCTCTTGAGTGCGTGCCAAATTGAGGTGACCAGACGGATCAGGTCAGAGCGTTGAGCCGACAGCCCCCCCGAGATCCTGGGTCCAAATTCACGATGTCAGCTGTAATGAAGCCAATGTTCTCAAATGTGGTCAGTTGATAGTATCAGCCTTGTCACCAATGACTACGGGAAAATACAACCATGTAAAATTTTGCTCTGTACCTAATTTGGTGGAAGTCCAGTGTTGAGAATTAATAATATCGAATTTGATTGTCATGCGATTGGTTTTCACACCTCATGATGATTGCTTGTGTTGCAGTCGAAACGTCGTGAGAATTTTTATGTTTTATATTTTTATTATTTTATTGTTTCCCTTCTTACGTGGTGACTTTACCGAAAGAACCAAGAATATGAATCCCTGCAGTTACGAAAGCTTCAAATCGAAGTTATTCTCGTTGTCAGAGCGGGTAGAAAAGTGCTGTCTGGGGCAGAGGTCACTTGAGGGCATCTCGGAAGTAGTTCTGTAGTATATCCTTCCGCAAACTGTTCTCAAACACAAAGGGTTGCACTTCTCTATGAGAGATTCCGATTGTCAAATGCCTGCTTGCTATGATGCCATCCGAACTTGAGCTCATCACGTCTGGGGTTTGTTTAATCCATACTTCACCACACTGGTCAAGGCAGATTGGGGAAGGGGGGGGCAGGACTGATGCGCATTTCATTCGCCAATGGAGTTCGCCATGAGCAGAATTCCAATGCACGTCACCAGGTTCATAACGCAGCGTGCTATCCACTGTGCCACCGCCTCTTCCTTTGTGGATCACATCAACGTAATGATGCATCAATAATCTAATGAAACGTCTTATTCTCCTGACACGTAACGTCGCACGCAAAACCCCGGTCATTCCTCGCAGCGGCCGTTGGCTCGTCATCGAACAAGAACGGTCACTGCATCGCGCGCTTTCAAAAGTGCTTCTGCGGCCATCTGGAACGCTCTTCAAATATTAGGCAGCCACTGGAGCTATGCACTTTAAAATGTAGATTGCAAACTCATTTCTTTACAGCTGCTTGTTGTGTTCAGTTTGTTGTCCTTCCCCCCGCACCTCCGATTAGCACAGTTGGCTATGTACGGTACGAAAGAAGTTCAACGCACATGCATCGAATTGCATGTGCAACGATCATGTATGACTTACGAAGGTTCCATGCACATTATGTGGGAATGTTACAACGCAGTCAACGTAGCCAAACAAACGAGACAGGGATATAAAATGAGAAGGTAAACCTTAGACAGCAAAAGAGCATGCTCTTGAATCAGGTCGTGCTCGAGTCGTGACAATTCATGAACTCACAGGGGTAAGGAAGAACGGTTTTCATGCACCATTAATTTATTTCAGGTCTATTCAACTTCATTGTGATATTTTTTTTTAATCCATGCCCACATACATCTAGGTTTTCTTTACATGCCGATAAAGTTCGAACCCTGAGTATGTGTGATTTTCTGCAACTTACAATATTCCGTGAATTTAACAACGCACCACTGACTGTGAGTTGTATGTACGGTCCATGATTTGTTGTTAAAATCTCCTGTATATTACAAGTTGCAGAAAGTCACATACCCGGGAATTACATTCTACAGCTGTGAATGTTCACGATACATTAATCAAATTGCACACTTAATGCATTCACGGTTTATGCAGTTTGGGCACAAATGATATGCAGATTACATATTTTAGGCTAATTCACTGAACAAAAGTATAAATGAGAACACTCTGGGAGGCCTTCATCCAGAAGTGGATTAACCATAGCTGAAGATTCTCATCATTTGCCCTTATCGGGATATCATTCATTGGAGGTTTTAGAAAACAAACCAACAGAACAGTCTTTGATAGGGTCTCTAGACAATATATTGGCACAGCAGTCTCTGATAGCGTCTCTAGATAATAAACTGACACAGCAGTCTCTGATAGGGTCTCTAGATAATAGACTGACACAGCAGTCTCTGATAGGGTCTCTAGACAATAGACTGACACAACAGTCTCTGATAGGGTCTCTAGATAATAGACTGGCACAGCAGTCTCTGATAGGGTCTCTAGATAATAGATTGGCACAGCAGTCTCTGATAGGGTCTCTAGACAATAGACTGACACAGCAGTCTCTGATAGGATCTTTAGACAATAGACTGACACAACAGTCTCTGATAGGATCTCTAGACAATAGACTGACGCAGCAGTCTTTGATAGGGTCTCGAGACATTCGACTGGCACAGCAGTCTATGATAGGGTCTCTAGACAATAGACTGACACAGCAGTCTCTGGTAGGGTCTCTAGACAATAGACTGACACAACAGTCTATGATAGGTTCTCTAGACAATAGACTGGCACAGCAGTCTCTGATAGGGTCTCTAGACAATAGACTGACACTGCAGTCTCTGATAGGGTCTCTAGACAATAGACTGACACAGCAGTCTCTGATAGGGTCTCTAGACAATAGACTGACACTGCAGTCTCTGAAAGGGTCTCTAGACAATAGACTGGCACAGCAGTCTCTGATAGGGTCTCTAGACAATAGACTGACACAGCAGTCTCTGATAGGGTCTCTAGACAATAGACTGACGCAGCCGTCTCTAATAGGGTCCCTAGACAATAGACTGGCACAGCAGTCTCTGATAGGGTCTCTAGACAATAGACTGGCACAGCAGTCTCTGATAGGGTCTCTAGACAATAGACTGACACAGCAGTCTCTGATAGGATCTTTAGACAATAGACTGACACAACAGTCTCTGATAGGATCTCTAGACAATAGACTGACGCAGCAGTCTTTGATAGGGTCTCGAGACATTCGACTGGCACAGCAGTCTATGATAGGGTCTCTAGACAATAGACTGACACAGCAGTCTCTGGTAGGGTCTCTAGACAATAGACTGACACAACAGTCTATGATAGGTTCTCTAGACAATAGACTGGCACAGCAGTCTCTGATAGGGTCTCGAGACAATAGACTGACACTGCAGTCTCTGATAGGGTCTCTAGACAATAGACTGGCACAGCAGTCTCTGATAAGGTCTCTAGACAATAGACTGACACTGCAGTCTCTGAAAGGGTCTCTAGACAATAGACTGGCACAGCAGTCTATGATAGGGTCTCTAGACAATAGACTGGCACATCAGTCTCTGATAGGGTCTCTGGACAATAGACTGACGCAGCAGTCTCTGAAAGGGTCTCTAGACAATAGACTGACACAGCAGTCTCTGATAGGATCTCTAGACAATAGATTGACATAACTGTCTGATGGCAGTCTGTAGACCAAACACAACAGTCTCTGCTGAACGTACCAAGGTCAAAGTGTGTCAATGCATAAAAGAGCGCATGGGGTAAGTGATCAATTTCTGTCAGCGACCTTGGGCTATCGTTGAAAATTCCACATTCCTATGATGAGGGACAGACTCTCCGCCACACATAGTTAACAAATGACAATCACTGGTGACTTGCGAAAAAGTTGTACATGTTGTATTGATCCCAGAAGGCATACAAGTCACAGCACCACAGACTAATTTAACCTTGGCCGAGACTGCTCCTGCTTCTCCCTGCATATTTGTGCTAAAAAAATCACTCTCACATATTACCGTGCCTAACCATAACTCTAAACCCTAAACGCTAACCATGAATCCTAACCCTAACCCCCAAACTTAAGCCATGAGCCTACGAGTAGCACGGTTGGCTACGTACGGTGCGAAAGAGGTTCAAAATACAGTACATACATACATATGAACCTCACTAATAACTATACACCCTAACCCTCGGTGTATTTTGAACTTATTTTTCACTGTATGTAGCCAACCATGCTTATCGTAGGTGCGAGTGAAGGACAGCCAAAACCATAACCCGCAAACCTAAGCCATGAACCCGATTAACAACCATAAACCTAATCCTAAACCTCAGCCATAATCCTAAACTTTAACCCTAAACCTTAACCCCAAACCTCAGCTATAACTATAAACCCCCGCCCCTAATTCTCTAACTGCAACCCCGAAACCAAAACCAGAATGCTTTAGCCCTGTACCGTAAGTAAAGAAGCGACCTCGCGTCAATATTTCATGCACTGAAATCCCAGGAAGCGCACCGGACAAACATCTGATCTATGATTGGGTCAAGATCTGTAGGGAACAGTACGAGTACTTGTGTCACGTCCTTAGACATGATTACCTTGAGGCAATGTGGAGACTTGGCGATGAGCAGTAAGAGTCCAGTAGGAGACACAGTAGTGGTGAGCAGTCGAGAGGCGCTACGTGTCCCCTTTAGAGACAGCATTCCACGTTGAGCCACGTTTAGACGCGGCTGCTTCCATCCTTGCAGCGTTGGAAATAACCGGCGGTCGAAAATAGCCGCATCGTCAGCCATTCAGCCACCGCTGACTCGATTAGTGACGCCAGCATCAGCATAACCACAAAGTCTACCAGAGCTACCACAAACACAGGCAGCGTTACCACGAGCTTCCACCACAGCTACCACGAACACAGCCACCACAGTTACAATGAACTCCGCCACAGCTAACACGAACTCCACCACAGTTACCATGAACTCCACCACAGTTATCACGAACGCCACCACAGTTACTACAAACTTCACCACAGTTACCACAAACTCCACCACAGTTACCATGAACTCCACCACAGTTACCACGAACTCCACCACAGTCAATACGAACTCCACCGCAGGTACCACAAACTCCACCACAGTTACCACAAACTCCACCACAGTTACCACGAACTCCACCACAGTTACCACGAACTCCACCACAGTTACCACAAACTCCACCACAGTTACCACGAACTTCACCACAGTTACCACGAACTCCACCGCAAGTTACACCGAACTCCACCACAGTTACCACGAACTCCACCACAGTCAATACGAACTCTACCACAGTTACCACAAACTCCACCACAGTTACCACGAACTCCACCACCGTCAATACGAACTCCATCACAGTTACAACGATTCCATCACAGCAACCACAAACTCCACCGCAGTGACCACGAACTCCACCACAGTCAATACGAACTCCACCACAGTCAATACGAACTCCACCACAGTGACCACGAACTCCACCACAGTTACCACAAACTTCACCACAGTTACCACGAACTCCACCACAGTCAATACGAACTCCACCACAGTTACCAAGAACTCCACCACAGTTACAACGAACTCCACCACAGTTACAACAAACTCCACCACAGTTACCACAAACTCCACCACAGTTACTACAAACTCCACCACAGTTACCACGAACTCCACCACAGTTACCACGAACTCCACCACAGTTACCACGAACTCCACCACAGTTACCACAAACTTCACCACAGTTACCACAAACTCCACCACAGTTACCACAAACTTCACCACAGTTACCACGAACTCCACCACAGTTACCACGAACTCCACCACAGTTACCACAAACTTCACCACAGTTACCACAAACTTCACCACAGTTACCACAAACTCCACCACAGTTACCACGAACGCCACCACAGTTACTACAAACTCCACCACAGTTACCACAAACTCCACCACAGTTACTACAAACTCCACCACAGTTACCACGAACTCCACCACAGCTAACACGAACTCCACCACAGTTACTACAAACTCCACCAGTTACCACAAACTCCACCACAGTTACTACAAACTTCACCACAGTTACCACAAACTTCACCACAGTTACCACGAACTCCACCACAGTCAATACGAACTCCACCGCAGTTACCACAAACTCCACCACAGTTACCACGAACTCCACCACAGTTACCACAAACTTCACCACAGTTACCACGAACTCCACCACAGTCAATACGAACTCCACCACAGTTACCAAGAACTCCACCACAGTTACCACAAACTCCACCACAGTTACCACAAACTCCACCACAGTTACCACGAACTCCACCACAGTTACTACAAACTTCACCACAGTTACCAAGAGCTCCACCACAGTTACCACAAACTCCACCACAGTTACCACAAACTTCACCACAGCAACCACAAACTCCACCACAACTACCACGAACACCACCACCAGTGTTAATATTATAACAACCACCATTGCCACTCATGTCATCACCACCATTACCACTAACAACTGTAATATAAACATTACCAAAACTATTACCAGTGAAATCAGTTTCATCACCATTACCCTGCCGGCACCACCGAATTTATCACCACCAGTGCCGGTAAAATCATCTCCACCACTGCCACCATAACCACATTACCACCATTATCACCATCAATATAAACCAATAATAGCACATTATCATCACATCGCCACCACTGCCATCTCCCACCATCGCCACCACCTTTACTAACATTACCAATGTCACCACAATTATAACCATAACGGCGATTGCCACCTACGTAATGGAATCAACCACCTACATAATTTCCCTTACCACCACTATCACCACTAGAACTACCATAAATACGGCAATACCAACACCACAATCATCAATACTATAAACCACCTCTACCATTATCATCACCATCGTCACTACCACACCACCCCGCTACTATCACCACTACCATAACTAATGCATCCACTCTTAACCACAATCACAAAGACAAAGATCCCCACACAGCCTTCAACAGACTGTCGTGGCAAGTGCTGTTAAGCTGAGAGCACCTATGAAGGATGGAACGGTACACGAGGGGGTGGGTGGCCAGCACCATGCCCGACCCGACTTTGTCTCTCTAGTGGCGATGTTTTCCTACACACCGCACCAGGTGACTCATTTAAGTCGACCTCGAGAAGGCCCAGGAGCGGTTCAGATATTCGTCACTGCTGTTGTTGTTGTTGTTGGGAGTCGAAACCTGGGTGGCCGGATTCATAGCGCAGCTTGTGAACCGCTAGGCTGTCGCTCCCCATCACAAAAGCCACCGCACATCAAATTAACCTCGACGAGAAACACCACTGTTTACCACCTTAATCAGCACTGCCGTTACCCACGGCTGCTTGTCGGTGTTTATTTATCGAATGTAGCAAACAGCCAAGATGAGTAATGCGTGTATCATGGATAGCAGCAGGTACAAACAGAACGTTGATGAGAATGATTAGAGAAAGGCAAGTGATAGATTTCTGGGAATTGTAGTGCGTAAACAAGATACTGAAATATTGATGTTCGACTGGGAACGTTATAGATTTTTTTTTTAAAAACACGGGGACGACGGTGAATTGAGTTAAATAAACAATTGAAACAAGTTAATGCAACGGGGACCATCCAATGTAACGTTTCTTGAGCAATGTCAATGACAGAGCTAAAAAGAAGTTGGCCACGTGGGCCTTTAGAAAGGACACGTGGGCACATATGGAGAGATTTTCGTTACAATGTAAAAAAAAAATTGGTTGAGGGCATTCAACGGGCATCTAAAAACATTTCGGTGGGTAGGGAAGAAAACGCCCCCCCCACTCCTCTTCCCCCCCCCACTCCTCTTCCCCCCCCACCCCCACCTTGAGTTTATTCAGCCTCTGACCACCGTTGTGAACCATTCTTTTATGTTTCATTTGCTGTCCCCCCCCGCCGCCCCCGCACCTCCGATTAGCGCGGTTGGTTACGTACGAACGTGCATCAACATCGCCACCGTTGGCACCGCTTCCGCGATCTACAATAGATCGCCATCGTGATCTAAAAACGCCCCCGGAACAATGTCTAAGTTAGGCCACGTCTGCCCGCCCGCTCGCCCGCGTCTCTCTTTCACTGCCAGCCGTGAAAGCACTGGAATGTCCCTTGTGCTGGACCCGTAGGGAGGAATGTTGTGAGTGCTTTGCGTCATTTCAACCGAAGGAGAAAGACCCCCCCCCCAAGACCCACGTCTTTGGGCACCGTGACTCCTGGTAGGCAGTGGTCCCTTTCATCAACATGTTGACTTTGTTTACCCACGCAAGTCTGGCAGAGTCCATAAGACTTTTTTTTCACGAGAGTTTGTAAGGCGTGATATTTGATGCAATTTTTTTTCCGTGTAGTCCATAATATTTTTTTTTGGGGGGGGGGGGTGTTAGATTGCGTAAATATACGTGCCGTTAAACCCTCCACCACCCGATGCAACCAATAATAAAGTTTTGTCACGTAGACACAAACATGCCAGTTAGTTACTAGTTCAGCACACCGGTGTGTTGTTATGTCGTTCACACACTTCTGCTTGCCAATTCTGTGACTACTCGGGTGACAGGGTGGCCGCAGGGCAGTGGTGAAACTTGCCTCTCACAGCAAAAAAAGGGTCCGTAGGTTCGATTCCCGACCCAGGCGCCTTTTTGTGTGGAGTATTTATGTTCATCCTCTGTTCTGGATGGGGTTTCTCTGGGTTCTCCCCAGTTGCACCACCCATCAATTCCAACATTACCACATCACGATCACCATTAACTCTACCATCACGATCAACTGCACCATCACTGTGAACTCCGACGTCACCATCAACTTCATCATCAACTCTGCCATCACCAACAAATGCACCATCACCATTAACTTCACCATCACTATCAACTCCATCAACTTCACCATCAACTCCACTATGAACTACTACCGTCACTGTACATTCCACAATCACCACATCACCCATCAAATCCACTACCACTATCATCACCACGTCACCATGAACTCCACCATCACCAGATCACCAACAACTCCACCACCACTGACTGCCATTACCAGATAACCAGCACCATCAAATCCACACTTACCACAACGCCGTCAACTCCACCAATGCAATCATCTCCACATCACCATCACAATGAACTCCACCATCACCACATCACCATCACAATGAACTCCACCATCACCACATCACCATCACAATGAACTCCACCATCACCACATCACCATCACAATGAACTCCACCATCACCACATCACCATCACAATGAACTCCACCATCACCACATCACCATCACAATGAACTCCACCATCACCACATCACCATCACAATGAACTTTACCATCACCACATTACCATCACAATGAACTCCACCATCACCACATCACCATCACAATGAACTCCACCATCACCACATCACCATCACAATGAACTCCACCATCACCACATCACCACCACCGCGAGCACAGCGTCACTACTACCGTGAACAGCTACACCACAGCTACACCACAGCTACACCACAGCTGGTTGGGGGTGCCCTCATCCAGCAGCGGATTGAGAACATGACTGTTGCACGTGCACATTGTAGACCTGTGAAATTCGCCTCTTTGATTTCGATCGTACTCTCTTGTGTGTTCCGGTTTTATGACTATATCATTGTTTTACTTACAAAAGTAATCTTTAGATTTGAGCAATAATGTGTTTTGTGAGTTTTGTATGATTGATTTAAGTTGATACTTGCCGGTTTAAGCTATATACATTTTGACACGTGAGTTATAATAGATGTTTGATAAAAAAAAAAAAACACAAGCTCAGTGCGTAAAGCTTTATACATTTAAAAATTAACTCAAGCCTTGCAATTATTTTATACATTGTACGAGGGGGTGGGTGGCAGCAGCATGCCCGGCCGCCTTTGTCTCCCAAGTGGCAATGTTCACACACCACAGCTGTTACTCGTTTGAGGCTGAGTCGACCAAGGGGAGGCCCAGGACCAGCTCAAATAATCGTCACTGGTGGTGGCTGTGAGCGGGAATCGAACTCGGCTCGCCGTGTCGCCGGGTTCGTAGCGAGGTGCGCTAACCACTACACTACAATGCGTTACGCTTCCACATGCGCGGGTCACGTGACAGATTTGACGTCACAGCTCACTTGCCGTGCAAAAAATAAATGCATTATTGACCCCCCTTAACCAAAAGAGTATTTTTTTATCATTTTTGCATGGTGTACAGTCTGGAAAGTACCCACATGGCAAATTTGCAGTTTGTTGCATGTCGGGAAGTACGCTAAACATTTTGAACAGACACACACAATCACAACGTTGCCTTTTATATATATGGAGATGTGAGAGCCTTCATCGAGCAGTGGTTTGACAAAGGTATGTACATCATCATTAACATGACTCAAGCTCAAACGATAATTATCGCGCCGTGGGTTCCTACGTATTTTTGGGATGACCAATTTCTCCCCCGTTGAAGCGCAGCGTGTTCACTAGACATGGGTGGAAACCGTCAAGCCAGGAAAAAAAATGACCCCGACACGAGATGGGGCAGCGTTAAAAATAGACTCTTATCAGTGAGCCACTTGCTGCACTGCATCCTCCAGGCATTGCTACACCCCGTTGCCGTACAACAAGGTCGGTCGTATGACACGCATGCATTGGTGCCGTCACGATGTGATCCAACAACCCCACTCGATTACAAAGTCGCTCCATGTAAACAAAAAAATATATATAAAATACACAGCCAATTTCGCTCCATTCGGTGTTGTTAATTATCTCGTAACGTTTATTGGGCTCGGCATTTGGGATTATGTTTCATGCACCCCTGTTAATTTCGTGAAGCTCTTAGGGTGCCTAAGCCTTTTGCTTGCTTTTGATAACGCCGAGCACTGCCGCTTGCTCACGTGTCCCGAGAAGCCGCGATCCATGCCGCTCATCCTGTGTCGTTGGGGCAGTGTGAACTCAAAACGCAGTTCCATCGTGTGCGTTGTCCTTGCGTGAGGATCGCGCCTCCTGACCTCCGCGCCTTTCTCTCCTTTTTTGCCAAAATTTCACTCGCTGTGAAACAGACGAGCGCGACATTGGGCAGCCCGATTTCGCTACGCTCAAAGTGTTGTTGGGTTAGGGTTATTCTTCGTTCGGGAAATTAGCCTGTGAGGGTGGCGGGGCAGGTGCAAAGTGGTTTAGCGCGCTGCACTCTGAACTCAATTGCCCCTTGGCCAATGGCTAAGGTCAAATGGCTAAGGTCACGACACTAAGCACGGCGCGGGAAGGACCGCGTGCAGCGAAGGCACGGGAGAGGCTCCGCAAGTTTATGTAGCGCTACGGGCCTCCAATTAGCGGCGTCGGCGTAGAAAGTACAGTTGCGTCATCCTAAATGTCAAACTTTAAAAGTGACGGTCGCAGCCGCGGTCCACGCAATTGGCCCACGAGAGTGAGTTATCTCGAGAGGCGTCCTCCTCCAGGGCTTATTGTCCTCCCGCTCTTCCACGCTGGCCCAGCTATCTTGGAAGAGGTGGCGGCAGTAGCCCACACTTGATCCCACCACGCACGACCTGCGGGTCAACTGTCGTGAACCCATTGACGCTGCTGGGTGGACAGTGGTGGTGGGTGGGGTGGGGGGGGGGGGCATTTACTAAAAACCCGCGCCCATTGTTTCAACTGCCGCGCCGGGAGGTTGAACCGATGACCTCTGCATGTATGTACGTATGCACGTAATGACTTCTTTCGCACCGTACGTCGACAGCCGCGCCAACTGTGCGGTGTGGGGGAAGGACAGAGAACTAAACACAACAAAACAGTTCTGAAGAAGTGGGGTTTTCAATCGAGGTTTCAAGGTGCATGGCTGCAGTGGCTTTCTAACATCGAAAGGAAGTGCGCGTTCCGGGCGGCCGCAGAAGTGACCGCCTTTGTTCGGTGTATAGCCACAAGACGCCGCTTTGCACGGGCGACCGGAATTCGCGTGACGTGTTTCTGCTCCTTGACGAAATCGGCAAGATATTGCGGTTCTTACGTGACAGCGAGAGCAGACCTTGCGATGTACAGCGAGGGAAAAAAAAACGTATTTGATCCCATGCTGATTTTGTACGTTTGCCCACTGACAAAGAAATTATCAGTCTATAATTTTAATGGTAGGTTTGTTTGAACAGTGAGAGACAGAATAACAACAAGAAAATCCAGAAAAACGCATGTCAAAAATGTTATAAATTGATTTGCATTTTAACGAGGGAAATAAGTATTTGACCCCCTCTCAATCAGAAAGATTTCTGGCTCCCAGGTGTCTTTTATACAGGTAACGAGCTGAGATTAGGAGCACACTCTTAAAGGGAGTGCTCCTAATCTCACTCTTAAAGGGAGTGCTCCTAATCTCAGCTCGTTACCTGTATAAAAGACACCTGGGAGTCAGCTCTGTAGGTATTCGTATTATTGGCTCTTTCGGTAAAGTCATGTAGAAGGAAAACAAAAATATAAAACAATAAAATTCTCACGACGTTTCGACTGCAACGCAAGCAATCATCGTCAGGTGTGAAAACCACAGCAATGAAATTTGACAAAACGTGGCGGCAATTTTTAACGTTAGCACCACGGAGAGCGATTTGACAGTTTGTTCAGATGGACGAGTCCATCTATGTTCGGTAAAGAGGAGGGGGGGGGCGAAAATAATGGATGCGATTAGCACGGTCGGCTATGTACGGTGCGAAAAAAGTAAGTATGTTGAACTTATTGCGCACCGTACGTAGCCAACCGTGCTAATCGGAGGTGCAAATTGGCGTGTGTGTTGTGATGGGTGTGCATTGGTTGCTGCTGCTGCTTCGCCCAAGTTGGTGAGGGGTGGTGGTGGGGGGGAGGATTTTGTTTTGTTAATGAAAGTAAAGTGATTTTTTTTTAAAGTACACAGTATATACACGTATTCATCTAAGACTCGGGCTTTGTTTTAAATGGTGAGGTACCATTGAGCCAGTCAGCTCTTGTTACAAGGATGAGCAAACAAGGCACTTATTCGTGCCAAACACGACAATCTCATTGCAAGCTGAAAACAGCGCTTACAGTCGTGAGGATTACAATTGCCAGCGCTTGTAATGTCATTACAATAACTCAAAAAGCGTTACGCCAAAACACTGGCTATGAAGATGCCCATCGTAATAACGAAGCCCTTATCTGTTAATTTCCACACAGCGTGCTCTGTTTACAAAACAAATGTCTTGAGCACTCGGCGAGATCCAACAAACATCAAACAGGAAAGTGAAGAGTCAACAGAAAAAATCAGCGTGGGACCAATGGAATTTCAAACAGTGACATGAATGTGAGGTTAACTAATGGGTGCAAAACCATCATCATCACTGGCGATGCCGCATCGCGCGCTTTCACACGCGCTTCTGCGGCCGTCTGGAACGTTCTTCCTTCCGATATTAGGAAACCACTGGAGCTGCGCACTTTTAAATCTAGATGTAAAAACGGATTTTTTTTATTATTATTATTATTGTACAACTGCTCTTTGTGTTTTATTTTTGTTGTCCTTCCCCCCCCCCCCCAGACTTCCGATTAGCACGGTCGGCTATGTACGGTGCGAAAAAAAGTTCAACATGCGCATACAACAGCTGCGCGTAACCAGCGGAGGGACGCAGCGGTGTGCTGCAGTGACCCCACCTCCCGCGACCTTCGTGTTCCACAATCCATTCCCTGCCACGTGACGCTCTGCCGACTGAGAAGCGTTTCACCCCGAGGTGTTGCGGCACGGCTCAACTCTTCGTTCGCCCAGCGCGGGGGACGTGCGCACCTGTGGCAGCCCCCGTTGTCCAATCCGCTGTTGGGCAAGGGCCTTCCCCGCACGGTTGGCATCATCCTAGGCGGGACGGGGGCTCATTTGGCCACACCTCATCATCACGCTGGGGTCAGTGCGGGCGGACGAAAAGGCGCGGCGCGGCACAACGCGAATCGTCGATGCTCCCTGCTGACGAACCGAGCCTGGCGGGAACCTGCCTCGGACGTTTTATAAACGCGGTGGCTGGCCATGCGACCCCGCTTGGCTTCCGAGATCTGACCTGATCGCCGGTGGGGGCAGGGGGGGGGGGTGGCGTGGGGGGGGTCAGCATTTTGGGTGATCTGATCGTGGGCAGGTTTTGTGTCCATTCTTCACGGTGCTGCTCAGTGTTGGGGTTTATATCCTTGGTTCTTTCGGTGAAGTCACGTAGAAGGGAAATAATGAAATAATAAAACAATAACATTCTCACGACGTTTCGATTGCAACGAAAGCAGTCATCATCGGGTGTGAAAACCACAGCAAGAACATTTTCTTGCACCTGATGATGATTGCTTGTGTTGCAATCGAAACGTCGTGAGAATTTTCTCGTTTAATTTTTATTATTTTATTATTTCCCTTCTACGTGGTGACTTTACCGAAAGAACCAAGAATATGAATTCCTGCAGTCACGAAAGCTTTAAATCGAAAAGTGTTGTGGTTGCTCAAGGGGAGAGCATCCCCGGACCGGTCTTAGTGTCTCACTCGCCACTGACGTGAGGAGTGAGATACCATGGTGGTTAAGAGATGTTAACTACCTCGCCTGGTATACAGGAGGTCGTGGGTTCGATCCTGACCCTTTTAATCCCTCTAGCAGCGCCCCACTCCCCCTACCCCACCCCCCTCTCTATCTCTCCTCCCTTGCTCCTCCCCCCTCTCTTACCTATATAGCCTCTTGTCACAGCAGCCCTCTTGCCCACTTCAGCAATTGTTTCTTGCTGTGGTTGTCCCACCTGATGACGGACCGCTTGTGTTGCGCCCGAAACGTCACGTGATTTAATTTATTTTATTGTATACCTACCACGTGACTTTACCGAAAGAACCAAAGAGTATGGATCCCTGCAGTCACGAAAACTTCAAATCTAGAATTGTATATTTGGAGTTTGCATATTCTCCCCGTGGTCGGGTGGATTTTTCTCTGGGTCCTCCGGTTTTCCCTATACATTTAGAAACATGCCTTTAGAGTGTTTAGCTGCTATAAATGCGCACGTGATAAGACAATTCGTTGAGCTGCTATTTGTGGCCAGGTCGCTTCTGAAAAAGAGCTACATAGCTCAGTGGGCCTTACCTGGAAAAAAAAACTATAAATGGTAAAATAAAATAGCCGTTAGCCTTGGCAAGGGGAATCGAGATCAGAGTGTAGTGCCCTAAACCACTTCACATCTGTATTCTTTGGTTATTTCGGTAAAGTCACGTAGAATGAGAATAAAATAATAAATTGATAAAATAAAATAACACAATAATATTCTCACGACGTTTCGGCCACAACTCAAGCGGCCTTCATCAGGTAAAGGGACGAGACTGTCTGGAGGACAGCTCTGGAGTGAAAAAAGCCACGCTCAGATCACGACCTTTAAGCTGTGTGAGAAGAAACAAAGCGCCTTGGCAAAGCAATTAGCATAGAATTTAGAGGTTAGTGTACATGCGGTTGGTATTACCTTAGAGTCGCGGCATCTCTTCAGAAAGGTGAGAGACTCGATTAGTTGAGCTTTCTTATCCCGGAGTCTGTTGAATGATCTTAAGGTTGTGTGGAATCCCTCTCCGTAGAGGCGGTTAAATTTCGATTTAAAGCTTTCGTGACTGCAAGGATTCATCTTCTTTGGTTCTTTCGGTATCTGCCCTGCCGCTCTTCGTTTAATCTCGAAGAGTAACCCTAACCCAACAACACTGAATGTAGCGACATTGGCTGCCAACGTTGTGCTGGTTTTTTTCGCACCGAGTGATTTTGTAGTCGAGTGGGGGGGGGGGGGGTTGGTGGATCACACTGTGATGGCGCCATCGGGTGTGTCAGTATATTTCACATCGAGTGACTTTTGGCAAGACGAAAAGTGCGGAGAGTTCAGAAGGTGCAGCCTTCACGGAAGGACGTAGCATGGACCTTTGTTTGAGTTCACACCGCTCCACCGACACGAGGCATGAGAAGATGACAAAATAAAAATGGGCGCCGTGTTTGCGACTCTTGATTGACGAGCGGCATGGATTGTGGCTTCTCGGAAGCGTCAGCAAGCGGCAGCCGCGAGGCCTAAGCAAAACCAAGCAAGAGCTTGGGAGACCGATGGGATTAATGAACACAATAGAGGTGCCTCGAACATGAACCCACATATTTAATGCTAATAAACATGACAAGATAACGAACACAAAATGCCAATTACTCGGTCATCCCTATCCTGCCCGTATCTCTCATCTGTCATCTCGCTCTATCTCGATACGTTTTGTTAGCGTGTTGCCTCTCACTACGTCTCTGCTTCTTGAGTACATCTATTCTGTCATCTCACGAGGATTGTATACATCGAATGGGATACTCCCCCTCCTGCCCCCCACCCCCCCCCCCAAAAAAAAGTTTTTTCTGCTTCAGCCCCCACCCCAATTGCCTAGCACCACCACCGAATTGTAAGGAATAGGCAATAGTGTGGGTGGAGGCTTTATTAAGCAGTGGCTATACAATGGATGATGGATTGGCTGGGTTTCACGAGCAGTTTTAAGGGCCAAATCTTACTTAGTGTAATTCATAATTGGTTTATCTTGGGTGAGATTTGCGAAAGTATGTGAATGTTTTAACTGTAACCCTCCACAACCCGAGAGAGCCAAATGTATCAAAAGTTGTCACGTGGGCGAATATACCGTTTGATTTGTGTTTTTTCAGCAGACCGCAATGTCGCAGAGGGCAAGCGAAATGTTTATGGTTTCGTCGAAACCATAAACATTTACACTACAGGCATCGTCAGGCTCTCACGTAAAATACCTTCTTGATCCAGGTCCTCAAGTAGGCGGCACGACATCATGACAGCCATGGAGGTAATCAGCAATCAAGTCTGATTATAATCAGTGTAAAGCATGGATGCAAGTTTCACGTACGAAAAAGGTCATTGCGATTCAATGAGGAAGAGTTTATGACCAAACCCCTTATGCAGATTAAACGGAACTAAATATGAACTCGTACATGTGTTGCATGAATAATTACTGTCAACAATGTACGTGCCTTTGCCAATCCATTTCTGTATGAAGGCCTCCAAGCTCTTTCTGCCACAGGGGTTATTTGACTATACTTCACCGCACTGGCCAGTGTGGGATTGGTGAAGGACGGGGCAGCCCAGGGACCGGTTTGGTTTTCACTCGCCGCTGATGTTACCCATGGTCAGGAATTGAACTCGGGCCACCCAACGTCAGAGGTGCACCGAGTTAGCCCACTGCACGACTGCTCCACCCAGTATTAATTATACGGTGGTTAATGCCACATATTTTACTTAATTTGGCCTGCCCCAGCTATAATGGCCCTCACTGAATTGGTAGCCAAATTGGAAGGTCGCCATTTAAAAAAACAACAACATTAAACAGAGTTCTCCCGGGAGGGGTACAAAGTTCGTTGAATTAGAGGCCTGAATCTTCTCCACGCTGCCTAATAAATTGGCGGTGCTTTTTTTTTTGGGGGGGGGGGGTATTTGTCATTGTGATCACCGTACGTTTCCATCTAACCCCGTAGCTTTTGTGTTTGAACACCGGCGAGCTGTCCTATCGAACTGCAGTGTATAGTCTGCGACTACAGCATTCCCTCACGATTCACTAACTTGCTATCCGCGATTTTGTATATCCGCCAATCGCATCTGGAACTCTGCACGACTGCCTACGAGAGAGAGAAATAAAGAATGTGATGAGAGATAAACTGATGGGATCAAGTGATGAGAGAGAATGTGATGAGAGATAAACTGATGGGATAAAGTGACGAGAGAGAATGTGATGAGAGATAACGTAATGGAATAAAGTGACGAGAGATAAAGTGATGAGAGATAAAGTGACGAGAGATAAAGTGGTGAGAGATACAGTGACGAGAGATAAAGTGACGAGAGATAAAGTGATGAGAGATAAAGTGACGAGAGATAAAGTGGTGAGAGATACAGTGACGAGAGATAAAGTGATGAGAGATAAAGTGATGAGAGATAAAGTGATGAGAGATAAAGTGATGAGAGATACAGTGACGAGAGATAAAGTGGTGAGAGATAAAGTGATGAGAGATAAAGTTACGAGAGATAATGTGGTGAGAGATAAAGTGATGAGAGATAAAGTGATGAGAGATAAAGTGATGAGAGATAAAGTGATGAGAGATAAAGTGATGAGAGATAAAGTGATGAGAGACAAAGTGATGAGAGATAAAGTGATGAGAGATAAAGTGATGAGAGATAAAGTGATGAGAGATAAAGTGATGAGAGATAAAGTGATGAGAGAGAATGTGATGAGAGATAAAGTGATGAGAGATAAAGTGATGAGAGATAAAGTGATGAGAGATAATGTGATGAGAGATAATGTGATGAGAGATAAAGTGACGAGAGATAAAGTGATGAGAGATAAAGTGATGAGAGATAAAGTGATGAGAGATAAAGTGACGAGAGATAAAGTGATGAGAGATAAAGTGATGAGAGATAAAGTGATGAGAGATAAAGTGATGAGAGATAAAGTGATGAGAGACAATATGATGCGACATCATCGTAATTGAATGCAAGTTCATTTATAAACTATTATATATTAAATTTTGATTTAAAGCTTTCGCGACTGCAGTGATTCATATTCTTGGTTCTTTCGGTAAAGTCACGTAGAAGGGAAACAATAATTTTATATTATATATTACTTTAATATTATCATTTTATTTACTTCATGTTTATTGTAACCAATTTATTTGTGTTATGACAATTATCATGTATCCAGTAGCTTATTTACGTATGTATTTAAGGCAATTCATTCAAAAGATAGGGTTTCCCGTAGGCCAATATCATTATCCGCGAAATTTGCTATTCATGAGCACCTCCTGAACGTATCCCTCGCGAATAACAAGGGAATACTGCACTCATACTGAAGAGGGACACTGCCGTGATGCAACGGTGAGCAGAACGCTGACTTGAATTCCATAGGCTCACCAGTTCAGTTAATTTCTCCCAGCGTGGCAATTTATGCAATGGGGGAAATTTATTTTAATCGTCCCCCCCCCCCACCTCCTATGTCCATCCAGCAGTCCACCGATAGGTCGCGTGTAGTGGGGTAAAAAGTGAGTACTCCCATGTCTGGTCGGTGTGGAAGAGTAGGCCAAATACACTCTCAAGGAGGCTCTCTCTAGAGCCCCCTCTAGTGGAGGCCTTTCTGGCAGCAGTGGCACGAGCGAGAAATTTCAGAGATGCACCTTTGCATTTTGTTTTTATCTTTTAGCACTACAGAGGTTAAGATAGGCCGGAGATTCTATTTTGTAGCTCTCATAAACATACCATGCACCCTCTTGTCTTCACTCACGGTGGACGACGAAGATCCCCTGGACATCAATCGCAAGAGCAGGACGTTGTGTGCCCGCGTCAGGGTCCGTATTTGCCAAAAATTCGACAATGACACCGCAGATGACTCAATCGAGATCATATGCACCGATCACCGCCCTCTACTGGCAGCGGACTAATGCCCCCGGGTCACTCGTGCAAATGGGACTCTATCCTGCTCTCTGGCATTGTCGCCTGGTTAAGCAAGGAAAACTTGTCGAAGCGTCTCATTTTCTATGTTCTGCAAACAATATTTAGGGGTAAAAAAAGCAATCTTATTAAAAACGAGCCGTACTACCCGGCTTCGCCCGGGACTTGGATTCACCACGCCTGCCGCCTTTGTCTCCCCAGTGGCGATGTTCACACACCACACCAGGTACTCGTTTGATGCTGAGCCGACCGTGAGCGGGAATCAAATTTCAAGTTTGTTGCATGTCGGGAAGTACGCAAAACATTTTGAACAGACACACATATTCACAACTTTGCCTTTTATATATATGGAGATATGTCTATATTTTTTTCACAAGAGAGAGGTGTCCTGAGAAAAGTAGCCCTCAAGTGAGTCGCCTGGTTACTAGTTCATGTTAACTTGGTGTTTCTCTCTGTACCTTCACTGCGAGAAATATCTGCAGACATTTGATCGATTCCACTTAATTTTTTTTCATTAAATCTTCAACGAACCTGCATCATTGTGGCACGAGGTCGATCATTTTAACGGGAACGGCAATGCTGTGGTTGCCCTGGTGGCGTGAGACCATATCTCCATAGCTTCTTCATGTTGGCAGCCAACGGAGTATCGGACCGACTTCTGTAAATCCATCAATTTCCCTACAGACGAACTACATTTGGCAGCCTATTTTAATCTGCAAAAAATATATATTTAATTTTAATAACCCACGCCGGCTTCAACTAAAACACTTGAACATCTACTTTTTTATCGTTTGTTATTTCTACGATATCCCCATGGATTTCTGGACTCCCTTGCACCACCCAAGCCACTAGCCTCTTGCCCACTGGACAATGAACTTGTTTGGGGGTTGTCGCGGGGTTTTTTTTTTTTACCAGGGACACCTTTTAAATCTTAACACAAATGTAGCGCTGTAAATGGGCTGCGTGCACTTACCTGCAGTAACAGACAGGGCCCACCAGGGGCAGCAACTTGGACCGGCATGTCGGTCGCTACATTCCCCAGCCCCGAAGCAGGAGGGAGCTGCGGGGTGTTCTGGGATCCCCCGAGACCCCCCCCCCCAATAGGAGGGGGGCTGCGGGGTGTCCTAGGATTCCCCGAGACCCTCCCACTGGAACTCTCTGGAAGGGAGGCGTGGCCAGGGGCGGACACACCTGGGGAGGTGTATAAAAGCCGGACCTCTGGACGAGTCCGGGGCCAATCCGAAGACCGCAGCCAGAAGACCAGCTAGCCTAGGGCCCTGGGAACCCCTAGACCCGCTGCCCTTGTAAGCGCCGGGACCGAGTGGGCCAGTGGTCGGGATCCGTACCTTGGCTGGGTCGGGTCAGAGTAGCCTCCCCTGGGTCACCCCTAGCCGGAGGGAAGAGAGCCCGTGGTCCCAGTGATAGGCCACCCTAGCCTAGAGGACGTACCTCCCCAGGTAGTGGGCAAAGGGCGCTACCCCTTTGTGTTAAGACTGTTCTTGTTACCGTTGTTATAAATAAACGCGTTCGTTGCCTCTACAAGTCGTCGCCACTCTCCTGGAACCCACTACACAAGCATTGAATTGGGTTTTTTTATTTTGAAGGGAAATATATATTTTTGTTGTAAAGTTCTGTTAGATGCTATTAAAAGAATAACTCGTGTGTTATTCTCAGCTCTGGTGCTCAGTGGAAGTCAGGCTTGGACAAGACTAGAGTTGTCTCCTTATATCCAATCTGAAAACTGATCACCCAAACGGGATAAGTGATCACCCGACCTTTCCCTAAGAACAAATGAATGGGCTACACATCCATACACACGTCCGCACCCATACGTATAATATTAATTAATTCACTTTGTAACACAATTTTTATTCCTGGGTACTAAGGGTTATATTTTGTATTGCTTATGCCTAAAAAGTATAAAAAAATGGCGATTATTCCCCACAAAAATTGCTTTTGTGACCAGGACTTATGTGAACGAAAGACACAAATGCACACCACGTTTCTCATTGAAAATAGGTAAATTTCAAAATATCACTGTCCTGGTCTCAAAAGCAAAGTTTTTATACTGGTAGGAACGAAGTTGTAAACTGAGTGTACCAGCCTGCAATACATTAATGTGTCCGTCCGTCCGTCCCCTTTCAATACTTTAACGAAGTGAAATCTCGTGCTGTTGGGGTGTAAAAATAAAATTGCGCAAAATTCCAATGTTCCTACCAGCCCCCACCCTGCAGGGACTTGTTTGAACAAACGACACAGGTACACACAGAGGGCATGTATGGGAATTTACACCAATCACCTTTCGATGTGTTTCAATAAACTCTACATCCCCGGTGTGCAACAATTAATTTAGTTTGTTCAGAATATTTTGTAATTTTAATTTTGAGCCTCAATGTTGCAGTCTTCTTTGTTAAGTCATTTTGTGTAGTTCATCGCAACCCCCAAATTGTAACAATTCATCAAATTGCGAGGCGGGGGTTGGGGTTGAAGAGACTCAAATAGTTTCAGGTCCAGCATCAACCACTTACTTATTTTAACTGCCCCACTGGCAAAGACGCTCACTGCAAGGCCACGTTCAAGTGCAGACTGCTGATGACGTTTTGGGTTCTTGGAGAGTTCATGAATGCAAGTGGATGTGCATCGATCTGGCAATATTCCTAGACATTTTAAAGTGCAGAGCCTGCTGCGTTGGCACATCATCCAGTGAAGTTGGATCTCCTCAACTCGATACCTCCATTGCACTCTCTGTGAGAGACGCTGGCTCAGTGATTTAACGCTGCCATAAAAAGCATGAGAGAGAGGACAGAGATACCAATCACTAAGCTCAAAGCAAGGTTCTCAAATGTGCTGGCTCAGTGGTATTGCACGAGTGTCAACGACGGTGGTGAGATATTAACTACCTCGCTTGGTATGCAGGAGGTCGTCCGTTCGATCCCGACCCTGACACCTGTATATTTGGAGTTTGCGGTGTCTCCCCCCCTCGTGGTCGCGTGGATTTTTTTCCCTCCGGATCCTCCGGTTTTTTTCCCTCCACATCTAGAAACATGCGTTTAAGAATAAGACAAACAGCTTGTGGTATCAAACTCGCATACCTGTCAACCCCTTATCACTACCTACCTTATTAGAGAACAATTCAGACCTTATTGGTCACCCCATGCCCTTATAAATCTCAACGTTCATCCTACAAAGTCCCATTACAAGGAAGAAACACAAACAAATAGACAAAAAAAATGTGCCCGTATTGAAACGGCTGTATGCCCTATGGACCTGAAAAGTCAATTTCCCTGTACAAGAATATGGGAAGACAGTATGGGTTGACACGGTATGAACTTGGGACATCGGAACTGTTGTCTCAGAGCTCTAATATGGCCATTACGAATATTTTGTGGAACAAGGCCATTACGGACCCACTAAGAGAGAGAGAGAGTTAGAACCTACAATTAGGACTTGAACCCAGGACCTGGTTGGTGCTGGTTCAGTGCCCAGTGTCCTGACAGCCCTCAACTCCCCCGAGAGAGAGAGAAATACACACACAAACCCTAGGTTTAGAGGTCATGGCTCAGTGGTCTAACATCTGAGAGACATCCACAACGCAATGTGTACTTTTATCATTCTGAGTCATTGTACGCAGATATCAATCAATGTACCGCAGTCAAATAGCCGTTAGTCATGTGACAATGCATCAATGCCAACTGTTTCCAGGCGGTGAATTCAAGGCGGGGACCCACAAGGCCAAGGCTGAGGTCAGGAGCCATGAGGCCAAGCCAACGCCAAAGTCTCTGAGGCTGCAGCTAGGAGGTCAAGGGAGAGCTCAGGATAGGTCCTCAAGCTGCTGCTCAAGCAGGCCGAGGCCTGGTCTCGAGGACCCAAAAACTGACTGCTTCCGCGCAATAATTTGAGATGCGGTCTCACTCAGACACTGTAAAGGCCTACCTGAGTCTTATGTTCACACGAGTCTGACGCTCGAGGTATACGCGGTCATGTTTGCGCGCGTAATACGCGCACGCTACTGAGGTGTTACACAAAGTGATGTTTCAGTTCAAACGTATTCTGTAATGGAGCAGGCAAAAGGCACGGTCAGCATTAGAGAGAAAACAGAGACACCAAAACAAACTTGACGAAGGAAACAAAAAAAGAGGACTTGGATTCTTAAATCAAGTTGCAACCTTGAATCGTAACAATGTATGGAATTGCTGGGGGGGGGGGGTTAATTGTAAACCTAACCCCCTGACACCCCCACTGGCTCCAGTTGTTAGGAAAGCGATATTGACACGCCTTTGTACTTAATGTGAATGGATTGCTTTTCACATTCACTTGCATGTAATTGAGCGGTCTGGAAAGCTTTATGAGACAGTTGCGTTAAGTATTGTGTGTATATATACACGCAGTCTGTTCTCATATAACGCAGTAGTTTTGTTCCTGAAGAACACCGTGTTATGGAAACATCGTGTTATAATTGATCTGTTTCTTCACCTGAGGACGGCTACTTGTGTTGTGGCCGAAACGTCGTGAGAATTTTATTGTTTTATTTGATTATGTTATTCTCATTCTACGTGACTTTACCGAAAGAACCAAAGAAGGAGTTACAATTAATCATTTATTATAGGGTAAAGCACGGTCCACGATAACACGTGAGATGTATACGCAGGCTGAACATAGACTGAGGCACAGAGGTAACATCCGGAAGCATCCAGCAGCATCCTGCCTTTTGTGATGCTATGCCGAGGCAGCAGTACAACCGCTTATTCTTATTTTCGCGACATAGTTCTGTTTATCGCGAGACGGTCAAACCGACATATATATTTTTTTATTATCAGAGCTTGAATGTAACCAAATTGATTGTGAAATCAAATGTTATGCACTGGTGACTGGGCTGAGATCATCATCTCACGACACTTAAGAAGCATCTTTAGTCATGGGAGGATGTCTTCATTCGAACACGGGTCCTCAAGCGGATTTGCAAAGTTCGCTCTCCCACTTTGCCACGAATGAGAGAGAGAGAGGCGTATCCCTGCACTACAATTATGTTGACGCTTCACAGCTAACCGGCCACTGATTAAGGACAACGTATTCTGTTCACACAACCATCGGCAGAATCTGCATCTGTGTCAGCTTGTTGAAAGGAGAGAAAAGAATGCGAACCCCCCCCCCCCAAAAAAAAAAATACACCATGATTTGTGTAAACCAAAAAAAATGTGTTGCGCGTTCATTTAGCCCCCTGCCCGATGGCCCTGGTGCAGTTGCACCGCCTTCACACTCGATAGCCAGGCCCAGGCTTTGATTTTTTTTGCCGAAATGGAATTGGCATGCGACTTGCGGTCACAGTCGTAGCGAGAGAGCTGTACGGTACTGGACGTGGTGTGCCGGATCTGGAAAATATTGTTTCGAGTCTCCGATTCAAGGCAGACCCGGATGAAAATAAGCCCTCGTTACGCCATTGGAGCCCATCATCATCATCACGGCAAGTGTGATCATAACTCCCTGAGCCCGTAATGTCTCCCCGTACAGCCATCCCATCACACCCCATCACTTCACATCCTATAACACTGCTGAACACATCCCATAATAGCATCATGATCATACTCAAACTCCATCACATCTAATCATGGCATTGTCACATCCACACATTGCAGCCTCACTTGCTTCCATTACCAAATTGTATCGCTATCACTGCTAACGGCATATCTCATTGCGATCACTCCCCATTGCAGGCCCGTGACATCGCTGCATTGTGTCATTGCCCATTGCTTGCCCCCTTTCACGAATTCTATCGCGATCCATCACTCATCACGTTCCCACATTCGAACGCATCCAATCACTCCACGACATCATATCTGAACACCCTAATACCATCCTTACCATCTCGCCATAACGCTATCACCCCCCCCCCCCATCACATCCCATCGTCCAATCATATCCCATCACAGTCTATAAACTCATCCCAGTCCATAATTGCATGCCATTCACAGCCCATCATACCATCACATCCCATCATCCCATAAAATCCCATAAAATCCCATTATCCCATCAAAGCCCCATAGGCCGTAGCCCACCCATCACAACTACTCAATGACTCCATCACATTCGAAAGACTTGCCATCGTTTCATATCACCCCATCATCACACGCCCCATCACAGTCACTCCGCCCCCCCCCCCCCCATCACATTCCATCACCCCATCCCATCGCAGTCCTAAACGATCCGCGATGACCCCATCACATCCATCCCGTTTTCCCCCACAAGCCCGCTGTGTTGCATCACAGCGCCGTGATTCGACACGGGGTCCCATCGCAAGAGGAACCCAGGCCCGAATTATTTCTGCTCCCATCTCTCCGAGCCCGTGACACCTGTTCTGGCGTGTTCACGGCTCCCAGACAGGCACCACCCCCCCACCACCACCCCCTATCACCCCCGCTCACTCCCCGTGTATTTGCCTCTTTCATGTGTATGGGTGTGTGGGGAGCGGTTGGCGCAGCGGTGAGCACACTGCGCTTCGAAAGCCAGCGAATCGAGTTGGATTGGTAACTTGGCCACCAATACTCTGTGGCCAAGTACCAAGGGCAATTTGTGATCTTCATGTCTCCCTCTGATGTCGCTCTTGCCAAAGGGTCTACATCAATTTCCACTATTTGAGCTCCTTCTACCAAGTCTGTTACACTGTGGTAGGGGCCGTCCATAAATGACGTCACGCGATTTTGGACGATTTTTGACCTCCCCCCCATCGTCACACGGCGTCACAAAAAGTCAGACCCCCCCTCAAATATGACGTCACAAAGCTCTGCCCCCCCCCCCCCCCCCCATGTTTCAAATCGCTTTAAACTATTGTCACTGTAGTGCGTATTTAATGTGCCGCTGCACTCTGATGTTGTAGGAGAAAAACATTGATTAAAAAGTATATTAAATTAAGTAGAACGTGTTGTCTATATTTATTTAAAGTTGCGCATTTTGATGTGACGTCACATTTCTCAAACCCCCCCTCCCCCCTAGTCACACATCGTCACAAATGTCTGACCCCCCCACTCCACCCCCACCCTAGGTGCGTGACGTCATTTATGGACAGGCCCCTTAAGCGTAATAACCACGAACGAGTAATAATGCACCTTTTCAAACCAAGAAAGCCCCACTTGTGTCTCAAGGATGTTGTTTTTTTAAGGGGATACTGCCATTGGATGTGAGTCGGATTAATTGATTAAGTTATTGGCTTGTGGGAGGAAACCTGAGCTATTGGAGAAACCTCCCCCCCCACCCACACGAGGGGAGGGGGCTGGGGGGGGGGAGTTAACACACAAAGCTCGGCCGAGATCGATTCGAGAATCCAATGCCATACTGCCATCTAGGTCACCCGCAAGCCTGGGTAGTTGGTGATTGTGTTAGTCTGTGCGGGGGGTGATAATGTATGGTGGGGGAGGGCGTGTGTTTGTGTGCGAGATGGTTACTTATGTTTTAATGACTGTAGCAGTGTGCCTGTGAGTGTTTTAGTGTGCACGGATCTGAGTGAATTGGGGGGCGAGGTAATGTAGCGGTTTAATGCGCTACGCTTATCTCGTTCCTGCCCCTCCCTAGGTAGGGTCAGACTCAAATGAGTCCCCGGCGCGGTGTGTAAACATCGCCACTGGGGAAACAAAGGCGGCCGGGCGTGGTGTGTTGGCCCACCCGACACCCCCTCGTGTGCAGCGTCAGCCTTCCTAGGTGCGGGGGGGGGGCGTCTTTATCTTTGCGTACGATATGCACGGCAGTTCTCTGTGTCTTGTGTGTCTCTCATGCGTGTCCATGTCCCCTGTGTTGTGTGCATGCAAATGTGGGCTACACATCTCTCTCTCTCTCTTACGTTATTTGTCGTGATATTTGCAACTTGTTTTCCTGCATTGTACTGCAACTCGCGAGGTCTCGTTATGTTTGTTCATGTCTCGTACTTGAGCGTCTGTCAACCTGTGTGTCGTCCGCGAGAGCCTTGCGTCCCGTGACGAGCCTCAGTGTCCACACGGTCTCCCGTGAGATGAACGGGCGAGAGACTCACCGCAGTGTCCCAGGAGGAGGGGAGTCCTCCTGTGCCTCCTCCACTTGACGAGTGCCCGCATCCAATCGCCAGCACGCGCGGCACGGACTCCACGTGCACACGCGGAAGACCACAGCCCTCACCCCCCCTCCTCTCTCTCTCTCTCTGTCTTCTACTCCACCTCCCCTACTACGACACCACCCCTACTACACCATCCTCACTCTCTACACCACCCTCACTCTCTACACCACCCTCACTCTCTACACCACTCCTCACTCTCTACACCACTCCTCACTCTCTACACCACCCTCACTCTCTACACCACTCCTCACTCTCTACACCACCCCTACTACACCACCCCTCACTCTCTACACCACCCCTACTACACCACCCTCACTCTATACACCACCCTCACTCTCTACACCACCCTCACTCTATACACCACCCTCACTCTCTACACCACCCTCACTCTCTACACCACCCTCACTCTCTACACCACCCTCACTCTCTACACCACCCTCACTCTCTACACCACCCTCACTCTCTACACCACCCTCACTCTCTACACCACCCTCATTCTCTACACCACCCTCACTCTCTACACCACCCCTCATTCTCTACACCACCCTCACTCTCTACACCACCCTCATTCTCTACACCACCCTCACTCTCTACACCACCCTCACTCTCTACACCACCCCTCATTCTCTACACCACCCTCACTCTCTACACCACCCCTCACTCTCAACACCACCCTCACTCTCTACACCACCCTCACTCTCTACACCACTCCTCACTCTCTACACCACCCTCATTCTCTACACCACCCTCACTCTCTACACCACCCTCACTCTCTACACCACCCCTCACTCTCAACACCACCCTCACTCTCTACACCACCCCTCACTCTCAACACCACCCTCACTCTCTACACCACCCCTCATTCTCTACACCACCCTCACCTCTACACCACCCTCACTCCCTACACCTCCCCTACTACATCACCCCGCACCTCATCTACGCAACCTCTCACCCCTCCACTGCCCCTCTTTAACATATACTGGACTGGTGCCACTCAATTCCCTTTATAATGGATGTTGCCCCAATCAATGCCGTTATTAAATGCACACACACACACGCATCCTGGGGTTGCCTCGATTTCATTAATCGCGATACGATATGAGAAGTTACGACTCATAACTTGCTTTTGTCCCGTGATGCGCTTCGTGTACGAATGAACATCAACTTTAAATCGTGATATAATCTAGCCTGCAATACGTCATGTTAATCATTTCCGCTTTACAATCTATATAACGCGTAGAACGCAAATCATGGCTAGGGTGTTAGCACGAGTACATGTTACATTTCTACAGAATGGAAATGATGATCCAATAGAACGTTTCGAAGCTGTCGTTGCATATCCGAAGTACGATTATTTACGAATATAAGTGTTAAGGCACGAGTGAGGGGTGGGTGGCGCGTCTCTTTCCCCATGGACGCGTGGATTTTTCTCCGGGGTCCTCCAGTTTTTCCCTCCACTTTTAAAATCAACATCACCGGTTTAGAACATTTGGCTGCTATAACTATCCACACAACGATGAGCCACTTCGTTTGGCTATCATTTGTGACCAGGTCGCTTCTGAAAAACGGCTATACCTGTATAGTCCAGTGGGCTTTACCTGGTAAATAAAAAAAAACATTGGTTTAGCGTTACATTATTTTCAATTCCTCGTGTGATACAGTTGTTTTTGTGCTGATTTGTATGCTTTTTTGTTGTTTTTTTAACTGATAATTTTGGTGATTCTTGGAAAACAAGACTCTTCCCCTGGTCCCTTGAGTTCACATCCGCTGGCGAATTAATAACAAAATAATAATGGGAAACTCGAACCCACCATTGCCGCCAAACGTATCCTGAACAACATTGTGCAAAACTCAAATTCAATGGCACACAGCTAATTATAACAATTATCATCCCCGAATTTGCATGAGCGTTTACTTTATATGTCAAGACAAAAATACGAGTTCAATATGAGTGACAATTATCACGATACGACACCTTCCAAAACCGGACTATGCGAATATCGTGGACCTCATACAGTATCCGTATAGCGGCCGATACGTTACAGTGGCGCTCGATTAGTCCGAGTAATCGAGCGGACAATCTGAAGGCGAATCGATTTTTCTAAAATGATCAGATATCCATTCGCCACCAACCCGAAGTGCGCTCAATCACCCGACCCACGACCCTGCAACGGCGTTGCGATGCCCTCATCTAGAAGTGCACCGACGATGCCACACACACACACACGCATGTGCACATGTATTTTTTTTTCTCACAAAAACACGAAGATCGCCCGTAAAGCATTGACAAACTATATTCTTGGTTCTTTCGGTAAAGTCACCACGTCGAAGGGAAACAATAAAATAACAAAACAAAAAACAATAAAATTCTCACGACGTTTCGACTGCAACACAAGCAATCATCATCAGGTGTGAAAACCACAGCAAGAAAAAAATGGTTTTCACACCTGATGATGATTGCTTGTGTTTCAGTCGAAACGTCGTGATAATTTTATTGTTTTATTTTTATTTATTATTATTTTATTGTTTCCCTTCTACGTGGTGACTTTACCGAAAGAACCAAGAATATGAATCCCTGCAGTCATGAAAGCTTTAAATCATTGACACACTGTTGGGGCAAGTGCTGTAAGCTAGCAACCTGTGAAGGCTGGCAAGGCACACGACGGGAGTGGGTGGCCAACACCACGCCCGGCCGCCTTTGTCTCCCTAGTGGCAATGTTTGCGCATCGCATCAGGTACTCATTTGAGGCTGAGTCGACTCAGGGGAAGCCCAGGACCGGTTAAAAATAATCGTCACCGATTTTGGCCGTGAGCAGAAATCGAACTCCGGTCGCCGTGTTCAGTAGCCAAGCGCGCTATCCCACGACACTACCGCTCCCCCCCAAACAAAGACAAAGATCCCCCGTATAGCCTTGACAGACTGTTGGGGCAAGTTGCTGTTAGCGAGCACCGCTGCCCCCACACGCTGCACACGCGCGCAACACAGTCGACCGCGGTGCGAGGAATGCGTGGTGACTGTGGGAGACACGTGTGCGTGTCCCCCCCCCCCCCCGACAGCTGTTGATCGGCAATCGTCTGCTATTCCTAGAGCACCCAGCGTTCCCTGCCCAATTTAGCGCTCCCAGCTGAGCCGCATTGCACGTGGTCCTGAGGGTACCGGGGGCACTGGGCAGGGCTCATGCTGCGGAGGAGGCGTAACTGGGAGTGGTTGTTAACGTGTACGATGTTTTGCACATTTTCAAGAGCATTGAATCCAGCACTCGTGCGGGCCTGAGTTCAAACCCATCCTCAGACGGAGTCGTCATGGCCACGTCAGGGCATGCGCCAGGAACTCAAGGGTCATGAGTTCATATCATGGGGCTGGTTCGCCTCTGTCGTACCGGGGGATCATACTGGCTATGTCACAAAGATGGAATAACACATCTGAACTCCTCCTGAGTTCAAGCCCTGGGACTGGGTGTCTCTCAGGGGTTCGTAATGGTCACGTCGTAGCAATGAAAGAGCGATGCTTCTGAAGTCTCTGTGTCAAAAACTTGGAATAGTGTCTGTTAAGAACGCCTTTCGGCGTCATCTGGTCTAGCACCAATTGAGACCAAGCTCTAAAAAAAGCTGTCTCTGGTGTGGACCAATCAGATTCAAGGACAATGCCACATATATTATCAGAGTGTTTTTTTTGTTTGCATTTTGACTGCAAGTATTGTGGTTAATGCAGACATGAATCTTTGTAACAAAAAAGGTTTCAGTTTTGTTTTGCCTGAAAAACGGGAAAAACCCTATTATTACAGTGTCTGTTAGGTTAATCAAAACAACGCGCTAACATCAGCTCTGAGGCTATGGGTTTACGTCATGTGGTTTGGTGTCTCTTGCAGGAGGCTGACAATGGCCACGTGACGGTGGTTAGGAGATGTTAACTACCTCGATTGGTATACAGGAGGTCGTGGGTTCGATCCCGACCCTGATGCCTGCTGCTGTATAATTGGAGTGTGCGTGTTTCTCTCTCTCATCATCATCACGGTGGCTAGGAGATGTTAACTACCTCGCCTGGTATACAGGAGGTCGTGGGTTCGATCCCAACCCTGACGCCTGCTGCTGAATATTTGGAGTTTGCGTGTCTCTCTCTCATCATCATCACGGTGGCTAGGAGATGTTAACTACCTCGCCTGGTTTACACAAGGTCGTGGGTTCGATCCCGACCCTGACGCCTGCTGCTGCTGTATATTTGGAGTGTGCGTGTCTCTCTCTCTCATCATCATCACGGTGGCTATGAGATGTTAATTACTTCGCCTGGTATACAGGAGGTCGTGGGTTCGATCCCGACCCTGACGCCTGCTGCTGTATAATTGGAGTGTGCGTGTCTCTCTCTCATCATCATCACGGTAGGCTAGGAGATGTTAACTACCTCGCCTGGTATACAGGAGGTCTTGGGTTCGATACCGACCCTGACGCCTGCTGCTGTATAATTGGAGTGTGCGTGTCTCTTTCTCATCATCATCACGGTGGCTAGGAGATGTTAACTACCTCGCCTGGTTTACACGAGGTCGTGGGTTCGATCCCGACCCTGACGCCTGCTGCTGTATATTTGGAGTGTGCGTGTCTCTCTCTCTCATCATCATCACGGTGGCTAGGAGATGTTAACTCCCTCGCCAGGTATACAGGAGGTCGTGGGTTCGATCCCGACCCTGACGCCTGCTGCTGTATAATTGGAGTGTGCGTGTCTCTCTCTCATCATCATCACGGTGGCAAGGAGATGTTAACTACTTCGCCTGGTATACAGGAGGTCTTGGGTTCGATACCGACCCTGACGCCTGCTGCTGTATAATTGGAGTGTGCGTGTCTCTTTCTCATCATCATCACGGTGGCTAGGAGATGTTAACTACCTCGCCTGGTTTACACGAGGTCGTGGGTTCGATCCCGACCCTGACGCCTGCTGCTGTATATTTGGAGTGTGCGTGTCTCTCTCTCTCATCATCATCACGGTGGCTAGGAGATGTTAACTCCCTCGCCAGGTATACAGGAGGTCGTGGGTTCGATCCCGACCCTGACGCCTGCTGCTGTATAATTGGAGTGTACGTGTCTCTCTCTCATCATCATCACGGTGGCTAGGAGATGTTAACTACCTCGCCTGGTATACAGGAGGTCGTGGGTTCGATCCCGACCCTGACACCTGCTGCTGTATATTTGGAGTGTGCGTGTCTCTTTCCCTGTGGTCGCTTGGATTTTTCTCCGGGTCCTGCGGTTTTTTCCCTCCACATTTAGAATCAACATCGCGCGTTTAGAGTATTTGGCTGCTACGCATTTGCACGTTGAGCTATCATTTGTGTGGCCATATCGCTTCTTAAGAAGAGCTTAATAGCTCAGTGGGCCTTAACTGGTAAAAGAGAATAGTAAACTCTAACAAAAAATCAAAGCACAGTGCAACTTTGAGGACCTGAATTCAACACCTCGGGTCAATTGTCTGTTGAAAAAATATGGTAAAAGTGAAATCGATTTATTTTATTTTCCTACCTACGTGACTTTACCGAAAGACCCAAAGAGTATGGATTCCTGCAGTCACGAAAGCTTCAAATCAAGAGTGAAATAGACTTTTAAAATACCGCATTACTCAGTGCACAGATACGCTGTAGCCGAATTGTGGGTAATGTACAATACTGCACCGTGTAATCTGAGGCCGAAGATAAATCTGCGTACTTTCTGCGTTGAAATTTGCCCTCCTCGTCTCTTAACCCCTCGGCCACAGCGCATTTACTCAACGAATGCCGATTCCTTCCCCCGCGATGTTACACAATCATCATTTAGCACGCCCTGCCCGTTAATGGGAGCACTATCCACGGTTTCTGATGAAACGCGAGGCCATCCCATGGGTATCCCAAGATCACGTCACTCGCAAGCTTTGCTTGTCAGAGATATGAACTCTAGACGAAAAGGCACAATGTACAGATCTTGTCGAATTTTTAAATCGCCAACGTTAGCAACAGAGGCGTCCAGCTGTGCGACACGTCCCGAGTGACAGCGTGGAGGCGGCGCCATCCCATGGCGTGCCAAGATAGCGCAGAGCACTAAAAATGTGGACTCCATCTGTTCCATCTGAATAGGATGGAGTGTTGCACCCCGAACCCCGCCCCTCAGTCTCCTCCCACATGTAGCCAAGTGTGATCAACTATAATCAATTTTTTTTATTAAACCAGTTAAGGCCCAATGAGATGTATAGCTTTTTTTTTTAAGCGACGTGGTCACAAGTGATAGCCCAACGAAGTGGCTTACCACGTGGAAATGTTATAGCAGCCAAATCCTCTAAACGTCGGAGGTTGCATTGATTGGCTTCACATATATGTAAAGGACCGCAGAGCTTGTGAGGAAGGCTGGTGGATTTGACGCAGACTGCTGCCTCGCCGCTTCCCTGTGGATCCACCTCGAACCTCCCGAGTCTCCACGAGAGACTGAACCGTGCTGATCAGAGGTGCAACAGCAGGGGTTGTGGTTAGGGGAGCGCGCGTTTGCGGATGGCGTTGAAGAGTTCTGGTCACAATTTGTGCGAGGTTTTTTTGTGTGTGCGCACGTAACGGACCCTGAATTGCGTGAGGGTTATTATTTTTATTTTTTTACTGTATTTGCTATTATAATAATTATTATGTGTATTTACGCAGGAAAGCTTCACTGAGAATCGTAAAACTTTTTTTTACCGGAGAGTCCTGCCGACTTCTCGCAGGCGGTGCCCGTGATTGCACTTTAAAAGTTCAATTGCTTGTGTTTGTTTCTCTCCTCTACATTGTTTTTGTTCTTGGCGTGCGGCAGCAGGTCTGTTCAGGCGCTCAACTCCAATGTCCGTGGTGTCTGCTTGACACCACGGGAGGGCTTCAGGAGTTCGTGTAATTGAACCTCATGGCGGTTACCCCGGGGTACCATCGTCAACCCCGGCTCTCGCATAATTCCCGTGATGCTGTCATTTTAGTCTGTTGATGGTCGGCGAGGCGGCAATCGACTCATCTCGACGAGCTGTTACACGATGCAACTATTCAAAGTTGCATTTTTCGATAACGGATTTTTTTTTATGCTGATCAAGGCTGTAATTATAATATATATTGGGGGGGGGGGGACACATCCCCCTCAATATTAAAATATGCTCAATGTCCCCCCCCCGATATATTGCTATAAAATAGATTTATGTTTATATGATTGTGGTTATGGTTATGGTTGTACTTTATTAATCCCTAATCTCTGACATGACATACAATGAAACAAGAAAAGGTAAAAAAAAACAGAGCAATGTAATACAATACACTATTAGACATTATTGTAAAGAATACATTAAAAGTCCATCCTATGAGTTAGTGAATTTGTTAATATTTTAGGCAGGAAATGAGTTTTCAAATTTAGATGGCTATGGCCTTGAAGCTGATGGTTGGCGTTTCGACATCGTGGAGTAGCATCACCGATCTCGGATTGATTGGTACCCCAGTCGCGGAGTGAAGTAACACCCCTGGAAAAAAAAAGTGTCCCAGAAATAAAATATTTAATTGCCTCGGCCCATTTTGTATTATTTGGTAACCCGGAGTAACGCCATAAGGATCATCTGCAAATGTTGTGGGTTCACTCTCCAACACACCGGTGTGCTGAACTAGTAACTAACTGGCATGTTTGGTTTACGTGACAGACTTTACCCATTGGCTGTGTCGGGTGGAGGCGGGTTTAACGACGCATTTATATTGACGCGATGTAACCCAAAACACGTCAATTATACGGTGAGATTACTGTGCGGTGTGTAGTTTGGGTCGCATTGCCACAGTTGCACTGTGGCTTGTCTTCAACGTATCTCTATGAGACTCTATCGATGTAGAGTATCTCGATGTTGTCTCTGGGTTTTTATTCAAATCCACACGACCACGGGGAGAGTGACACCACAAACTCTAAATATACAGCAGGTGTCAATGTCGGGATCGAACCCACGTCCTCCTGGGTTACAGGCGTGCACATCCACCACCGCTATGTTAGTAACATTCTACTAAGACACACTGATATAAAGATATCGACGCATTGATTTTTCTACCTTTTATTTCAAACAAAATTTAGTGAATCATAAATGTTGAGAGTAGACACGACGCAGTGAATGCATTCAAATATTCACATTCCAGAGTCCATTGCATTTGCTTTGTAATAAATGGTGGATTTATTTTTCTCGGGAGACACAAGCAGGCTGAATTGCAATCATCCAGACTCATGGTTTGATTTTTTTTAGATACTATTTTTTACATTGCAATCAAATAAATTATAACATTTCGACTAGCTATAGCACGTACGTTGAACTTCCTTCGCACCGTACATAGCCAACTGTGGCAATCAAAAAATGTGATATGAACCCATTATGACGTGCGACGCCATAATTTACAACCCTTCGCAATCCACACTGCTCGATGATTGCCTCCCCTGTGCAATGTTGGCCAGGGGGTTATACTGCCATAACTCAACGTGCTCAGTCAGTTGCAGATAGCCAATAAAAGGGAGGTGGAAGATTGGGTAGGGCCAATTCATAACATCACCTTCCCGCTGATGTTTAACCTAGAGCCTGAAATCAAACTCAGATCATCGGGGCACATATCGCTTTGGCTGAATCATTGGGCCACCACTTCACACTGTACCCCGAATATAAAACATTTTTTAAAAGGTATTTTTAAAACCCACCAAAAAACAACTGATTCTCATACAAGTGACTCGACGTGTCTAATGTGGGTTGAAAGAATCAATGTGAATCGATGGCATTGAAGCATCGTTCCAACTCCCAAGTGAGGATAAGGAGGGAAAGACTCTGAGACCCGTCACGTGGGGGGAGATTGAAGGAGTGCACAAGAGAGAGAGCCCAATTAGTAAGGCGAGTTCAGGGAGAGTCTGGATAATTCAGGGAGTAGGTGACTGCTATGAAGAGTCTGAAAATGGAGCTCTGAAAGAGCCCATGAAGATGGAGTATCTGTGAGACCAGGAGTCGAGGAGAAAGTGGCTCAAACCTGGGAATGCCTGAGAAGTGTGTCTGGGTGAAGCCGAGACGCGCTCCAGGGAAGACCGCGGGCGAGTCATTCAGAATTCAGTGAAAGAGTCAGTTAGAGTGCAAGTGAGTTTTGTTGGGCGAGTGTGTCTCATGAGAATCCAAGGAGTAATTTTTGACGAGTCCTAGAGAGAGCGTGAGAGGAGTCGAGGTCCCTGGGCCGGCCTAATTAGCGCAGCAGGAATCCCGAAAGCGTCACAAGGGGCAGGGCCAGAGCCCAGCTGCCGCCGCCGCCGCCAAGGCCACCAGCCCCGTTGCGGCACCGCTTGGCTGTGGAAAAACACAGAGCACAGAGCCGTGCCTCATTAGCGCCAACATCAGGTGGCGCGGCGCGTCTCTCTCGGCGTCATGTCCCGCGATGCTCGAACCCACGAAATGAACACAGCAGTCAGTGACCTAAACAGCAGACACCGAGAAGCCACGGTACAACCTCTACGGTGAAAATCTTCGTGGAGGTGGTGGTGGAAGCGTGCCAGTTCGATTCCCGCTCACGGCCAACACCGGTGGCGATTATTTGAACCGGTCCTGGGGCCTCCCCAAGGTCGACTCAGCCTCAAATGAGTACCTGGTGCGGTGTGTAAACATCGCCACTAGGGAGACAAAGGCGGTCGGGCGTGGTGCTGGCCACCCACCCCCTCGTGTGCCGTCTAGGCCTTCATAGGGTGCTCGCTAACAGCACTTGCCCCTACAGTCTGTTAAGGCTATACGGGGCATCTTTGTCTTTAGTGTTAACGTGGGCGAGGCAGTAGTGGTAGGGGATGGTGGATGTGGTGTTAAAAGTAGGGAGACAGTGGTAGTGGTGGTGATTATGAATAACAGTGTTGATGATGACATTCGTTGTTGAATGTTGATCATGAAGATACTGATAGCAGTGGTGGTGATGAAGATGTTGGCACTTAATGTTGGTGGTTTCACCAGTGGTGATTGATGATGATGATGGTGGTGGTGATGATGCGCGTGACAATTGTACTGCGGGTGGTGGTAGTGGTTGTGGCGGTGACAATTAGAGTGATGGTTATTTAAAAAAAATCACGTTAAAAGTGTTGATGGTATAAATGAAGCTGGGAATTATCAAGTTAATTGTGGTGGTGTTTATATATCAGAATCTGATCATGTATTTAGACTACATGAATCCGATGAGCTATGAAGCTCTTTGTCAAAGATGTCCAGTTTTTTTACAGATGTCCAGTAAGGTGGGGTAAGAGGTTATCTTTGTCCTGGTGTTCGCACACAGAGTGTCTGTTGAGCCCCATAGACCCGTAACAGGAGGTCACCAATATCCACCTCAACCTCATGATAGCCGATGACATAATTTCAGTATCAGAATATGTATTTATACTGGAGGAATCTGATGAGCTTTAAAGCTCTTTTTCACAGACAGACAAATACGGCTTCTTTCCCCACCCTACTCGAATTGTGGTGGTGAGGATGCCACTGTTAGTGGCTTTAGTGGTGGTTGTGTTTATGATTGTGATGATGACAATCATGGGAAAGCTGTCGCTATCGTGATGATGAGGTTGGAGTTGATGTTGACTTCGACGGCAAGAGCGGTGGTGACAATGGTGGAGAAAGTAATCGCGCTTTTGGTTTCAGGGGTTGTATTTATAACTGGAGGTGACCATCTTCATGTTAACGGTGCTCCGAAGGTGTCGGTGCTCATGAAAATGCCGGTGGTGTTAAAAATATCGAAATAAACTTCTGAAGTTGATGGTGACGGCATTGGTGTTGGACTGTGGAGATTTAGGGAGTGATGGCGAAGGTTCTGTTGACGATGACAATAACATTAATGGCGTTGGTGCTCACGACGATGTCGCAGTTCACGTTGATGGTGATTGTAGTTTTGAGAATGACAACGGAGGGGTTGTTAACGGCGGCAGTAAAAACTGAAGGCGGTTACGTAGCACGTGCTACCGGCCATTAATGCCTCGGACGTGACTATAAACGGTTAGCCGTGGCGTTGACGCCAAAGAACGAGAGATGTTTGAGAACCCCCCACCCCCCCAACCCCGGACGCAGCGTCGATCAGGCACACTCACCGATCTCCTTGATGCACGTGTCTTTGCTCGAGTTGCAGTTTTTGGACGAACAGCAGCAGAAGCCCACGATGGGCACATTGCCTGTGCAACTGTAGGCCTTCCTGTAGTCTTCGCAGATCGACTTACTTGCGCAACCCTGCAGCTCAGCGCTGACCATGTCTAGTATCCCTGTCAGGCACACGGCCTGAGCACAAAGGACATGGGCGTAAGGAGACAACAGACAGACCGGAGTTGGAGCAGCACCGGCAGCGGCGCGGAGAAACAGCCAAACTCATTATTGGCCGCCAGGGGTTGCACCGGGGACCACTGGCGGGCCCTTGATGGCCTTCAGTGCGGCCCCGTGACGTGGGGCCTTCTGACAATACACAACACGTGACAATAACCCCTGGTAGGTGCGTGTGGCGGACGTCACGCACTGACGATGTCCTATCGGCGAAAGTGGCCCTCCTCTAAAAGATGTGTGAACAATACTGGGGTAGGTGGTGAGGTGACTCCGGCTAACATTATTTTGCCCCCCCCTCCCCCCCCCCCCCGCAAACTTATTTACCAGCTAAAATTGAAATAGAGGCCACGCAGTAATACTTCTCGAAGTCAGACTCGGTGAGAAAACACACGCTATAAAGCAGAGCACACAGTAACTTTGATCATTACATGTGTATCGATAGTTCACATTGCGCGATAAATACGCGAGACGCGTATTCAGGCCAAACAAAGACTGAGGCACGTGGGTAGCATTATTTCTAATTGGCATCCGCATTATGGAAAAAAAAAATGTTCCCTTATACATGCATTCACGTCATATCCAATTCGCGTTGTGAAAACACGCGTTATCGGAGAACAGGCTGACTGACATGCGTAAGTTCCAGTTGAACGATGGCCTGATGGCCTGGCGAGCTCATTGACCTTAGTGAAGCAACTTACGTCAGGAACTGTGGTGCATGATGTCTCAACCTTGCACGATCCTCCGGTGCATATGTAACACGATGAAACGCCTACGGAGGAGGGAGGGGGGTGGGGGGGTGGGGGAGTGGGAGATGAGGTGGCCATCTGTCTTTGCTACTTGTACAGGCGTGTCTCGCTTAACGAGCGAAAGCACTCGGTTGAGCGAAAACCCGTTGAACGATCGTAGTTTCTCCCGTTGACACCTCCCATGTTAAAATCCGAGAAACGTTTCAGCCCGAAAATTGCTCCACTGGAGCTACTTTTTTTCACGTAAGAAATACAAACTACTGTATAAGTTTAAAAGAAAGTAATCAAATATCAAATGTTACCCTTACCACACGTGAATAACCACAGTGGAAGGTCACCCCATACAGCGCATGATATGACCTCATTACAGCCGCATGTTTGAATAAACACCCTCACACATACGATCTCCACTCAATCACACGACCCTCTCGCTCGCTCTCTCTCTTGCTCTCTCCGTAACATGCACAGACAATACCTCCCTTCCGCCTCGCGTTTGATCGATGGGTCTCCTCCGCTCGTTACGCGGACATTTGTTCGTTTTGCAAATTGGGCGATGGTCAAATTGCTCGTGATAGCGAACTATCGTGATAAGAACGCTCGTCAAGCGATACACGCCTGTGTTCTCCACAAACGACGCTAATTATTATTTTGTGTGGCCGATACGGTCAGAGCACTGAACTGGCACTAACAGTTCTTGGGGGTTCGGTCCTGGATTGCAGCAATCCGTTATTAGGGTTGAATGCATTCCAGTCATAGGCCTTGTACACAGTATTCTTACTTAACCCATATTCATTGATCACTGATCTATTACATAATTGCATACACCCCCACCTCCGCCTCTGATCTCGAATCCTGATGGGGTTCAACAATGATAACGTCTTCTTTGGTTCTTTCGGTAAAGTCACGTAGAATGAGAATAAAATAATAAAATAACACAATAAAATTCTCACGACGTTTCGGCCACAACGCAAGCGGCCGTCTTCAGGTGAAAGGTACAGAACTGTCGGGACGACAGAGCTTCATTGAAGCCGAAACGTCGTGAGAATTTTATTGTGTTATTTTATTATTTTATTCTCATTCTACGTGACTTTACCGAAAGAACCAAAGAAGATGAATCCTTGCAGTCACGAAAGCTTCAAATCGAAATGATAACGTCATCCTGCACTATTTAAGACCGGAAGCAGGTGGATGACTTCACTAATCTGGCAAATCGCCCGAAGATGCTGGATGTAATTACCAGCGAAACGTCGTACTACTCACATTGTAAAAGTTGTGGATCCACACTTCAACACACCGGTGGGCTAAAGTAGTGAATTCATTGTCAATTGTCAACGTGCCACATTTTTTATGATTGGCCATGTCGGGTGGTGGAGGGTTGCGACACATTTATAAATAACGTGATCTCACCCAAGAACCTTTATTATGAACTAGCCTTTTGCCCGTCCTCGGACGGAAGCTGTAATATTTACGAAAAAAATGAGCAGAGTATAATTTTGATTTAAAGCTTTCGTGACTGCAGGGATTCATATTATTGATTCTTTCGGTAAAGTCACCACGTAGAAGGGAAACAATAAAATAAAAGAACGCCACTTTTTTCAAATGTTCATACTGTGGTTTTCACACCTGATGATGATTGCTTGCGTTGCAGTCGAAACGTCGTGAGAATTTTATTGTTTTATATTTTTATTATTTTATTGTTTCCCTTCTACGTGGTGGTGACTTTACCGAAAGAACGCGAGACTATGAATCCCTGCAGTCACGAAAGCTTTAAATCAAGATTTGACCTTCAATTTGTTCAAAATCACTGCTCTGATACTTTCTTTTCTTCTGGTTTCGCTCGCTGGTGCTGTATTAAATTTGAATTCGATACAATGTCTGGAAAATCAGAGAAATGTATATATGTTATCACAATTTAGAAGCAAAAATTAGACTTACCTTTTGTTTCAAGCGCTGAAGAAATAAAGACGCCAAATACACTTTGTTGCCGCGTATAAGTGTTTATTTTGATTAACTTTAAATAAGGAAACGTCAAATTGAAATCGAATTTTCATTTTAAAAAATCTTGCTTGTGATAGTAATGACGGGGGGGGGGTGGGGGTGGCTTTTTTGAAGTGACGTCACGTACGCATGTAGCGCTGTGCTGCGTAGTTTTAGCTTTGACCGTCACGTTCTGTAAAGAAACGTGATATTTGAAGCGACTTTGGCATGTGGAGTGATGTCACGCGCGTTACACACATTTCTGGGCTATTATTATTATTATTATGAATAATACTGGTCGCGAAAGCCTACGTGTTAAACTAACCCATATTCAGTTGAACAGATATTATCCAGGATAGAATGTTTTTTTGGGTTAGATCGTATGAATATAAACGTGTCATTACACCCGCCAACTCTCGCTCTCGCCTGATGATGCTGGTTGTAATTACTGGTGAAACGTCGTACTCGAATTGTAAATGTTGTGTGTTTACTCTCCAACGCAGCAGTTTGCCGGACTAGGAACGAATTGGGATGTTTTGTTTACGTCACAAACCTTACTAATTGGCTGTGTCGGGTGGTGGCGGGTTTAACGACACATTGATATTCACGCAATCTAACCAAAGAAAACTCTATTATGGTTAAACCATATTATTTTATTGGTGGCGATCATGCACAGAGTGGATTGCTCGCACATTCGCGTCACCACTGAGAAGACATCGAACGTTAAACTCCTATGGCCGGGCATTAAACCGTGCCATTCAACGAGGAACCTTGCTATTGTATCAACGTCGTAGTTAAATGTATTTCCATGATTAAATGAGCATAGGTAAATACTAATATTTGTTGGCAGCCTCGAAGCCAGTGGTGGAAATTTCACCTCTCTGTGGCAAGGGCCAGTCACGTTAAAGGGCAACCTATGTTCCCAGAAAATAATTTCTGATCGGCATTTTGCTTCGACTTGCAAACGCTAATGGTCTTGGGTTTAGCCCTCTTAACACAGGCACTCTTCCCATCTCTTACCGCTGGTCGAGGCCCGGCGAGGACTCATTTGGTGCTGGACGAAGGCCATAGAGCTGGAGTTCATTGACGATCCCACGGCCAGAAGCCCCGTGCTGTCCGAGGATACTTTCCCAGGCAGCAGGAGGGAGAATGCGATGGCGAGGAAGCTCTGCACGAGAGGACTCATTGTGACTGATTCACAAACGCCGGTATCCAAGTGGGCTTTATAAAGCTGGTGATGGGGGCTGTATTTCGTGGGCGTAGAAGAGTGAGCGGTAAGCTGCATGGGTGCAACTCATCATATTTGCATGATATACGGGCGGAACCCTTAATGTGTTTGCTTAGAGTTGTTTACATTTTGGGGCGGTGACATTGCTGAGCGATTGCATAACTTGCCGCTTGTTGCAGGGATTCGTGGTCGAGTCCAAGACCGTTCTGATTAATATTGCAGGTGTATTAACTCTAAAATTGCGTTTTATCTGCTTCGCAGCGGACCATAAAGACTCTTCGACGTTATTCTAATCACAGGAGGCCGTGTGTTCTCGTGTCGTGGTTTAAATATGTAAAAATTTGAAGAAATTAGTTTTTATATCAAATTACTTAACTTAGAATCGCAAAGCAATGGTCACCTCCTAAGCAGGACACTCCTGGAAAAAAGGTCTCAGGGCTGGAGATGGCTGGCTGCAGGTGGCACAGGCCCCACGGATGTTAGAAGACGGTAGACGGTTTATATAATATGATAAAACCCCACCTGGAGAATTACCACAATTTCACATCATTTACACAGTATCATGAAAGGACACCTGGTTGAGGTTGGCGGTCCGTACTTGAGCTAGCATTTTTCTGCACTCGGCTGCAGTAAGCATGTTCTCTCAATGTAGCTCTGCTAGCACTGAGAACATCCTTCTAAAAAACTGTTTTTAATAGGCCAGCCACCGGACAATACTCTGGCCTGAACCCAAGGTAACCAATCCCGGTTTGGGCTAGACACGGCCCATCATTTCTCTGGCTTCGATAAAATGCGAATTTCACCACTCTTGGGAAGTTAACAGGGGTTTCCCTATTCGGACTACTCCCCAACAAATAAGAATGTGTCTCAGTGAAGCTTGACCGGTTAAATGTGTATTTAAACCACTGATTCAGGGTTAAGCATAGTGACCTTGTCACTTTTTGACCGCATTATCCTAAAACCACGAAAGTGCTACAAAGTCTTGTCGGGAGCATTGCATTGGGAAATGAAAGTACACCGAGGAAGGTCTGCACTTACAAGCGAGATGGACACGGATAGCCCAGCAAACATACTCGCTGCAATGTTTCGTGCCCAAGAAACACGCTGCTCCTACAGCCCGGGTTTCTGATGGACATGTTGGTAGCGAATTGCCCCAGAGGTGGCACTGGTGGGTATTGTCCCCCTGTCCGGTTTCCGGCCAGATGAAGCAAAATTCTCATTCGTGGAATTGGCTAAGCATCCCAGTGCAGGACCCTCCTCAAAGAGTCTTGAGTCTCAGTGAAGCTTGCCTGGGTAACAAAAAATTATAATTCTGCATGATCCACCAACCGTGCACGATCCAAGTTGGTGGATGTCATGCACCCAGTCATACAGGACATATTGGTCGAAAAGTGGACATAGTTACAATCAGTGTAAAGCACGATCAAAGAAAGGCAATCGCTCCGTATCTAAGAGACACATTAAATGATAAACGGTGGCCATATACCTCTTTATTGGTGCCCACACCGAGTGTTGTAACCACTTGGTAATATTGAGTGACCACTTAGTCATATTGAGTGATATCTCGCGTGCAGGTTACACGGACAGCACGGTTGCTAGGTGATAGTAGATAGGTCGCTTGTCACCACAGCTGCTTCGAGATATTTGTGAGGTATTACGTTTTTTAAAAAAATGCAAAGGGCTTCAACCATACCATCCTCAGATGGACGGCAAGGTTGAAACGTTCAACAACAAAAAAGCCTCTCTTCGACCATAATGTTTCACGTGATAATTGTGAAAGGGAGTCCACACGAATCCTCCTGGCAAGGGAACTTTATTGTTCCAAAAACACCGACACGAACACTTGTAGGGCATGATCAACTTTTGTCGACGAGCAGCCTGTTTTTTTTTCCCCTGGAGACCCTCTCCTCTTGGCCGCAAATACAGGTAGTCCCCGACTTACGATGGAGATGCGTTACGACGACCCCATCGTAAGTCGGACCATCGTAAGTCGGGGACTACCTGCATGTATCGTTCTGGATCTTTCCCCCCAATCCCCTATCCCCCGTTTCCCACCATTCTTGCCAGCACCCTTTAATTATTTCTTATGGGGTGTGGTCCCTATTTTTCAGATTTTTTTTACCAGATAAAGCCCACTGAGGCCTATGTATCTCTTTTTTTTAGAAGCGACCTGCCCACAAATGATCGCCCAATGAAGTGGCGTATGTGGGAATTTTTATCAGCCAAATTCTCGAAACGTATGTTTCTCATGTGGAGACGGAAAAAAACAGAAAACTATCTTTATTTCACCAGGGAAGGCCGACCGAGCAATATAGAGCTCTTTTTCAAAAGCGAGCTTGCAACAAATAAGAACTCAACGAAGTGACTTATCACGTGGAAATGTATAGCCGGCAAATACTCTAAACGCGTGATGTTGATTCTAAATATGTAGGGAAAAACCGTAGGACCGGAAAAAAATCCACACGACCACGGGGAGAACAAATATACAGGCATCCTCGGGGTCGGGATTGAACATCAGGGCTCCTGCATACCAGGCGAGGTAGTTAACATCTCGCCACCGTGGGGCCCAAGTGAAGTGGTAATTCCCCAGGTGGTGTTTAATCACATTATATAGCAGTCTACCGTCTCCTAATAACCGTGGGGCCTTTGTCACCTGCACCTCGGCCCTCATGACCTCACCGCCCACTATACAGTAGCGTGAGTTGAGGGCTATTGTAATACACGATTATTATACTTTCACATTTTTTAAAATCTAGGACTACAGACGATTTCTTAGCGGAATTTAGTATTTTAATACGTTTTTTATTTCACATTTTTAATCATGACGCCCAGAATGTATGTACGTCGCCAACCGCGCTACTTGGAGGGTGAAAGTCTGCTGCGAAGCTTATTACATGCAATCATATGGTTTATATACCTGCAATATAAACCAGGGTGGCCTTGGACTCGACTACGAACCCCTGCAATGTGGCAAATATGCAATTACTCGGCAACGTCACCACCACAAATGTAAACTGTGCAAATACATTAAAGGTCTCATCTATATACAGTTTTGTACAAAAATATGAGTTTTCACCCATGCACCTTGCCGCCCACGCTTCTATGCCCACGAAAAGCAGCCCTCATCGTCAGCTTTCAAAAACGGACTGGTACCAGTGCTTGTGAAGGTAAGTCTAAATTCAACTGAAACTCAGTTTAACACGTAGGCTTTCGCCACCAGTATTATTCATAATAAAGTTTTTTGGGTTAGATCGCATTATTTATAAATGTGTTGCAACCCTTCTGTTGATAACTTGGGTAATTCATCTTTAGTGCAAGACACTAGTTTTTTTTTAATTTAGTGTCTTGTACTAAAGATGAATTACCGAAGTTATCAACAGAAGGTGTATTTCGGATCAAATGCTTATGCGGTAAGTGTTATATTGGACAGACGGGACGTATCATCAGCGTACGACTAAAAGAACACCAAAGGAACATTAAATTTCAGTTTTTTTCAGTTTATTTATTTTGATGTAGCCCTGTGAGCCATTCGGCTCTTGAATCAAGCGACCTATCTACTATCACCTAGCAACCGGGCTGTCCGTGTCACCTGCACGCGAGATATCACTCAATATGACTAAGTGGTCACTCAATATTACCAAGTGGTTACAACACTCGGTGTGGGCACCAATAATTATCCCAAACACAGCTGTCAGCAGTGGCAGAGCATGCTTGCCAACAAGGACATTCAATTGATTTTGATAACGTTGAAGTGTTATGCAGAACTAATTATTACTGACCAAGACTAGTTATAGAATCAATCGAAATTTAGAAGAATTCAAATAATTTCAACCGCTGTGATAGCTACAGACTCACCTATAAGTTATAGGTGAGTCACATGCTAAGTGTCTGATTACTGATCTATTACATAATTGCATACACCCCCACCCCCACTTCTGCCTCTGATCTCGAATCCTGATGGGGTTCAACAATGATGACGTCATCCTGCACTATTTAAGACGGAAGCAGGTGGATGACTTCACTAGTCTGGCAAATTGCCCGAAGATGCTGGATGTAATTACCAGCGAAACTTTGTACTTCTCAAATTGTAAATGTTGTGGATCCACACTTCAACACACCGGTGGGCTAAAGTAGTGAACTCATTGTCAATTGTCAACGTGGCACATTTTTTATGATTGGCCATGTCGGGTGGTGGAGGGTTGCGACACATTTATAAATAGTGCGCTCTAACCCAATAACCTTTATTATTAACTAAAACTAATTACTATTTTCATTATTTTCATTTCACCAAATAAGATTTCACCATTATATGACCTCGCACACTTAATGTTCCCAGCATACATGCCTTTTCACTTTTTTGGTTCTTTCGGTAAAGTCACGTAGAATGAGAATAAAATAATACATTGATAAAATTAAATAACACAATAATATTCTCACGACGTTTCGGCCACAACACAAGCGGCCTTCATCAGGTGAAGGGACGAGACTGTCTGGTAGGACAGCGCTGGAGTGAAAAAAGCCACGTTCAGATCACGACCTTTAAGCTGTGTCAGAAGAAACAAAGCGCCTTGACAAAGGAATTAGCATATAATTTAGCATTGAAATGGCTGAGTGATTAGCTTGTGACTGGTCACAAAAATGGCTATGTTAAAGTTAAAGCATACACATCCGCAGAGGCACCCCTCGACAAAGGAATTAGCATAGAATTTAGCATTGAAATAGCTAAGTTAAAGCATACACATCCGCAGAGGCACCCCTTGACAAAGGAATTAGCATAGAATTTAGCATTGAAATAGCTGAGTGATTAGCTTGTAACTGGTCACAGAAATAGCTATGTTTAAAGTCAGAGCATACACATTCACCGAGGCACCTAGTACAAATCAAACAGGAGAATTTAGCATTGAAATGACTAGGCGAATTTCGCATTGAAATAACTGAGTGATTAGCTAGTGACTGGTCACAGAAATGGCTATGTTGAAGTCAAGGTCTACACATCTGAGCTATTCACAGTAACTGGGTATACAATACAATGTATAATGAATACTATATAGTGAACCAATAAAAAACTAAAATATAAATTACCTTAATGTTATCAATAAACTCTATATTCTCCAATCAGCTAAGCTACCAACAATAAGTCGTTATATATCACAATGCTATATGGCGAAAAAATGGGTGGATTCTTACCCTCAACTTTAGCAACACGGATAGCTACGGGCCCCGTTCAGATGGACGAGTTCATCCAAGGTCGGAACAGAGGAGGGGGAGAGAGACAGCTGCGAGGCGCTATTATACTCCATGTTGTAAACCATACCATTAACCGTGGTGTGAGAGGTATTAAGAGTCAATGCTGGTGAAAGAGCTGCGGTCTGAAGGTCATCGTAAAATACAATTAATTAAGAACGGAAATGGTTTAAAACATCTTTCCAATGGTTACTAAGCCAGAATCCATCTTCTCGGTTGAAATTGTCTCTGTGCTTGTATATGTGAATGGCCTCATGAACGAATCTCTCATGGTAGCCGGTTGGTTTGCAAAGAACCTCCGTCTTGGAGAAGTCAATGTCATGTGAGCCCACTGAATTATAACAGTGATCTGCCACGGCAGAGGAGTTCGTCCTACCGTGTTTCAAGTCTGCTTTATGTTCACGGATGCGGTCCGAGATATGTCGTTTGGTTTCTCCAATGTAGCTACTACCACAGAGGCACTTTAGTTTGTAAACGCCTGGGTACTGTATGTCTGGAACAGCATCTTTTACAGATGGAACTAGATCCCGGATTTTATGTATTGTGTTGAATCGGACCTGGATGTTGTGTTTATTCAGGATTTTGGAGATCTTTTTAGTGACCCCTGCAATGTAGGGTAAGGTGATGGTTTTGAGTGGCTCCACAAGAGAATCCTTCTTCATGACTGGAGTGATGGCTTTGCGGAATGTGTAGTCGGAGTAACCATGAGCCCTGAGAGCCTGGTGAACTCAAGCACGTACACCATGTGCCTCTGTGGTAGTAGCTACATTGGAGAAACCAAACGACATATCTCGGACCGCATCCGTGAACATAAAGCAGACTTGAAACACGGTAGGACGAACTCCTCTGCCGTGGCAGATCACTGTTATAATTCAGTGGGCTCACATGACATTGACTTCTCCAAGACGGAGGTTCTTTGCAAACCAACCGGCTACCATGAGAGATTCGTTCATGAGGCCATTCACATATACAAGCACAGAGACAATTTCAACCGAGAAGATGGATTCTGGCTTAGTAACCATTGGAAAGATGTTTTAAACCATTTCCGTTCTTAATTAATTGTATTTTACGATGACCTTCAGACCGCAGCTCTTTCACCAGCATTGACTCTTAATACCTCTCACACCACGGTTAATGGTATGGTTTACAACATGGAGTATAATAGCGCCTCGCAGCTGTCTCTCTCCCCCTCCTCTGTTCCGACCTTGGATGAACTCGTCCATCTGAACGGGGCCCGTAGCTATCCGTGTTGCTAAAGTTGAGGGTAAGAATCCACCCATTTTTTCGCCATATAGCATTGTGATATATAACGACTTATTGTTGGTAGCTTAGCTGATTGGAGAATATAGAGTTTATTGATAACATTAAGGTAATTTATATTTTAGTTTTTTATTGGTTCACTATATAGTATTCATTATATATTGTATTGTATACCCAGTTACTGTGAATAGCTCAGATGTGTAGACCTTGACTTCAACATAGCCATTTCTGTGACCAGTCACTAGCTAATCACTCAGTTATTTCAATGCTAAATTCGCCTAGTTATTTCAATGCTAAATTCTCCTGTTTGATTTGTACTAGGTGCCTCGGTGAATGTGTATGCTCTGACTTTAAACATAGCTATTTCTGTGACCAGTAACAAGCTAATCACTCAGCTATTTCAATGCTAAATTCTATGCTAATTCCTTTGTCAAGGGGTGCCTCTGCGGATGTGTATGCTTTAACTTAGCTATTTCAATGCTAAATTCGATGCTAATTCCTTTGTCAAGGGGTGCCTCTGCGGATGTATATGCTTTAACTTTAACATAGCCATTTCTGTGACCAGTCACAAGCTAATCACTCGGCCATTTCAATGCTAAATTATATGCTAATTCCTTTGTCAAGGCGCTTTGTTTCTTCTGACACAGCTTAAAGGTTGTGATCTGAACGTGGCTTTTTTCACTCCAGCGCTGTCCTACCAGACAGTCTCGTCCCTTCACCTGATGAAGGCCGCTTGTGTTGTGGCCGAAACGTCGTGAGAATATTATTGTGTAATTTTATTTTATCAATTTATTATTTTATTCTCATTCTACGTGACTTTACCGAAAGAACCAAAGAAGATGAATCCTTGCAGTCACGAAAGCTTTAAATCGAAATTTATGCCTTTTCACTATTTCTGGTAAAAAAAAAATGGTGTATTCGTGTGCCTTTTCTGAGTAAATAAGTTATTATTTTGAGAGATGGTGTGTCTGTTTTTTGCTACTTGGTGGGTGTGGCGAATGTCGGTGCTTGAAGCAACTCCCGCTCATACTCTACCGACTCTATTCTCTATCTTTCTTTCATCTTAATTCTTTCATCTTTCTTTACTTCCTCGCCGGGCGTCCACATCATCATCACGTGACGGCTTTCTCGCCGGGCCGGCCAAATCACCATCATGGGACGAATCATTCGCCGGCGGCCACATCACCGTGTTGTATATGCCGGGTCTTGAAAATTTAATAAAAATAGTAAAATTTAAATGAAATTTAAAAAAATGCGTAATTATCCGAAATTGTGTTAATTGATGTAATTATGCACACAAATTATGTTAATTTGGGGGGTGTTCTCGTATTGAGTTGTACAATTGCATGCGATTATGCTAATGCAAGCCGTTATGATAATTAGGCCATGCTTCGCTGTCGAGGGTAGTATTATCAATCGGGATCATACGATTAATTGTATGAAGTTATGCAGGTGTGCTGTAAGCATGCTAGATTAAGCTCGGCTTCGTTGTCTGGGGTCGTATTATCAATCAGAATAATACACTTATTATTCTCGCATTAACATTTACTGATTATGTCTTAGTGTGTTTATGTCAGGTCTCCAAATTCAAATCTCACCGCAGGATACAGTTCTTATAATTAAGATTATTATGCATGAACTTAGGAAGGCACCACGCAGACACTTCTGTGTTAAGCAACTTTAATTTCTGACCAAAAACTTAACACTCTAATATGCGAACTCTTATGCTTGGAATTATCTACACAGTACTCCTGGAGATGTTCCCCTCATTGATCCGTACCTTTAACCCTCAATGATTACGTTGTTCAACTGGGTAACAGAATAATTGATTAATTCCTCAGAATAACGCGAGCATATACGGCGATTGGAAAACGTCCTTAATATTCATGCGACGATATTCATGCGAATGGCAATAAAGAAACATGTTCATAAAGCAAGAGTCGTTATCAATTAATTCATTGGCAAGATTATGCAATTAACAAAAACGAATGACTAAAATACTTCTACAATTGGATTCATGTAACTCGACGGGCAGCAATGTTCTTCACGATCAATTGATATTTAACGCACCACCTTGGAATGGCAACCCTTCTTGAAACAAAGATAACTTTTTGGAACAATCTCATTTGTCCCGATATGAGTGTCGTGTGTGTGTGTGCCTTCTTTTCCACTTGTTCAATTCTTTGCGTTAAGCAGACGCCGAGGTTGGGCATCCCTTGTATCACAAATGTGTTTGTTCCCTGCGGAGCGGTGAGGGTGTGAGGGTGGGCGTGTCATGCAAACGGCTTCGTTGCTCTCTCTTGCTCGGGGGTGGGCCACAGTTTCTGTCCACAGCTGGCTGGAAGAGTCGGCGGCACAACGCTCGCCGTCGGCGCGCGATGATCCCATCGTCAGATAGCGCCCGCAGCTCGTCCGCTGGCAGCTGACGCCCTTTGCTTGGTGACGCTGGTGGGAGTGTGTGGGTCGAACCCACGGCGCTCTCGCCGGCGCTCTCCTCTTCCTCACGGGCGGCTGGTCAGGCTCTTTTTCCCTGCTGGACGAGCCGAGTCGGCACAACGCTTGTCCGCTGGCAGCTGACACCCTTGCTCGGTGGCGCTGCTGCGCGCTCTCTCCGGCTCCGTGCTCTTTGGCGATGCCCGATTGCGCGTGCAGCTGGTTCTCTGCGATGCTGGCTGGGTCGATGCTTGGCGCTTTCCGCCCTTTCTCCCGGTCGATTGCTCGTCGCTGCTCGCCACTCTATCGCTCTCCTTGATCGTGCTGATGCCGGCTGGGAGCTGTTCGGTGACACATCGCTACTCGGCAAGCCTCGCCATCCTTTGTCCATTGCAGAGTGCCACCCCGGAGCTTGCCGCTCGCCGCCCTCTTCTGTCGCTCGCCGAACTGTCCCTTGCCGAGCTCAACCCTTTGTGTTGAATTTCGATTTAAAGCTTTCGTGACTGCAATGATTCATCTTCTTTGGTTCTTTCGGTAAAGTCACGTAGAATGAGAATAAAATAATAAATTGATAAAATAAAATAACACAATAATATTCTCACGACGTTTCGGCCACAACACAAGCGGCCTTCATCAGGTGAAGGGACGAGACTGTCTGAACCAAAGAAGATGAACCTTTGCGTTGACTTCGTTCAGTTCAGTTCAGTTATTTTGGTATAGCCCTGTGAGCCATTCGGCTCTTGAATCGGGTGCAACCACAACAAACAAACAAAAAACACGAACAAAAGAAACATCGTAGACTCGTGGCTTCTGCTGGTGCAGCTCGTTGACGATGTGCCGGTCACGTGGGCAGGTTCCCGGAGCCTGCCGATCGCAGCCGCTCGTGGGAGCTGGCACTCACTCTCAAAACTTGTCAATTGTATTCGCACACCTCTTACGCAAACTCTGATAGCTTAGTACAACGCAACTTATCGCAATCCTTGACTCTGCAAGCGGCTCAGAACATCAGCATGAATGTAGAATCACTTTCAGCGACACTCTGGCGGTCCATGCCGAACTCAGCACCTAACATCACCTCGCCCCTATTCACTGCGAGACACAGCACCCATTGCTAATGTCGAAGGCCACGCCCCAGAGCCTGCCCGTCGCAGTACTCTCTGTCATTCGCAGCACTCCCCTCGCATGATCTGTGTCCGTGCTTAAATGCGAAATTGTTTCTCCTCTCTCCGCGTCTCTTTCGGGAGAGAAAAAAAAACAGATGCCCAATGTGACCGTCCTCCTCCCATGGCCACAGCGGCCTGGCTGCCCCCTGCTCCCCCCCCCTTTTTGACCTTTGATAGTTTATGTTTTTGTTTGCATTCCCAACCCCTCCCTTCGTGGTGTCTGCTAAAAGGGAGGGGAAGCCCCCTTCATACGCATTTTATGGCTACCATGTGTTTGTGTCAAATTGTTGGAAGACAAAGGTGGCCGGGGAGGCTCTGATTTCATGGAATACATATTATCTGGTCTTGTGTGTTTGACCATTTTCTTTTATCTCTAATGAGTTACCCCCGGTCAAATATCTCGTGGTTATTATTTGGTTTATGTTTAACCAAGATTCGTAATGCCCCTCGTTGTTACCACCATTCTTCCGAGGGTTTGCCAAGCTTTGTTATAAGTCTGTGTCATCAGGGATCGGTGTTTTAATCTCGAGTTATATTTTGATATCCCGAGGCTGGAGATATAACCAAGGCCTCACTTTCTTGACTGCCAGAATTCACATTCCTTGGTTCTCTTGGTGAAGTTACATAGATATAAATATACAATAAATGAGTTGAATAAGGGTGAAATAAAATAAGTAATAATGATACTCTTTGGTTCTATTCGGTAAAGTCACGTAGGTAAAAAATAAAACAACAAAAATCATGACGTTTCGGCCACAACACAAGTGGCCTTCATCAGGTGAAGGGACCGTACTGTCTAGAGGACAGCGTTGGAGTGAAGACAGTCCAGCCCAGGTCGCGTCCTTTAAGCTGTGTGGGAGGAAACAAAACGCTTTGACAAAGGAATTAGCATAAAATGACCGTAAAGCACGTAGAGGACCGGCACGGGGGGGGGGGGGGGGGATGGGGGGGAGTTAACAAACGTTGGTGTGAAGGGAAATAAGCTGCTGTGAAAGTTTGGTATATCACTACTTGAATAAATATACTGTACCATTGAAAATTAGTTTAATGTTTGGTATGATTTAGAACATCTTTCCAATGATTGCTTAATTTGAAACCATCTTCTCGGTTGAAATTGTGTCTGTGTTTGTAAATCTGAATTGCCTCGTGGATAAATCTCTGATGAAAACCCGTGGGTTTGCAGAGGACCTTGGTATCGGAGAAAACTATATCGTGATCACCCACAGCGTTGTAACAGTGGTCAGCTACGGCAGAAGAATTCGTTCTGCCGTGTTTAAAATATGATTTGTGCTCGCGAATTCGGTCAGAGACGTCGTTTCGTCTCTAGCAATCACCACAGGTGCAGCACAATTTGTAAACCCCGGGGTACTGTAAGTCAGGAATGACATCCTTCACGGATGGGATCAGGTCACGGATTTTGTGTACTAAATTGAACCAGACCAGGATCTTGTGATTGTTTAAAATTTTGGAGATCTTTTTAGTAACGCCTGCTATATATGGTAGTGTGATGGTTTTGATCGGAGTATCAAGTGGTTGTTGCTGTATGGAGGGAAAAACAGCTTGGCGGATGGTACGGTCAGAGTATCCGTTTCTCTTGAGGGCCAGATGTACGTGTTTTAATTCACTGGTCAGGTGGTGTTGGTCCGAAATGCAATGAGCCCTATGGTATAACGTTTTGATGAGATAATTATTTTGAGTTGGGTGGTGGTGGGAATCAGGTTTCAAGTAGGCATCTGTGTGGGTGGGTTTCCTGTAGACAGAATGTCCCAATGAGCCATCAGGTCTCCTCTCAAACAGAACATCCAAGAATGGCAGCTTGCCATCTTTCTCCACTTCCATGGTGAATTTGATGGCGGGATGTCTGGAATTGATGTGGTGTAGGAAAAGGTTCAAATTTGGGAGGCCATGTGGCCAAATGACGAAAGTGTCGTCTACATATCTCTTCCACAGGGAAGGTTTGAGGGTGGAAGTCTGGATGGCGTCTGATTCAAATTTCTCCATGAAAACATTGGCTATCACTGGTGACAAGGGCGAACCCATGGGGGTACCCTCATTTTGTTTGTAGAAGGTGCCATTCCAAGTTAAGTAGATATTGGTGAGGCAGTGCCTAACCAGCGCAGGTGTATCGGGGTCTAGTCCATGTTGTACCAAATTTTCAATGGCAAGGTCGCGGTGTACGACCAACACTTACGATCATGGAGTGATCGTAAGTGTTGGTTAAAGCTATACAAACATTGTTTTTATACCTTTATTTTGGTGATTCGAAAACATATGGTTAATCTAAATTGTCCTATGGTTGTTGTTGTTGGCTTGCACCACATTGTGATTTTTGCACACAGCGTTTTAATAAGTTTTTTTTTGCGTGGAATATTTGCTCGTTTATTCCAAGATGTTTCTGTTACGCGTTGTCGCTTTAAGATGCTCTGTGTTCAAATGTTGTTTGTTGCGGTTGCACCCAACTTAAGAGCCGCATTGCTCACAGGGCTATGCCTAATAAATGAAACTTGAAAATGAAACTTGATAATATAATTGTTCCGATTGTGTTCCGATCAAAGTCGAGCCATGGAGGGAAAACCGGTACAACCACTATTTCGCAAGAGTGAAGGGAAGGATAGGCGCGGAACATGAGACTGACATGGAATTATATACCTTGATCTATAGCAGCGGTGGGGATCGTCTGGCCCTGCCATTGCAACCGCAGGCAGGACTCGAAATTCAATAAATCTAGAAGCAAACCTGGAAAAGCAGTTGCTGGTAGCAACATCATCAATACCAGCTAACATCATCAATACCAGCTAACATCATCACACGCCTCGCCAAAGAGAAGCAGTTCCAGCCCCATCACATTAGGGGGTGAGTTAATGAAATGTTTGACCAAATATAACGGGCTAATTTTTAAGTTGAGAATTTAATATGGCCCGCGAATGACGTTATAAATAACTAAATGGCCCTTGGCAGAAAAAAGGTTCCCCACCCCTGATCTATAGCGTGTCCTCTGAGCAGCACGAGTTATACAGACCACTGGGAGAGACATCTCTTGGAAAAGAAGGGGGGGACGACTGGCACTGCACACCAGCAGAGATCGAGTCTACAAGGATAAACGGAAATTGAGTCTCGCTGCGGCAAGCTCCGGCGGTGGGCCCCGCAATGAACCATGCACGGCGAAAGCACCAAGGAGGGAAGCGATGTGTTGCCGAGTGCGAGTTCGGCGCTGACAGACAAAGTATCGCTGAAGGTGATTCTACATTGGGCGCCAGCTCCCAGCAGCGGCTCAAGCAGGAGCCCCCCTGGAGGAAGGGCGGGAGAGGCACCCCAGGGTGCCTTGCTCGAAGCTGGCAGCTTCAGCCAAGGGAGAGAGCACGGAGCAGTGGAGAGTAACGCCTAGCCTCGGAGCCCGCTTAACTCAAAGAGTTAAGCAAGAAGACAACACACACACACACAACGCACATATCAGGACTAATAAGATTGCTCCAAAAGTTATCTTTGTGTTTCGAAAAGGGTGGTCATCCCAAGGTTGTGCGTAAAAATTTTTAGCTGATCGTGAAAAACATTGCTGTCCAATGAGTTTGTTAAGGAGGCTACCCCCTCACCTCCCCGTTCTCCTGTGACCCACCGCTCTCCCATGCTGTCAAATTATTAGGGCTGCTGCCCCTCGACTCCTCGTTCTCCTGTACTCCCCCCCCCCCCCGCTCTCCCCTGCTCCCCCCCCTCGCCGCTGCTCCTCGCAGAAGCATGATTCAAATGTCGATACTACCCACTTTATAATCACGGCGAACTACGCAGGCTCACGGGTTAACGTGCAAGGGAAGCGCGCACACGTGGGTGAAATTACACACCCGTGCATAAACACAGAAACCACACGACACGGATTAGTGGTCTACTGGTACTTTATTCCCTATTCAATTAGAGGTCATCTACCCGTGTCAGTGTAGACCAGCAGGACAGATCTAACCCATCTCTCTACTGTGTAGAGCTCAATTTGCCTAGTCTCTGCCTACTCCCCCTTCTACGGGGTTTTCTCCTCAGACTTACCTCCTCTCTATACTTACGCTCCGACTTCGAAGGGTAGGGAGCCGCGGATAGGCGAGGCTGCACGTGGCTTTGGCTGGGAAGACTGGACCCGGCTGCCCTCTGACTCGTCACGCGGACGTTCAAGTGGCAGGGAGCTGACAACTCCTCGATCACCCTCTCCAGTTGACCCCCAGCACAAAGAGAAACAAAAGACCCCCTCTCCTCCTTTCTGGCCCCCTAACGGTCTTGGCCAATCGGGTCATCCCCCCTCTCCGACGCCCTGCCCCCCCCATTCTTTAACCAAGTGTACTGCCAACTTAATAAGCGAGCCGGTGCCGCATCATAGCCGTTAACCCGCGGTGCATCACGGGTAGAGACGTCAGTCCGTGGTGCATCACGGGTAGAGACGTTAACCCGTGGTGCATCACGGGTAGAGACGTCAGTCCATGGTGCATCACGGGTAGAGACGTTAACCCATGGTGCATCACGGGTAGAGACGTCAGTCCGTGGTGCATCACGGGTAGAGACGTTAACCCATGGTGCATCACGGGTAGAGACGTTAACCCGCGGTGCATCACGGGTAGAGACGTTAATCCGCGGTGCATCATGGGTAGAGACGCTAACCCACGGTGCATCACGGGTAGAGACGTTAACCCGCGGTGCATCACGGGTAGAGACGTTAACCCGTGGTGCATCATGGGTAGAGACGCTAACCCGTGGTGCATCACGGGTAGAGACGTTAACCCGTGGTGCATCACGGGTAGAGACGTTAACCCGTGGTGCATCACGGGTAGAGACGCTAACCCGTGGTGCATCATTGGTAGAGATGCTAACCCGCGGTGCATCATGGGTAGAGATGCTAACCCGTGGTGCATCACGGGTAAAGATGTTTAACTCGCGGTGCATCACGGGTAGAGACGCTAACCCGCGGTGCATCACGGGTAGAGACGTTTAACCCGCGGTGCATCATGGGTAGAGGCGCTGACCCGCGGTGCATCACGGGTAGAGACGTTTAACCAGCGCTGCCCCGCTCCCCACCTGCCTGCTGGGTCCACGTGTGTCTTGGGCATCTCCTCGCTGCGGTTCTCAGCGAGTTCGCCGTGGTCATTTAATTCTAAGTTAATCCACGGCGCCGGAGTGTCATTCGGCCTGGGGAGGGGGGTGCTGCCAATTCCCTGACCCTGAGAAACCGTGGAGCACCCCCACGAGGGGGCCTCTCGGGTAAAAACTCAGGGCAGGTGCCCCCTCCCTACGAGGCCCTACGTGAGTGTGAGTGTGTGTTTATGTCGGGGGTTAGTGTAGCGATAGCGTAGCGGTTAGCGCTACGCTGCGCTATGAACCTGGCGGCCCGGGTTCGATTCCCGCTCACGGCCAACACCAAGTGACGATTATCTGAACCGGTCCCGGGCCTCCCCTAGGTCGACTCAGCCTCAAATGAGTACCTGGTGCGGTGTGTAAACATCGTCACTAGGGAGACAAAGGCGGTTGGGCGTGGTGCTGGCCACCCACCCCCTCGTGTACCGTTCCGGCCTTCATAGGTGCTCGCTAACAGCACTTGCTCCTACAGTCTGTTACAGGCTATATGGGGGATCTTTGTCTTTGTTTATGTGGGGGGTGGTGTCGGGAGCGCCGTGACGGCAGCTTGGTGGCTTCTCTGTCCCAGCACCCCCGTTGCAGGCACGGCTCGCACGGAGCGGCTTCGTTGTCGTGGTACCGCAGGTTGCATGAATATGGTCATTTGGAAGTATTTTAGTCATTCGTTTTCGTTAAATTGCGCAAATTTACCAATGAATTCATACTACGATGACACTAAACATTTATAAGCATCTATGTTGTGAAGCTACACACTCACAGGAATACTATTGTGTTGAGATTTTTCCATTTTGATCACAGAATCTTGGCCGCGAATTCATTGAAGCCCCATTAGCCAATTGATAAGCATCTCTATTTTTGAAGCTTTCGTGACTGCAAGGATCCATACCCTTTGGTTCTATTCGGTAAAGTCACGTAGGTAAAAAATAAAACAAAAATCACGACGTTTCACTCCAGCGCAGTCTTCGAGACAGTCTGGTCCCTTCACCTGATGAAGGCCACTTGTGTTGTGGCCGAAACGTCATGATTTTTGTCGTTTTATTTTTTACCTACGTGACTTTACTGAATAGAACCAAAGAGTATGATAAGCATCTGTTAGGCAAACAGGCACACTGCTCCCACTATTGTTCCAGGACATTTCACAATCTTACCAATGAATTCATTGATGTCTACTTTTGCTCTAGGAATGTGTCTTTATCACTGTAACGTATGAATATTGTCATATTTTTTTTTTATTAAGGACTTTTTTTCCTATCGCTCTACTCTGAGAAATTAACCGATTGTTCCGTTGCTCAGTTTTAACAAACGTAACCATTGAGGAGGGTTAATTGTACGGATCAATGAGTAGGACATCTCCAGCAATACTGTGTTGACAATTCCGAGCATAAGTGTTCGCATATTAGTGTTTTTAGATATTAAAGTTGCTTAACACAGATGAGTCTGAGTGGTTCCTTCCTAAGTTCACGCGTAATAACCTTGATTATAAGAACTGTATCCTGCGGTGAGATCCAAATTTTGAGACCTGACAAAAAACACACTAAAACATAATCAGTAAAAGTTAAGGCGAGAATCATTGTATTATCACGATTGATAATACAATCCGAGCAAAGAAGCCGAGCCTAATTTGCATAATCACAAACATTGCATAACTTCACAAAATGACACATTTGTATTATCACGATTGGTAATACGCCCTTAGCCAACAAAGCCGAGCCTAATTTGCATCATCGCCAACATTGCATAACCTCACAAAATGACACATTTGTCCTTGTGTAGTGGTCGAATTCACGCGGATAACTTTATTCTTTTCTCCGACACCACTTTTATTACAACTTTCCACATTGCGTCTCTGACTTCACAGTTCCTCTGTTGCTGCAGCTCGCTCCACTTCATCCCCTGTCTCCCACTGTCTCTCTCTCCATCACTCGCTGTCTCTGTCCCTCTCTCCGTCACTCGCTGTCTCCGTCTCTCTCTCCATCACTTGCTGTCTCTGACCCTCTCTCCGTCACTCGCTGTCTCTGTTTCTCTCTCCGTCACTCGCTGTCTCTGTCTCTCTCTCCGTCACTCGCTGTCCCTGTCTCTCTCTCCGTCTCTCGCTGTCTCTGTCTCTTTCTCCGTCACTCACTGTCTCTGACCCTCTCTCCGTCTCTCGCTGTCTCTGTCTCTCTCTCCGTCACTCGCTGTCCCTGTCTCTCCGTCACTCGCTGTCTCTGTCTCTCTCTCCGTCACCCGCTGTCTCTGTCCATCTCTCCGTCACTCGCTGTCTCTGTCCCTCTCTCCGTCACTCGCTGTCTCTGACCCTCTCTCCCTCACTCGCTGTCTCTGTTTCTCTCTCCGTCACTCGCTGTCTCTGTCTCTCTCTCTCTCCGTCACTCGCTGTCCCTGTCTCTCTCTCCGTCTCTCGCAGTCTCTGTCTCTCTCTCCGTCACTCACTGTCTCTGACCCTCTCTCCGTCTCTCGCTGTCTCTGTCTCTCCGTCACTCGCTGTCCCTGTCTCTCTCTCCGTCTCTCGCTGTCTCTGTCCCTCTATCTCCGTCTCTCGCTGTCTCTGTCTCTCTCTCCGTCACTCGCTGTCCCTGTCTCTCTCCGTCACTCGCTGTCTCTCTCTCCGTCACTCGCTGTCCCTGTCTCTCTCCGTCACTCGCCGTCTCTGTCTCTCTCTCCGTCACTCGCTGTCTCTGTCTCTCTCTCCGTCACTCGCTGTCTCTGTCTCTCTCTCCGTCACTCGCTGTCCCTGTCTCTCTCCGTCACTCCCCGTCTCTGTCTCTCTCTCCGTCTCTCGCTGTCTCTGTCTCTCTCCCCGTCACTCGCTGTCCCTGTCTCTCTCTCCGTCACTCGCTGTCTCTGTCTCTCTCTGTCACTCGCTGTCTCGGTCTCTCTCCCACTCTGCATCTCTGTCTCTCTCCGTCTCTCCCTCTGTCTCACTCCAGCTATCTCTCCCTGTCTCTCTCTGTACTCCCTTTGTGTCTATGTCTCTCTGTCTCCCTCCGTCTCTCTATGACTCACTCGGGTTATCTCTCCTTGTCTTTCTCTGTACCCTCTCCATATCGATGTCTCTCTCTGTCTCCCTGTCTCACTCTGTCTCTCTGTAACTCACTCTGTTTATCTCTCCCTGTCTCTCTCCGTTCCCTCTCCGTATCTATGTCTCTCTCTGTCTCCCTTTGTCTCACTCTGTTTCTGCTTGTCTCTATCACTCTCAGTCGCTTCTTGTCTCTGCTTGTCTCTGCTTCTCTCAGTCGCTCCTTGTCTCTGCTTGTCTCTGCTCCACTGCTAGTTGTTCTGTCTCCTATGTCTTCTCCCCGTTTCTCTCACACCTCCGTCGTTCCAGTCCCAACCACAACTCCCCTCGTTCCTCCCGTCTCCCGAATATATCCCCGTTCCCAATTAATTAGTCCGCGTGCCACCGACGCCCCGCGTCCCCCCCGCACCTGTTACCTGCCCCCCTCTATTCCCAGACATTTCGGCGCCACCTCGCCCTTGACAACAACCCCAACCAATCACAGCCGTACATCGCTCCCCGGCTTAATTGGCCCGTCATTACCGCACAGTTTCCTGCCGCCACACCTGGTTGGCCCAACATAACCCCACTGTCCATAACTCGCGCGTCTTTACCATTCGCCCCTGTATGCGCGTGTTAATCCACTACACTTGTATTATCACTATTGGTAATACACCCCCAGACAACGAAGCCGAGCCTAATGATCATAATTGCATACATTAGCATCATTTCATAAGTTACATATTTTTCACAATCTCCAGGTAAATTGCTCGTTAGTTTCGATGTAGTCTCTTTTGTTTACCAAAGTTCCTGTGCCTGACACCATTGCAATCATTGAATATTTGGTCAAACAAGGACTGAATGCTGATGTACCTGTCCTGGTGAGACACTGCCTCACCAACACTTACTTTACCTGGAATGGAACATTCGACAAACAAGTTGAAGGTACCCCCAATGGGTTCTCCCTTATCTCCAGTTGTAGCCAATGTTTTAATGGAAAAATTTGAGACAGATGCCATCCAGGCATCCACTCTACGTCACGTTCGTCATCTGGCCACATGGCCGACCAGCTCTGAACCAATTCCTCAACCACATCAATTCCATACACCCAGCCATCAAATTCACCATGGAAGTGGAAAAGGATGGCAAGCTACCGTTCTTGGATGTTGTAATCGAAAAGAGACCAGATGGCTCAATGGGACACTCTCTGCAGGAAAGCCACCCATACGGATGCCTACCAAAAACCTGACTCCCACCACCATCCATCCCAGAAGAATTCCATCATCAAAACTCTACACCATAGAGCTCGATGCATTTCCGACCATCATCACCTAGCCAGTGAACTGGAGCACGTACACCAAGCCCTCAAGAAGAATGGATATTCAGACTACACAATCCGTAAAGCTATCACCCCAACCGTTGGGAAAGAACCATCTCAGGACCCAATCAAAACCATCACCTTGCCATACATGGCAGGGGTCACCAATTTTTTTTCCAAAATCATGAACAAACAAGATCCAGGTGCGATTTAACACAGTACATAAAATTCGTGATCTGATCCCATCTGTGAAAGATGTGATCCCTGACATGCAATACCCCGGCATCTACAAACTAAGCTGTGTCTGCAGCAGTAGTTACATTGGGGAAACTAAGAGACATGTCTTGGACTGTGTCCATGAGCACAAGGCAGATCTGAAACACTGTAGGACCAACACTTTGGCAGTGGCTGATCATTGTTTTAATGCGGTGGGCTCACACGAAATGTATTTCTCTAAGAGGAAGATACTTTGCAAACCCACTGGCTATCAACAAACATTCGTTCATGAAGCCATCCATATATATAAACACAGACAAAATTTCAACCGAGAAGATGGGTACAAACTTAGCAATCATTGGAAGGACGTTATCAACCAGTTTAAGTCATAACTGGCTGTGATGTTCTCTTCCTGCAACCTTCCGATGTTAATTTTTATTTTTTCCCCGTGGCTTTGGCTCTCTGATTTCACATTAACAGGTTGAATTTCTCGCGCCAACGTGGCCCCCTCCGGACGCCGACCACTATGTCGCGGTGGCTCTGCGATCTAATCTCTCACTTTAACACGCTAATGTCTCACATTAACACGCTAATGTCTCACATTAACACGCTAATCTCCCACATTAACATCATGCTAATCTCTCACATTAACATCATGCTAATCTCTCACTTTAACACGCTAATCTCTCACATTAACACGCTAATCTCTCACATTAACATCATGCTAATGTCTCACATTAACATCATGCTAATCTCTCACATTAACATCATGCTAATCTCTCACATTAACAGCATGCTAATCTATCACATTAACATGCTAATCTCTCACATTAACATCATGCTAATCTCTCACATTAACATAGCCACCCGCACACTCGTCGCGGACACCGCTCTCCGATCTTACATTAACATGCTAATTTCTCACATTAACATCACTAGCCCCGCCCACTTCGTTTATGACCCTAGGACTACACCCTATAAAAAGAGTCTGCATGCAGCAGCTTTCCTCCTCTTTCCTCCTGATGACGATCTCTTGTGTTGTGATCGAAACGTCGTAGTTTTTTTTGTTATTTTCTTTGAACCATCTATGTGACGTTACCGAAAGACCCAAAGAATATACATATTTTTCATTTTCATTTAATTTCTATAGTTCTTCAAGACAATATATACAACACCCAGAATATTGAAATGTCGTCTCACTCTGGTGGATGAACCTTAACCTCGTGCGTCCTCTTGGGCTTTTAATAACTGAAGTAACTGACATGGATCCAGGATTTTTTTGAAATAATATAATTAAATAATCCCCTTTAATGTCTATCTGCCCCCCTTCTGGTCATCCACTAGACACAGAATTTCATTCCATCAAATTACATCCACTACCCCAACTTCTCTTACAGCTCAGCAATGTCATCTCCCTGTCGACGGGTCTGCTCAATTATATAACTCTGTACTGCCACTTATTCTTGACCATTTGGCACCCCCTCCAAACTCGTTGGACCTTTTCGAGGAAACATTCCCCATGATGCAATGCTGATCTGAGGGCACAAAAAGCCATTGTTCGTCGTGCTGAACGTACATGGAGGAAGTCTGGTCTTACCATACATCGCCAGCTTGTTAAAGCACATCTACGTGCCTATTTGGTCAACATTTAAATTGCCAAAGCATACTATATTGCCAGTAACATTGCAGTAAGCATGAATAATGCTCAAACCTCATTCTTGACCATCAATCATCTTCTGCATAAAAACAAAAATTTAAATTTCTATCTTCCACAGACTTCTATTCAGCAGTGCTTTGAGGTAAAAAAAAACTACTTATCTGTTCCCAATTATTATCTGCCCCCACATTCTCCTTCCATATGATTTACCCCCATCCCAGTTCAATGGCACTCCCCACTATTACAACTGCTGAATTCACCTCTTTGATTGTTAGTTCTCGACCAACCTGTTGTCCACTGGATCCCTTCCTTCCAGACTGCTAAGGGACCACATTGGCACCCATTGGTGCTTGGCCTTTTCAACAAGTCATTTGAGACTCGTCTATAGCACTGGCACTTTTAAAATGGTGGCAGTCACCCCACTTAAAAAAAATAAGGTAGATCTTGACCCCAAGCTTACAAAACAAATGTACGTCCAATCTCCCAACTTCCATACTTGTCTAAGATCCTAGAATGTGCTGTGGCCTCTCGATTCCGTCAGCATCTAGCCGTGTACAACTTATCGACCCCTTTCCATCAGGTTTCATGGCTGCACACAGCACTGAGATAGCTCTCGTGAAGGGTGACCAACGATTTATTGCTTCAAGAGGACAGGGGGCAAGCGTTCTTGTCCTGATAGACCTAAGTGCTGCGATTGACACCATTGACCATGGGGTCCTTCTTGAGCGAATGGAATACTCAGTGGGGACTTCTGGTCTTGTGTTACAGTGGTTTCACTCCTATTTGCAGAATCGCGTGCATTGTTACAATTGATGGTTACAAATGTCGAATTACATTGGTTCAATGCGGTGTTCCACAAGGATTAGTACTTGGCCCCCCTCTATTCAATGCCTATATGGCACTTCTGGGAATGCTGCTACGACACCTGGGTTTGTCAAATCACAGCTATGCTGATGACACGCAAATTCATGTCCGGATAGGTTCCGATTGTGCGAGGGCAGTCTCTTCATTGTCTGCATCATTATCTCTTAATGAGATCTTGGCTTCAGAAGAATGTTCACTTATTAAATGCCGACACCACTGGATTCATATTCATTGGTTTCCCCTTACACTTATCTAAAATGAGTAAACTATGTTTGTCTATAGATGGTCATGATGTCTGTCCATCACAGGTCAGAAATCTTGGTGTCCAATTGTATCAGTCTTTGTCCTGTGAGTCGTATGTATCTAGAGTGGTCAGAGCGTAATTTTTCCACTTAAGAAATATTGCCCGGCTGCGTCGATTCCTGTCGCCCGATGATTTACAGAGACTCGTCCACGCATTTGTGGTCTCCCAACTTGATTATTGCAAGCAATACTGATTGGGATTCCGAACAAGGTGCTTTGTAGACTTCAGCTCATTCTGAATGCTGCTTCTAGATTGATTTTGTGAATGGGTTCATGTTGTACACTCGAAATTAAGGACGTGGGCAAGTGCTCCAAATCGAGGGCAAACACATTTATTGTGTTCAATCTGTAAAATGCAACAGCACGTGTGTCACACACAGCAATCTTCAACCGAGTCGCCATTAACCACCCACAGGCCCAACTCAGTCATCACATGCTGGTGTACACACGTGCATTGATGTACTGCACAGCACGTAATGACTCATTACAAGAGTGGTCTATTCCTAATGTGCCACATTAACCCCATATTACTTACAGTAAATGACCCGCGTGTATATATATACACCAATGAGGTCCTTGATATCTTCTGATCTCCTTCGTATTCTGAGGTCAAGGCTCCGTTCCTGGGGTGATCAGGCTTTTTTCCAGTGTAGCTACAAGACTATGGAACACGTTAATTAGACAATCGGAGTCTTGAGAGCTATTTAAACCTGCCCTGAAAACCCACCTCTTTAAATGGCCTTTCCCCATAGTTATGGTCGTTTATGCTGCTGGCTCTGTCTTATTTCCTGCCTTCCATAAATGGCACATTGGGATCCTATAATGAAATGCGCCTTACAAATAACATGTATTATATGTATTGTTAAATCAGCCCCAACACCTTAAGTCTTGAATTGCTGACCTAACTTCGTACACAATTGATGTCATTGCACCGATTGGCATACATGACAAGTGTCTAAATCACTGTGAAGCATCCCTACACGCTTAGACATGTAATGAAAGAGGCCAAATGCCGATTTGAATGGCCCCACATGACTCTTCATCGCGCTACCCTTGGAATATACAACCTGTTTCACAACATGATGCATCAATGCGGCTTGGTTGCTATCAATACTATTTGGCAGTCACAGGTGTAACTGATGGTTTTTCCATCTCTTGCCCAACACAAAATTTACGACGAATGCCAACGTTTATTGCATTATAATATACACTTTATGTTGTAAACCCACTGAACGTTGACTTGTGAAGGCATTGGGGACTGCAACCAACCAAGACATTTTCTTTAGCGAGTGGAGTGGGGCGAGGGGGATGAAGTGCTGACGTTCTTAACGGTATAGATCAGATCTTACGGTTATAGATTTTGTTTGCGGACCTTCCCCCGCACCTCCGATTTAGCACGGTTGGCTACGTACGGTGCAAAAGAAGTTCAACATACATACCGTGGTGGGGAACGTACAGCCGACAGACCATATTTGGCCCTTGAATACTGTCAACATTTTCACCTAAGGGGCCGTACATAAATGACGTCATGCACCTAGTGGGGGGGGGGGGTCAGACATTTGTGACGATGCGTGACAAGGTGGGGGGGGGGGTTGAGAAATGTGACGTCACATCAAATTGCGCAACTTTAAATAAATATAGACAACACGTTCTACTTAATTAAATAGACTTTTTAATAAATGTTTTCTCCAACAACATCAGAGTGCAGCGCCACATTTAATACGCGCTACAATGACAATAGTTAAAGCGATTTGAAGCATGTTTAATTTATTTATTTTGGTGGGGGGGCAGAGCTTTGTGACGTCATATTTGACGGGGGGGGGGTCTGACTTTTCGTGGCGCCGTGTGACGAACGGGGGGGGGGCAAAAATCGTCCAAAATCGCGTGACGTCATTTATGGACGGCCCCTAACCTGGGCGCTGTTCCTCCCCTTCTAAGCACGTTCCAGCTGCGATTGAGAAAGAGCTGAACCGCGCAAGTTGCTGCAACGTCAGCAACTTGCGTTTTCCTCGACGTCGGCCTGCGCGTGGTGCATTTCTTCTCGCAAGCTTGCGGGCAACTCTCGCTCTCTCTCTCTCTCCATAACGGCCGCAGCGACGGAAAACTGCATCTTGAATGCAGAAAGCCTTAACCCATATTGTCAAAAAAATAAGGGATGGAGAGGGGGTTGGGGGCGCGGGGTGTGGGGACGCGCAGCCTCAATCGAATAAAGAGGACCCAATGTGAACGAAACGTTAAGAGCACGTTGACCTTCAAGCGGAACCGTACGTTGCCAACCGTACCAATCGGAGGAAGGACAAGCAACTGAACAGAACAAAAAAAAAGCAGCTCTGAAGGAATGAGTTCGCAATCTGGATTTTAAAAGTTCAAAAGTAACGTCGCACGAGCGTTCCAGACGGCCGCAGAAGCGCACCTGCAAAGTGTAAAGTTGTGTTGCTATGAGAGACCACCCCCCCGCCCCACCCACATATAAAACCAACCAAATTGATACAAAGGTTTTTGGAAACTTAGCAGGAAACGCAAAGACCAGCTCCACTTCGGCACATGCATTGCAGCACCCGTCCTGGGAACGGTATTGTGCAACATTCGTTCCGCAAGCGGTTCGTTCAGGGGCCATCCATTGAGTAGGTACGCAAAAATCTGTCAAAAACTTTAACCCCCCCCACCCTTTCCCTGTACGCACGCGGACTTTTTACACCTCTCCCCACCCACCCCCCATCCTAAAGAACGGCCGATATTTAATCCACGCAGATTCAATATCTGCCTGGCTTTACACACAGCTTTCTACAAACAGTTATACTTTACCGTGTTATCCATCCTGACTGGTTATTCAAAAACACGTCTATTGTGATCTTAAAACACACAATTAAAACTCGGTGAACCAGTCTCTATTTCCTATATAAAGTTCGTCGACTGAACATCTGCTTTAACAGTAGACCGATGTTCAGACCGGTGTCAGTCCGGGCAGCAGCAGCAGTAGCACGAACAGAGCAGCTGACATCTTGAGCCAGCGGCAGTCCGCAGTGAGGCCAGATTGAAGGATATGTGGTAATCCATGGTGGGTCAGGCCGCCAGACGATGTCAGACTCACTGCTGAGCTGCGTGATAGCGAGCAGTCAGGGGGGGGTACGGTGGCATACAAGTGACACCTCTCCCACAGTGCCACTTCTCCCGGTAGTACTTGTTGTCTGACAGCTGAAGAAACTGAAATGTGGCTCATTTGAAGGCCAATGTAGACAAATTATTATCGAGGCTTCATCCCCCCCCCACCCCTCCCGTTTCCTATGCATACTTAGATTGTCAGTAGACCCCCCATATTCTTTGGTTCTTTCGGTAAAGTCACGTAGAATGAGAATAAAATAAAACAATAAAATTCTCACGTTTCAGCCACAACACAAGCGGCCATCTTCAGGTGAAAGCTGTCGTCCCGACAGGTTTGTTCCTTTCACCTGAAGGCCACTTGTGTTGTGGCCGAAACGTCGTGAGAATTTGATTGTTTTATTTTATTATTTTATTCTCATTCTACGTGACTTTACCGAAAGAATCAAAGAAGATAAATTCTTGCAGTCACGAAAGCTTTAAATCGAAAAGACCCCCCATACTCAAGCGTACGCATTTGGGTTAACCCCCCTCCATGCATACGTACTAAATGGATGGACCCTAACATGCTTATTACATCGTTTACAGTGGCTGGATTCCATGTCATAATTCTGCCAATGTCAGATTCACGCAAACTGTCCGCGCTTTCACAATGTCGGAAGTGTAACTGCCGCTGAAAACAAATTTTATTTCAACTTGCAGCACGCGCAGTACACGCTCTGTCGGAGAGAACCATTCGGAGGCGAGCGGAACCACAAGTGGGGGAAGGCAGCCATGCAGACACCGCCAAATTTCCCCCAACACTGCAGCTCTCTCTATATTCAGGTGTTGCGGGAAGAAACCGGAGGACACCAATACGTGCGAAGGGGCAACACTCTATCCCAGACGGGTCAGGTAGAGTCCAACATTGCTGTAGTGCCTTCTCGTTGCAAGCCAGGGTATGGCACTTCCTCACCACCCACGTGAATGTAGCTTCACATTTTCCAAGGACGGGAACATTCGTACGCTTCTCGGGTTTATCCAAGGGACGTCAAGTTGTACGTCAAGTTACTTTTCCCGTTCCCACTCACCTGTATGCCTTTATGCAGGAACGATGTTTTTTTTCTAAAGATGACCTGGCATCACTGAGTATTTGGTCTACGGGAAGAGTCCAAAGCACTCGGAGAATTCCCACTGTACATACAACGGGATCATGCCCAAAGATGGACAGACAGACGCATGTACCCACTTTCTGTACTACCACCTCGCAGCCAAGTAGGTCTGGGAGTTTCACAAATCTCCACAATCCACCAATCCTTGCCTTTAATCTGTACACATCGACATGTTCCACAGACCCATACCCTTTAGAATATCTACGCTTGTACACAAGCCACTTAACGATTGCCTCGAGTCTGTACAAATCTACACGATCCACCATCCCTCTCCTACACTCTCTGAAGATCTCCATGACCCAAAGTGCACAGCTGGAATGTAACTGTGCAAAAAGTTAAGAAAATTCACGCACAAATGACAACAGGACACAAATGAGGGTTCAGTGAACAAAGGCTGCATGTTCATCCTAGTACGGTTGACAATGCGAAAGCAACATTATCACTCCGACATATTCATCATCACTGTACATTTCAGTTGTAAATAATAATTGCGTTCGAACAAGCTTTCGGTAATCTCATCACCTCAAACACAAGCAACCTGTGTCATGCGGTGTTGATATATTGAGTCCATCTCCAAGTTACGTGCCGTGTCAACTGTGCCGTGCCGTGTGCGATGTGCGTACGTGTCTATCGCCGAGTAAATTAACTTTATGTAGCCACCCCGACAGGTCATCAGGAAGGCAATGCAGATAGGTGTCTTATTGTATTTGCATAAAACTCCAATTTTAAAACCTCTTACCGATCAAATGCGCTCTGGGTCACCCCTCAATCGGGTTGTCGGCGGCCATGACCGATGATGTAAATGACACATTGCCGTGTTCGTGACCAATTGACAAGCCTCCCCCCCCCCCTTAGTTCGCGCAATGAGAACAGGGAAGCAGCGTTGCTCCCCCCCTGACCAGAACGACCTCGCCACCTTCTGATTGTCGGCACGAGCGCCGTGACCTCTGCTAACCTGGCTTTGCCGTGCTCAGCGGTGAATTGTGTCGTGTCGTCATGCATCGCGTGCTGCGTTGCCGTCGCGCACGGCTTCATCGTCGCGTCAGCGGTAGAGGAAGTCCGCCTGCAAGTTGCTTGCGATCTCCGCTTCCCATTTGTCGCCGTTGTTCAGCAGCTTCTCCTTGTTGTACAGGAGCTCCTCGTGCGTCTCCGTCGAGTATTCGAAGTTGGGGCCCTGAAGGGACAGAAAGGAGCGCGAGCGTGGTTATGCGCACGCGCAGCCAAGTACACTTGCGTTGTTACGTGCGCACGAACAAGCACACAGAAGCATTTACAGAGACACCGGGACACTCGCACACGTATGTATGGATGTATGCATGTTCATCCTCTTTCGCACCGTACATAGACGAGCGTACTAATCAGGTGCGGGAAAAGAACAAAAAAGCACCTAAATTTTGATTCGAAGCTTTCGTGACTGCAGTGATTCATATTCTTGTTTCTTTCGGTAAAGTCACGTGACTTAACCGAAAGAACCAAGAATTAAAAAAGCACCCCTTTATTAGTTTTAATCTAGATTTTAAAAGTGCACAGCTCCATACTCTTCATCAGATGATGGACGCTTGTGTTGCGCCCGAAACGTCGTGAGTTATTTTATTTTACACCCACGTGACTTTACCGAAAGAACCCAACAGTATGGATTCCTGCAGTCACCAAAGCTTCAAATCAAGATTGCACAGCTCCAGTTGCTTCCTAATATCGGAAGAGCGTTCCAGACGGCCTCAAAAGCGAATTAAAAAGCGTGCGATGCAGTAACCGTTTTTGTTCGATGGTTCGCCAAAAGCCGCTGGAAGGATGATCAGTTTGTGTGGCAGTTTACGCTCCTTGATTTAAAAACACACAAAGTATATACACACACAAACAGTAGGCATGCCTATAATTTGCCCCTCATGCGATGCTATAAATGATCAAATCGTGCGCAGAAGTACCGCACACAAACACAAGCACGTGTGCCTGAACAAACATTCCAGGACACACGCAAACTACAAATACGCACAGTTGTGCATGCACACACAAGGGCAAATATACACGCGTTACACGCATTTAAGTGTACTTGCGTGTTCACGTGCAGGTGTATATTTGCGTGCGTTTATGAGACTATGCGACATACATATGTGCATGTGCCAGCACGCCTAGGTGTGGGAGTGGTAGATTAGTGGATTAATGCATGGCGCACTGAACCTAGCAACGTGTGCTCGATCCCCACTCGCGGTCAACATCAGTGCCAAATATCTGAACCTATCCTAGCCATCACTTAGGCAGCCTTAAACGAGTACCTGGTGTGGTGTGGAAACATCAGCAATGCGGAGACAAAGGCGGCATAGCACGGTGTGCAGTGCCGGTCTACGTAGGTGGCTTGATTACAGTTAATACTATACGGGGGATCTTTGTCATCATTGTACATGCTTTTGCCTATGCATATTGTGGGGAGTGGTGGCAAAGCACGTCACACACTGCGCTACATGATCCGAGCTTGATTCCCAGCCGTGGATATCAGCGGAAAATATCTCACCGATTTTGAGCTTCCCTTATGGTGGCTCAACTTAAATGAGGACCTGGTGCAATTGTGTCAACACCAGCACTGGGAATGCAAGACGGCCACACAGGGCCACACCACCCTGTTGAACGCTGTGTTGGCCTTCATCGGTGCTCACTACCAAAACTTACCCCAAACATCTGTACGGCGATAGGGACGGCGGTGGGGGGGGGGGGGGCTGTTTGTCTTTACAGTAAAACTTTGGATTGCGAGTAACTTGGTCTGCGAGTGTTTTGCAAGACGAGCAAAAAATTTAAAATAAATATTAATTTGATAAACGAGCGAGGGTCTTGCAATACGAGCAGCAGTACGTGTCTACGCGTTGTCTGCCGAGCGTCACGTGATCACAACTGATATACGAGTGCTTTGATATACGAGTGCTTTGGATTACAAACACGTTTCCAGAATGAATTATGCGATGTGTAAAACATCGCCACTCGGGAGACAAAGAATGACAGGTGTGGGGTGCTGGCCACCCACCGCCTCGTGCCCCAACAGTGTGTTAAGCTTATACGGGGGGATCTTTATCTTTGTACACGTGTGTTTGTGTGTGACACCTCCACAATGGCGTCGACGGGGCACGCCTCTTGGCAGAAGCCGCAATAGATACACTTGGTCATGTCGATGTCATAACGAGTAGTTCGGCGGCTCCCATCCGCGCGTGCCTCCGCCTCAATGGTGATCGCCTGACAAACACACACACATCACTAATATGAGCCAAGAATGTCTGTGTGTAACGCGCGTGACGACACTCCACGTCGACCAGCCCCCCTCATTAATAATCATGAACAGGTGGGGTCCTCCACATGGACCCCCCACCCCGACATTAATAATCATGAACGGGCGGCGTCACTCCGCATGAAGCACCCCCCCCCCCCCATTCATGAGCGGGTGACGTCACTCCACATGGAGCACCCCCCCTCATTAATAATCATGAGCTGGTGACGTCACTCCACGGGGGGGGGGGGGGTGGGGGGGGCGCCGACTCCTCAGCGTCAACTTACAACCCTCACTACAAAGGCAGAACCCTCACGTCACGTGATCTCCGTGACGCTGTTGAGACATCGAAGTAAAAAGGACGTCATGATGAACAAGGGATTATAACCTTAAAATGAAATAGGTCCGTGTCACCGCGCCCTTACAAACTGCACACGCATGGATGCAATGAATGTCACGTCGCGGTCTGATTTTCGCTTGCAAGTTTCAGATTTACTGCAATACACCCGTCCTTGGACGGACTATAGGCTAGTTATACACTATAAACCACAAATTATTTTTATTTAAACAATTTTTTGTATTATATCAGGTAAGGCCCACTGTGCTTTTCCAGCTTTTAAGAACAGACCTGGCCACAAATGATAGCTCAATGAAGTAGCTTATCACGTGGAAATTCGTAGCATCCACACATTCGCAACGCGTGTTGAGATTCTAAACGTGGCGGGGGAAAACCGGAGGACCAGGAGAAAAATCCACGCGACCACAGGGAGAACATGCAAACTCCAAATATAGAGGCGTCAGGGTCAAGGAACCAAGTTCGCATTAACCACACGTACTTGTGGTGAACATGGAAAAAAAAACGTGCTCTGATATATGGCATTTTCTTAGAAACTGACTGGCCTACACCAGAGACAGCCTTCTTTAGGGCCTAGTCTCACTAGTGTCAAACCAGAGAATGCCAAAAAGCGAAAAGTACAATGATAATGCACTAACAGAGCATTATAGCTCAGGGTGAGCTGCTACAAACTGGGACCTCTTTGCCATTTTTAAAGTATGAAAAAATGAGAATAGGTGTTTACCCTTTCTGGCAATAAAACAGCGTGTGTTAAGATGTTCGAACACCAAACAGAAACCTTATGCAAAGAATCAAGTTCGCATTAACCACACACAGTACTTGCGGTGAACATGCAAACAAACAAGCTTCGATAATATAAGCATTGTCTTTTAAGGGTAAACCCTATTTTTTTTAATATATATAATCGCTACCATCACCGTGTTGTTTTTTGTGCCACTCAACACGAAGCCCAGTACCATGCACCGGTCACAGTCACTCCGTATGCATTGCCATCGTTGCGCTGGGGGGCACCTGCGCGGGGCACACGGCCTCACAGAGCTTGCACGCGATGCACCGCTCCTCGCCAGACGGGTATCGTCGAAGCGCGTGTTCCCCTCGGAAGCGTGGGCTCAGGGGGCCCTTCTCAAACGGGTAGTTGATGGTGGCCGGTTCGCGGAACAGGTAGCTTAGGGTCATGGCCAGCCCTGTATGTTTGTACACAAACACACACACAAACATAGAGGTATGCAAACTATGTGGATAAAATTTGCCTAAAACTCGTTAGGAATTATATTATTTGATTTGAATCACCAACATACCATGAAAAATGCACTGAATGACAAAGGGTTATTGGAAAACAATGGGATCATCATTATCAGCTGTGGGCTATCCATCCCTGGACAATGCAACAATCCATCCGGCTCCTGCACCTGAGCTGATCTCATCGCTCCGTGAAGGCAGTGGACGTCTCTCTCTCTCGGACGCGTTACCTATTGTGGCTGCTACTCCGTCATCAGCTCCTGCACCTGAGCTGATCTCATCGCTCCGTGAAGGCGGTGGACGTCTCTCTCTCGGACGCGTTACCTATTGTGGCTGCTACTCCGTCATCAGCTCCTGCACCTGAGCTGATCTCATCGCTCCGTGAAGGCGGTGAACGTCCTCTCTCGGACGCGTTACCTATTGTGGCTGCTACTCCGTCATCAGTCCGGGCGCTCGTCCATTTGCGCAAAGTTTCCTGCCCAAGCCCATTTACCTAACAGCCAATATGCCATGTCCCTAACTTGGGTATATCTATGCATTCCTCTTTCTGTATCAGAGTGCAACCCCGAACATGCACCTTTGCATGCTTCTTCAAGCACTTTCCAGCAGATTTAAGTAAACAACCATTTTTAAAAAGTGTAACAGTAACGCAATGAGAGCATGCACTGGGATACCTATTGAGAAAGGTGCTGAAAACAGAGAAAACATTGAGTAATGATAATAAGTCGACCCAAAAAAAACGGCACATTGCGCACGATCGCAAAAACGTGACAAAAACAACAGGACGCAGTGGTGTAGTCCACAGTGGTCAAATTTATCATGATTGTGTCACTGAGTGCTGACTGCCATGCTGAGAAGATTCCAGACTGTTTACCAATCTACCCAGCGTATACGGGAACCATATTAGATAAATATGCACATACGCACGAGAACACACAACCACATACACAAGTGTAAAAACACACATGTATGCACATACACACTGACCAGCGTGGTGAAGTATGGTTAAATAACTGCTACGGCCAGTATGCTGTGGGGAGACTCTCAACTCACCCAGTGATTTGACAAAGAGCTGTGCATGGAGACACGTGTGTACATACGTGGCTGTACATAATGTGTAGATGTATATGCGGATGTGTGTGTGCACGCGTGTGTGTGTGTGTACATGGGGTATAAACCTCGGAACAGCTCTGTCCACATCAGCGTCTGTGCTGCCCTGTCAGTCACAGCCTTCAAGTCCATGTTCTCATCAAGGGCGTTCACATATTCTGCACACGCATGCGCACAAGAACATACGAAAAAGCATGAACACATACACATTGTATACAAAGACTTCCCATTCAGCGTCATCAACCATATGGTGCAAGTGTTAATGAGCGCCACACCAGGCAGCGTTCATTTCCCAGTATGAAAAAGTTTACACGCTGCTCCCATATTTTTATTTCGGGCCGAGTCAACCTAAGGGTGACCGAGGGGAATGCCAGTACAGGTTACGATATCATGTGCCACTTAGGTCGATGACCACCAATAACGTAACCCAAGTTACCAAATTGTCTCGCAGTGTACCACATGCATTCGCATACACACTCGCACACAAATATCAAATATCTCCTGTACAACATACATATGTGTGTTGGGGCAAGTGCAAGGCTCCGCTGTATAACCTACATAGACTGCTGGAGCAAGTGCTGTTAGAGCTGCTTTTTGTGTTTAGTTTGTTGTCCTTCGATTATCACGGTTGGCAAAGTACGGTGAGAAAGAAGTTGAACATACATAGCGAGTACAGGAATCCCCCCCCCCCCCGCTATGAAATGCAGCATTATGCGTCAGTTCGCATGTACGCTGCCGATGTATTGGGGAACATTTCCTTATCGGTGTAATGTTTCACATATTCGTTGTTATTTTTTAACTAGGAACGCATGTGGTGAACGTGGACTATTTTGCGGTGAAATACCGTGCTGTACGCACACAGCACGTAAAACTGAAAATCCTGATGTTTACACATCATTCAAATTACTTGGTTGATTTGATTGATTTATAAGCATTAAGGTGTTTTTTACAAGAATGATCCAGGGAAGACCTTGGTAAAATAAAAGGCATTCATAGAATATGAATCATAACATTGCCGACACTGAGTAGAACATAGATTTGAGGCAATCTAAATTTCAAGTCATACACCATTCAAATAACACTGGCAGGTAACGCAGATGTACAAGATCAAATCGTGTGAGGTTCACTTAGCAAATGTGCGAGGTACTTATTTAAGGCTGAATCTACATACGTGATACCCAGCACTAGTTTAGATATAACTCACTACTGATGTTAGCTGCAGCCAGGAATCATTCTCAAGTCGCTGGGTTCATAACTGAGTGTGCAAACCACTGCACCACCTCTCCCCACACCCTAAATGCAAAAACACACACACTCACATGCTCACACACTTACTGTAGGAGTGTGCTGTTGCCGACAGGCTTAGAGGTCTGACGAGGAATCCAGGGAGGGGCCTTGCTGCAATAAGAGGAACCAACCACCATCACTCTTTACTAAATTAATGTAGGACCACTCACATTAGTTAACAAGACAATGGAACCATAATACAGGTTTTTTTGGGTTAGATCGCGTAAATATATGTGTCGTTAAACCCTCCACCACCCGACAAAGATAATTAGTAAGGTTTGTCACGTAAACAGAACATGCCAATTCGTTACTAGTACAGCGCACCGGTGTGAAGAGCAAAACCACAACATTTTAAATCTGAGTACGACGTTTCACAAGTAATTACAATTAGCTTCGTCAGGCGACAGCCACATTTGTGGAGAAATCCTGTTTCGTTCCTTAAATAATAGAGGGGAAGACAATGGAATTGAAGACCATCTTTAGAGTAAAAAAGTCGAATTTCATACCATTATCAAAACAATTCCAATTCAGGGCAATGAGACTTTTTCAATCTGCTCGTGTACATAAAAAATAAACCTGCCAATTCACTTCTCAAATCCCAGACTTCTGTTTCAGCAGTGTACACCAATTACGATTTTCAAATCCCCCATGTAGACTGGAGTCTAAAGCCTTCCCCAAAATAAAACAATTGAAAAGTAATCAACTTGTACATGTTAAGTAACTGTAACCGGATGGGGTCTTCGAAATAAAGTCTGTTCTTTTATAATGCGGTAGTTGCGTTCCTGAAGAACACCGCATTGTGGAAAAATCGCGTTATAATAAATAATATAGGGTAAAGCACAGTCCGCGATAACACGTGAGATGCGTATGCAGGCTGAACAAAATCTGAGGTGCGTGAGTAGCATCTAGAAGCATCCAACAGCAGTCCGCCTTGTGTGATGCTACGCCGAGGCAGCCGTACAACCGCTTATTCCTACTCACGCAACATAGTTCTGTTCACTCAATGTCGTTATATCCAATTCGCATCCATTTATCATGCTATATTAAATTAACATTATGAAAACACGCGTTATAGCAGAACAGACTGTACTGATACACTGGTTTTAATATGGGATCTACAGAAAAAAGATTGATGCATAATTTTATATGGTCTATAGACAATACTTGACATATTGGCCTCTAACATATGTCTCAATAATCAACTGGTAGACTGGTCTCTGAAGCGATATTCACATATTTGCCTGAAAGCCTATGACGAGGTTTCTTGAAAATAGACTGACAGAGTTGCCTCCGATGGGGTTTCTTGACGACACTCACAGACAGGTCTATGATAGGGTTTCAAGATGGTAGAATGACAATCCAGCATTGTGAGATACCAATAAATTAAGTACTTCTTTAAATCCTAGGTGGATTGCGCTTTGGTGACACTCGCGTGGAACCTACCAGCCTTGGAGATGGCACACACCAGACGCAGTGCAGCCATGCCTGTACACTTCTGACACACGCGCATCCATTGCAAGTTTTAATACACGACTGGGGTGTACTGTGGTTAAGAAGTACTGCCATCACCAGGAGATGGCAGTACTGAAAATGACGTTTAAAAAAACCGCCACTTTTTTCAACTTTTCTTGCTGTGGTTTTCTTCACACCTGATGATGATTGCTTGTGTTGCAGTGGAAACGTCGTGAGAATTTTATTGTTTTATATTTTGTATTATTTCCCTTCTACGTGGTGATGACTTTACCGAAAGAACCAAGAATATACATCTACCACCCTTTTCTAAATAAAGTCATGTCTCCCTCTCGCAGCGAATGACAATTCCGTCCGATGAGTCTCGCGACTTCTCCCATCCGCTGCCGCTAAGTGTTGTAAATTTGGCGATTGTTGCTGAATGTGGCGATTTATTTGGATTATCCCGTTCAACATGTTGTCGAAGCGACACACCGAAAAATTCGTCTCACATTATGCAATTTTAGGGGACGATTCCAGTTATGTACTTCGGATGCTGCATCGGTTTTTACCATTTTCATTTAAAGCTTTCGTGACTGCAGTGATTCATATTCTTGGTTCTTTCGGTAAAGTCACGTTATTTTATTGTTTCCCTTCAACGTGACTTTACCGAAAGAACCAAGAATACGGTTTTACCATGTTTAATCAATGTAATTGGTAAATAATTGTCCAAGACTGGCTACCGTAGTAACATTTCAACGACTTAACAGTTTGGTTCTATTGGGTAAAGTCACGTAAGTAAAAAAAATAAAACGAAAATCACGACGTTTCGGCCACAAAACAAGCGGCCTTGCAGCCGAAACGTCGTGATTCTTGTTGTTTTATCTTTTACCTACGTGACTTTACCGAATAGAACTAAAGAGTTTCGATTTAAAGCTTTCGTGACTGCAAGGATTCATCTTCTTTGGTTCTTTCGGTAAAGTCACGTAGAATGAGAATAAAATAATAAATTGATAAAATAAAATAACAATATTCTCACGACGTTTCGGCCACAACACAAGCGGCCTTCATCAGGTGAAGGGGAAGAGACTGTCTGGAAGACATTATTGTGTTATTTTATTTTGTCAATTTATTATTTTATTCTCATTCTACGTGACTTTACCGAAAGAACCAAAGAAGAAGAACCAAAGAGTGTGTTGTGGATCCTTGCAGTCACGAAAGCTTCAAATCTAGAATTGACTTTAACAGTTCCAGCGACATCTGGCGACTCTCTTGAGGTTGTAGTTCAGTGACTTTCCGCTTCACGGGCAGTAGGGGGGGGGGGCAAAACGTCGCTGCCCTTGAACCCAGCGACTTCGACCAAACACGGGGAGCAGAAGAACCCAACGCGTTTCAATCGCCGCTCCGCTCATGCCTCGTTACACTGAATGCGCAGAACACATCATTTAAGAGGTCAGCTTAAGCCACCGCGCACTTAAAAGTTTTAGCGCTACCGCCCACCCGCGCCCGCCCGCCTGCCTGTCCCGAGACCAAGTTCCCGTGGTCGCCTCGCGCCTCGGGCGGCCAAAGCTTTCAGGAAACACCTGAGGTGTCGCGTGAGGCCTAGCTCGCCGGAGTTAGGCCTCGCGTCCTTAATTTTTTTGGGGGGCGGCGGCTTTTTTGAGAAACGACACCGTGACGCTGCTAAGTAACCCCCTCTGGATCGCCCACCTGCAATATCTTGCGCGAGACATTTAAACCTCCACCCACTACCCACCACCGTCACCCCATGAATGATGTTGACCGCCCGGGCGGGCGCGGACCCCACCGACGCCGCCATCCTTCTCACCTTTCGCTTCGCCCTGGACTCGCGACGCGCCGCGGTGCATTGTGGGAGCGCCACAGCAGGCTGCGCCGATTCCGGTGCAGAAGCGAATCGGCGTGAAGAAACCCCCTCGCACCGATTCCGGTGCAGAAGTTAATCGGCGTGAAGAAACCCCCTCGCACCGATTCCAGGTGCAGAAGCGAATCGGCGTGAAGAACCCCCTCGCACCGATTCCAGGTGCAGAAGTGATGGTGCAGGTTCAGGGTGGAGCGATTCTGTTGCAGCCTGGTTATGTAAAGAGTTAGTCTTGATTTGAAGCTTTGGTGACTGCAGGAATCCACCAAACTCTTTGGTTCTTTCGGTAAAGTCGCGTAGGTAGAAATATTTTTTTTATATTTTTATTTGATTTCTAACTGCGTGACTTTACCGAAAGAACCAAAGAGTATGTAAAGTGTGTTTTACTCGGTGTGGATTCTCTTCTGGTCCTCCACGGGTTTAGAGTATTTGCCTCCTGCTATACAGCTCAGTGGGCCTTACCTTGTAAAATAAAATAAAAGTTTAAAACGGTTTTTTTTATTACTTATTTTATCGGCCCGACCGGAATGCTGATTGAGGTCGAGTCGACCTAGGGGAGGCCCAGGACCGGTACAATCGTCACTGGTGTTGGTGGCCGTGAGCGGGAATCAAACTCAGGTGGCCGGTTTCCATAGCCTCTTTGAGACGGGGATGAGATGGTGAAGCTTCGCGGTGGTGGTTCGGAACTCCCGTAATCCATGGAGGTCGTTGGTGGGTCACACAAATATAGTGAACATCCCTTTTCTGTGGATGTCGAGGAGCCATACCCTGGGCTCACCGGGAGAAGGCGGTGCACAGCAAGTGGACACATCGCCATCTGTTTCCATCTGTACGGGGATAGAGCGTTGCCCCCTCAAACCCCCACCACCAAGCACACATGGTTTCTCTGGGTGCTACAGCTTACTTCCCACACGTATAATAAACACTCATCAGTAAAATTTTGATTTAAAGCTTTCGTGACGGCAGGGATTCATATTCTTGGTTCTTTCGGTAAAGTCACGTAGAAGGGAAACAATGAAATAATAAAAATATAAAACAATAAAATTTTCACGCCGTTTCCGGCTGCAACACAAGCAATCATCATCAGGTGTCAAAACCACAGCAAGAACATTTGGTGTGGTTTTCACACCTGATGATGATTGCTTGTGTTGCAGTGGAAACGTCGTGAGAATTTTATTGTTTTATATTTTCATTATTTTATTGTTTCCCTTCTACGTGACTTTACCGAAAGAACCAAGAATACTCATCAGTAAATCAAATTAACTGGCTGAAAACGTCTTAAAATGAAAACCAAATGCAGGACTTAACCAGGTAAAGTCATGACTCGCTTTGATGCTTCCATCCTTCCTGCTGACTCTGAGTTGCATTGCCCTGTGGGATGCCTTTGCATTAACGGGCTGGGGTCTCACTAACATGGCCACTTCTGCCCCCTTAGCCTCGATGTATCTTTGGTTCTTACTGCATTATGGGGCTGTGTCTCTCACTGGTATGGCCACTGTTGCAGTGGTTCTCTTGCGTTGACGCTCTCGCCTCGTGGAGGCCGCTCTCCAATCTCACATTAACATCATGCCAATCTCTCACATTAACATAGCCACTTCCGTGCCCTTGTTTAGGAGGCCGCTCTCCTATCTTACAGTTACATGCTAATTTCTCACATTAACATCACTAGCCCCGTCCACTTATTTATAACATCACTAGCCCCGCCCACTTCTTTATGACCCTTGGGCTACACCCATTTCAAACCTTTTAAAACGGTCTGCCTCAGCAGCAGACCATCGCTTTCCCACCTGATGACGGACACTTGGGTGTTGCGCCCGAAACGTCGCGATTTATTTTATTTTATACTTACGTGACTTTACCGAAAGAACCAAAGATTAGTATGATAATTATGAACTCTATCTCTCTGGCCTCTGTGCTATCTAGAAGGGCCGTTTCCAGAATCACCAATGTTTTAAGGCAGTGTGACGAATTTTCTCAATTGTAGTTGTGCACTAATATCAACGCAGCAGCACCACCACCAAATTATTGTTTTATACAGGTACATAATGGCTTGCCCCTGTTGAGGGTCGCAGTTTAATGTCAATAAAATATTGTAAATTTCGCGCCCCTAGTGGCTGTAGCGTTGATTCTAACCCACCGCATATAAATCAAAATGGTTTCGAACATGTGTAGTGTCGCCTGTGCGTGCGTCACAGTCAGCCGGAGACGAGGTGGTCGCAGGAGGCACCGCTCTGCCCTCTTTATTCGTTGTTGCCGAGCTCACGCCACCACTCGGGCCCCCTCTCTCTCTCACACACACGACCCCGCTGCCGCGCGCCCCGTCCCAGACACGACCCTGTCCGCGTTGCAACGACGGCGTCGACCGGGACAGCCAACCACTGTCCGGCCACGCAATGATCGGGCGAAGGTGACAGCGACGACTGGCAGCCCAGAGCTCTCGCTCTCCGCTGCTTCATATTCCCCTCGACACAACTTCGCTCCGCCCTAGCCGCACCTCCCTTCTCAAACCCTCGAGGGTTCCAGGGGCTTCCACACGAGGGCTATCATGACCCTTGCCCCAGTTCATCCGCCCTGCCGGCACACCCGCGTGTGCGCCAAGCGCCCACCTGCAGTTGCTGCTGCTGTCCAACAGTCAGGGCTATGTCACTACACATGCATGACTCAATGCATAAGGGAAATAATAGATTTTATTTAACGAATGCATCATTACAGTTTACATACAAACCGTGCAGGATTCTCGGTCATTCAACATTTTTCTAAAAATTCTTAAAATCGTTTCTCCATATTTAAACCGGCACACACACAGGAGTGTGGATGAGCTATTGTATGCAGTTTATGCAGAACGTTCATAACTGATTTTATGGGAATGTAGATGTGAAGTTGAACCAGATTACGATGGGATGTGCTCACACAATGCCCAAAGCAGGACTCTGACTCATTAGAGGTGGCAGTCTGCACAGTAGGACCATATCAGCATCTCCATTTCCAATGAGAGAAGCAACAGTTTTGAAACATGTTACAAATGATTGCTAAGTTTTATGAACCTATCCGAGGAGGCAGTAGACACTGTATGGGTCGCACTACCAGCCAGTCAATCCAATGTTGGATAAAGGTGTCCACAAGTCACCACCGTCTACCATGATGTTCCCACGCAGTAACTTTCTGACAGCCGAGCAAAACAACGGTATCATGCCGGTCACCACAAGCGATGTAAAGCCTGAATGTATGCGATACATCTCTGCAAAGCTGAGAAAAATGGCTCTGCAAATTATTTTATTTGAATATGACGCATTGGTGCATTTCACCAAGTGGCAAAGTGAACCAGGAATTCTATCACTCTTTTTCAGCACCTGGGAGATGCAACTCATAAGCGATGTTCAAATGAAGGTTCATTGTGCAACTTGAAGCACAATAATGCACCAGTGGACAAGCTCTTCTGTGCACCAGTATATATTTTTTTACAAAGCAGTGCCGTTTCCATCCTTGGCCTCTCACAATCTTCTCCTGATCCGACTTTTTTCTTCCGCTCCCAGAGCCAAACACTGCTCGAAAAAGGAAGGTTTTGTGACATTCCAATGATTATTGAAACCACGAGCTCCACCACAGGTGCTTCCAACAATTGAGGGGAGCACTCGGAAACTTTTCAAACTAATTTAAATCTCAAAACTCTTTTATCAATCCTCGTATTCATGCAAACCAATAAACGTCACGCGTCTCAAAATTGTTGTGTATGCCAATGTGTCTGCTCAAACAAGCATGTCTCAAACAAGTCAGACGGTGAATATTTGTTGATAGCCACAAGGCAGTTGTTTAATTTCCACATTCTCATGGTAGGAGCCAGTCTCTGTCTTCAGAACATACATCTGCTGCAAACTTCCCACATAGCTTTGATTTACTGAACCCAGAGGAGATAGTGATGGGCTGTCATGTCAATCCCACCAGTTCAACCTGGTAGAATATGCAACAGAATTGCTGTTATGTTTTTTTTTTCCCTTCCATGGAGCAGTTGTGCTGTGGTTAAGGTATTGTTATGAACCCAGCGATGTGGGTTCGCGATTTCCCAACACAAGCTAACTTGGGTGTGGAAGTGATGTTCGAAAGAGTCCTGGCCCCACTTCAATCTACAACGAAGTATGGGTAAAGGACCCCCCCCCACCATGACTTAAACAAAGAGGAACAGTAGATTGACAAAGGGCCGAGAAGTCTTATGCTTTTATTTTTTTTTAAAGTGTGGCTGCTCTTTAAAGAAGATGGCTCACAGTGGCCAACTCGCACAGCAAAGGAAATATTAATAATGATGTTACACAGAGCCAAGACTTCGCACTTCAGCACAGTTGGATGTTGAAGATGATAAAATGGCTGGAGAGTTAAGTTCCACTGTTGTCCTGGCACTGAGCAAAAGCTCTAAAAGAGCCATTTAGCGTTGCTTAGTTTTCTGCTTTTTGGCCACCTTGGCCGATGCGTCAATGGCTTTCCGCTTGGCCACCAGTTTGTTCGCCTGTGCGCAAACACACACAGGCAAGAGAGAATGCACACGCAATCAGACATCCACAGTGAGCCTCTCAGTCCGTCAGAGCAAAGATACGACGATGCCACAAAGGTTGCCCTGAAGCCATCGTACAGCAACACATACGTTACATGTACGGCAACTCTTCGCTTAACGCGTATTCGCACAATGTGCTTTTGCGACAACAACGGTCCTTCCATTCGGGAACACTTTTCTCACAACGCAGAACGCGCACGTTATAATGCTGAATGCGCACCGTTATAACGCAATTTCAGAGCGGTCGACGACAGACTACTTTCCGAGCTACACGGCTGAGCGGATTGATACAGTACGCGGTAGGCGTACACTCATCTCAGTTCCTTGTCTCGCAATGGGATGGACTGCAGGCTGATTTTATCGTGCAAATGTGATTTTTGTCAATTTCCCGCTGTGCGAGGGGCCGACCTCACAACACTACGTGGGTCATTAGGGTTATCTAACCATATTTCACCATGCTGGTCTCAATGCGGGTTAAGCGAAGGCATGGGGAACACAGACGTGGCAGCATAGAAGTACAGTATTTTGGTGCACTGCCATCTGCATGCTGGTTACCCATCCAATCGGGTGCAATACGGGTGATATGACCATATGCAAAATGCAAAAACGAATCTCAAATATTTGATTTTTAAACAACTTTGCGGGCATGAAAAACTATTGAAATTCGCTTGTTAAAAACCGACAGTTAGTTGCCATGGCAGAGGAAGGGGTGATGATGGATGGGTCAAGTCAACTCCCAACTGGAATTTAAACTTATAAACTTCAGATTGTAAGTAGACAACTCGAACCGCAGAATCATCTGGCCAGACATTTATATGCATACAATATACATACAGCAAGAGCTTAAAGGTGTGTAAAAGAGGCATGGTTAGGTGCATGCTCGGAATTACACTGTAAGACAGAGGATTAACATGGATCGGTGACCCTGTACTCCCACAATAACATATCACCTCCTGCACAAATCGATACATGAATAGTAAGAATACCAATCCATGTTCACAGGTTAACCGATGCGATCTTACATCCCTAGTATGTTTGGATAGTGTAGTATGTGCGCGTGGGTGTGTATGTGTGCACGCGGGTGTATGAATGTAATTTGTGCATGTGTGTGTATGAGAATATAGTGTGTTTGTGTGTGTGTGTGTATATATAGATGCATGCAGTTGCACGTGGTGTTGGCCACCCAACCCCTCGTGTACCGTGCTGGGCTTCATAGGTGCTCGCTAACAGCACTTGCCCCAACAGTCTGTTCAGGCTATAAGGGGGGGTCTTTGTATGAGTGTTGTGTGCGCGAGTATGAGTGTAGCATGTCCGTGCGTATATAGGTGTGTGCGGGTGTATGAGCGTGCAATACATGTGTGTGTGTGTGTGCCGTGCATCTCCTACCTCCTTGCGCTTGCGTTTGCGCGTCTTCATGATCTTGTCGTAGAGGTGCTTGTCGCGTTTCTTCATCATCATGAGCGCCAGGCGCTTCTCTTCTGCTTCCTGCTCGGCGCCCACGCGCACCTCGTCCGTCACGCGCAAGCGCCCGTCCGTCACGCGCACATCCTCCTGTACGCACGCGCACACGCGAGGAGACATTGGCATGGACAAACACACGGGCACAAGCACGCACGTCAGGACTAGAGAGCACGGCGGCGTAGGTTTGCATGGTTGTGCCGTCGAGTATACAGGATGTTGTGGGTTCGATCCCGACCCCAACACCTGTTTGTATATTTAGAGTTCACACATCTCTCTCCCCGTGGTCGTGTGGATTTTTCCACGGGTCCTCCGGTTTTTCACCTCCACATTTAGAAACATGCGTTTAAGAGTATTTGACCGCTATACATTTCCAAATGATAAGCCACTTTGTTGAGCTATCATTTGTGGCCAGGTTGCTTCTGAAAAGGAGCTATATATCTCAGTGGGCCTTACCTGGAAAAATACAAATAGTTTATTGAAGTTTCATAAGTTTCTCCACGCGCTTTTCACTTCCTGAAGATGGTGCCAATACGTGGATCAAAACGTCAGTAATCATACCAAACGATGCAGGACACAACCCGCTAACACATTAGCGAGCCAAGGCACTGTGGTTGTGAAGAGCTCTTATAGATAATTGTTTATGAAATCGATTATAGATTCTGAGTCATTGATAATTCGAATCTAGTTCAACTTTAATAGCGATCGAACAGATTGGCAGGCGCAAATGTTCACAGATCAGTGGTTGTGTGAAAACGTAATTGGTTCAAAGTTTATACGCAGATATCGTACCCTTCTCTGTCAGCCCACGGCTGGATGAAGGCTTCACCGTGCCATTCGTGGGACACGTTTGAGCGTTGCTGACCACGCTAGTCAGTGCGGGTTAGTGTAGAATGGTAAACCGAAAGTGGACTTCTTTCCATAGTTTTTAAGTTACCATTGATGAAGCTGGATTGACCACATGTAGATAACTACGTGTATATATATACACACACACACACCCATGCGCAGAAGACAACCCGAGTACGGACACAAAGACAAAATAGCCATGGAACATATAAATAGGTTTGACCCTTTCTGGAAATAAAACAGTTGTTAGGATTTTCAAACACCAAACAGAAACCTTTTGCAAGGAATCAAGTCTGCATTAACCACACACAGTACATGTGTTGAACGTGCGAACATAACGAGCTGATTTTCCTACAATATGCATCGTGTTTGAAACTGATTGGCCTACACCAGTGACAGCCTTCTTTATTGGCCTAGTCCAGACATAGGCAAAGTACGGCCCGTTGGTCTTTTTAATCCGGCCTGCCGAACTTGTCCAAATATTATTATTAAATTAAATTTTACCTTTCTCCTGTAATGCCCCCATTTCCCCATTAAATGGCGCACTTTGACCGGGAGTGAAAGTGATGATGTGTTGCTGCAGCGAGGTTGGAGCCAAATCTCCGACACACAGCCTGCGTGGCTGCTCTAACCTGTTAATGTAGATAATAAAGAAGTTCAAGTGAGGTCATTGGTTTGGGTGCAGGCCTTAGATGTTTTCATGATGTTTGATCAGTCACGTTACAACATGTTTTTGTATTGTTCATGTTCGTGCAATTTGTTAAATTGCCTTGCAACTAAATGCTCTGCTACCTGTTAAAGGCCAAATCCTTTCATGTAATTATTTTTACATGTCATTTATATTAGTTCACACAAACACTCCATCCATCTGTTCCTGGCCCGGCCCCTCTGTAAAATTTTAGAACCCATTGTGGCCCACGAGTCAAAACATTTGACCACCCCTGGCCTAGTCTCACCAGTGTCAGACCACAGAATGCCAAAAGGCATTTCTAGCTTGGGGTGGAGGCAGCTATAGCATGGGATCCTTTTTTTATGGGATCTGCATGTTCACCATAAGTACTGCGTGTGGTTAATGCAGAGTTGATTGCTTGCAAAAGGTTTCGATTTGGTGTTTGAACATCTTAACATCTCTTCTTTGGTTCTTTCGGAAAAGTCACGTAGAATGAGAATAAAATAATAAATTGATAAAATAAAATAACACAAAATTCTCACGACGTTTCGGCCACAACACAAGCGGCCTTCATCAGGTGAAGGGACGAGACTGTCTGGAGGACAGCACTGGAGCGAAAAAGCCACGCTCAGATCGCGACCTTTAAGCTGTGTGAGAAGAAACAAAGCGCCCTGACAAAGGAATTAGCATAGAATTTAGCATTGAAATATCTGAGTGATTAGCTTGTGACTGGTCACAGAAATAGCTATGTTAAAGTCAGAGCATACACATTCACAGAGGCACCTGTGAATAGCTATGTTAAAGTCAGAGCATACACATTCACAGAGGCACCTGTGAATGTGTATGCTCTGACTTTAATATAGCCATTTCTGTGACCAGTCACAAGCTAATCACTCAGCTATTTCAATGCTAAATTATATGCTAATTCCTTTGTCAAGGCGCTTTGTTTCTTCTCACACAACTTAAAGGTCGCGATCTGAGCGTGGCTTTTTCGCTCCAGCGCTGTCCTCCAGACAGTCTCGTCCCTTCACCTGATGAAGGCCGCTTGTGTTGTGGCCGAAACGTCGTGAGAATTTTATTGTGTTATTTTATTGTATCAATTTATTATTTTATTCTCATTCTACGTGACTTTACCGAAAGAACCAAAGAAGATGAATCCTTGCAGTCACGAAAGCTTTAAATCGAAGTCTTAACACCTGTTTTATTGCCAGAAAGGGTAAAATCTATTGTTTTTCATACAAAATACCCACGTATAACCTTTAACAGACTGTTGGGGCAAGTACTATTAACGAGCACCTATAAAGGCCAAGACAACATCCGAGGTGGTGGGTGGCCAACACCATGCCCGGCTGCCTTTGTCTCCCGAGTAAAGATGCTGACACATCACACCAAGTACTTGTTTAAGGCTAAGACGATCCAGAGTCCAAAAACTCGTTTATATATTCACCACTGTATAGCGTTCATTGGCCGTGAGTGGGGAATGAAACTCGCGGTGCCAGGTTCGTAGCGCAGTGCTCCACCGCTCCCCACAGACGCACGCACACACAAGCGAGACAGCACCTTCTTCTCGATCCTCTTGCGCTCCGCCTTCTTTAAACTCTTCTCCTGTTTCTTTTCCACAGCGTCAACCTCGTCCTCGTCGTCCTCGTCGTCGTCATCGCCGCCATCATCATCGACTTCCTCCTCTTCCTCGTCATCCTCGGCGCCTGTATCTGGAAGGCCATTCGAGGGAGATAGAGAGAGAGATGAAGAAACTCTTTGACCCCATATTCCTCACGTATCTCCGTGTGACCCTCTATGACCAAGTGTGACCCTCTATGACCAAGTGTGACCCTCTATGACCAAGTGTGACCCTCTGTGACCCACGTGAAACCCCGTGCGCCCCCACGTGTCCCCGTGTAACCCTGCATGCCTCATGTGTCCGCGTGTGCGTCTCCACACGTCCCTCAATGATCTTTCTTGTTCCTGTGTCACTCTCGTGTGTCCCTATGCAACCCTGTCTGTTGTGTGAGCCCGTGTGTCCTGTGTGACCGTGTATCCCCACGTGTCCGTGTGTCCCGTGTGACCCTTGTATCTCTCTATGTCCGTGTGTCCCGTGTGACCCTGTGTATTCCTACGCCTTCTGTGTGACCCCGTGTGTCCCGTATGACCCTGTGTATCCCCACGTGTCCCCCATGTCCGTGTGTCCCGTGTGAGCCTGTATCCCCCCCCCGTCTTCCTGTGTAACCCCCGTGCAACCGCACGTGTACCGCGACGCGAACCGGCACGTCCCCGTGTGACGCCTGCGTTCCCGTGCGACTCGACGCGACCCCAAGCGTGCACGGGCGGGCGCCCCCCCCCTCACCTCCCCTCTGCAGCGCGAGCAGCTTGAGCTTCTCCGGGGGAATGTAGTCGCCCTCCTTCTCCTCGACGAAGGGGGAGAGATGGGGGGGCAGAAGGACTCCCGGGAAGTAATCCTGCACGGGCAGCAGCACCCCCGCGTTCACGCAGTCGCACACCCACTGCGGCTGCACGTAGCACCTACGAGCACAAACGCACACGACGACGGTGACAAAGATCCCCCGTGGAGCCTTTAAAAACAACTGTCGAGGCAAGCGCTGTTCGTGAGATGCACCGATGGGAGGTCAGCAAGGCACACGGGGGTGTTGGTGTGTACAGTAAAACCTTGGATTGCGAGTAACTTGGTCTGCGAGTGTTTTGCAAAACGAGCAAAATTTTTAAAATAAATATTAATTTGATAAACGAGCGAGGGTCTTGCAATACGAGTAGTAGTACGTATAGACGCTTTGTCTGCCGAGCGTCACGTGATCACAACTGATATACGAGTGCTTTGATATACGAGTGTTTTGGATTACAAACACGTTTCCGGAACGAATTATGCTCGCAAGCCAAGGTTTTACTGTATATTGCGTCATGTGTATTGTACAGGCAATGTATGTATTGTGTACTGTATGTGTTGAGTGTATTTTGTGCATTATGTATTGTTGTACTATTATGCATTGTGTGAGCCCATGGGCTGATCAAGTAGTTTACTGTGTGCAGTGAATAGTATGCATTATATATATCTCCATATATATAAAAAGGCAAAGTTGTGAATATGTGTGTCTGTTCAAAATGTTTAGCGTACTTCCCGACATGCAACAAACTTGAAATTTGCCATGTGGGTACTTTCCAGACTGTACACCATGCAAACATTATAAAAATACTTTTTTTTGGGGGGGGGGGGGGGAGGTGGGGAGCTCAATAATGCTTTTATTTTTTGCACGGCAAGTGAGCTGTGACGTCAAATCTGTCACGTGACCCTCGCATGTGGAAGCGTAACGCATTGTAGTGTAGTGGTTAGCGCGCCGCGCTACGAACCCGGCGACCCGAGTTCGATTCCCGCTCACGGCCACCACCGGTGACGATAATTTTAACCGGTCCTGGGCCTCCCCTAGGTCGACTCAGCCTCAAACGAGTAACTGGTGTGGTGTGAACATCACCACTGGGGAGACAAAGGCGGCCGGGCGTGGTGAATCCAAGTCCCGAGCGAAGCCGGGTAGTAAAGCTAGTCTAGTATATATTATGTAGGTTTGTGTTTGTTATGGTCATGTACAACGTGCGTAGCAGCGTGTTGGCTGTATTGTAACACGAGTTTTGGTATGTTTTCGTGTGCAAGCGTGTATATTGTGTGCATTGAGCGAGCTCACCGGTTGATGTAGGTTTGCGGGGGTTATGGTCATGTATAACGTGCGTAGCAGCGTGTTGGCTGTATTGTAACACGAGTTTTGGTATGTTTTCGTGTGCAAGCGTGTATATTGTGTGCATTGAGCGAGCTCACCGGTTGATGTAGGTTTGCGGGGGTTATGGTCATGTATAACGTGCGTAGCAGCGTGTTGGCTGTATTGTAACACGAGTCTTGGTATGTTTTCGTGTGCAAGCGTGTATATTGTGTGCGTTGAGCGAACTCACCGGTTGATGAACGTCTGCGGGGGATTGGGCCGATCCACCAGCTGGTGGGTGATAGTCTCGTCCGTCTCGGGGTACGTTGCCCCGATGCACACGGACGAGTGCCACGACACCTGACCCCCAAAGCTCCTAGGAACAAAAAAGACAAAAATCCCCCCACACGCAGCCTTTTGGACTTCTGGGGCAAAGTGATGTTTTTTTTTAATAGAGATACTATTTAGGCTGGCACGAGACGCTCAAGAGGACGGTGTATCCAGCACCACTCCCAGCTGCCTTTGTCTTCCCACTGTTGATGCTTACAAATCGCATCGGATACTTATTTAAGGCCGGGTTGACCCAGGGAAGGCTCAAGACCGGTGTAGATATCACACAGCACTGACGGTAAACGAAGCCTGGAATTGAACTCGGGTTGCCGTGTTCGTCACATTCAGAGTCACTCACAAGACACGGATCCCCCGTATAGCCTCTAACAGACTTTTCGGGCAAGTGCTGCTTTGAGAGCACTTCATGAAGGCCGGCATGGCGCACACGAGGGGGTTGGTGGCCTAGCACCGCGCTCGACCACCTTTATATACCTAGTAGCGATGCTTACACACCGCAACCATACTCCTTTGGTTCTTTCGGTAAAGTCAAGTAGGTGGAAAAAATAATTAGATGACGACGTTTCTATCGCCGCACAAGCAATCGTCTTCAGGTGGGAGAGAGAAACAGGCTGCTGAAACAAGTCCTTATTTATATATAGAGCCAGGAGGGGGGGGGGGGTTGCCGCATCGGACAAGAGTGTGGGGGCTAGAGATTGTGCCTAAGCGAGTGGGAAATCCAAAGATGGGAACCGAGATGGGGGGGAAGGGGGGGTTGTGGTTGATGCGAGAGCTGGGGAGGTGGCCTTTGTATCGTGAGAGACTAGCATGTCAATGTAAACGAACCAACTGCAACGGTGGATGTGCTAGCGAGACGTCCAGCTCGTTAGAAAGACGGGGGAAACAAACGGGGGACAACACCACATCGAGGGAAGGAGAGAGAGAGACGCACACCTAGAGGCACACCCACACACACAGAGCGAAACACACACCCACACACACAGAGCGACACACACACCCACACACACAGAGCGACACACACACACAGAGAGGGAGACGCACACACAGAGAGACACATATAGAGAGACACACACAAAGACAGAGACACACCGAGAGAGATACATATAGAGAGAGACACACCTAGAGAAACACAGAGAGAGACACACAGAGACACACAAAGGGACACACCCAGAGAGAGACACACACAGAAAGACACACCCACACACAGAGACACACACACAAAGAGACACGAGAGAGAGAGAGACATATAGGGAGACACACAGAGAGAGCCACACACAAACCGAGAGACACACTAACCGAGAGACACGCACACAGAGACACACACCACAAAATTACAGCCAGTTAGTCTGCTAAAAAACGAGAGCTTTGTTAGTGAGACATTTAGCCCGTTAATGTAAAGACATTTAACCGACACCGCAACCAGGTACTCATTTGAAGCTGGGTCGACCTAGTGGAGGCCCAGGCTCGGTTCAGATTATCGTCACTTATATTGGTGGCCATGAGCGGGAATTGAACTCTGGTCGCCGTGTTCGTAGTGCAGCACGCTAACCGCTGCACTATCGCTCCCCAGTCACGCACGCTCACACACAATCACACACCTGATGATGAATGTGAACATCTCACGCAGGATCTCTCTGTTCAGGAAAAACTTAGTGCCCTCGAACAGAGAACACAGTGCTGCCTGTTTAGCCGCGTCTGCCTTCCGTCGCTCGGACAACTCACGGTCTTCCTGCACCGACACACACAGGGGCAGACGGGGACAAGCGGAGACACAACAGTGACACGTTTAGGCAAAGAGGTGAAGCAGCGCTGGGGAAATCGCAGTTCTCAATTCAGATTCGAAAAGACGATTCACCTTGATTCCACTCAAACCTGCTGGAGCTCCGAAGCTTAGCAATATTGGGCCTAAATTTTGATTTAAAGCTTTCGTGACTGCAGGGATTCATATTCTTGGTTCTTTTGGAAAAAGTCACCTGATGATGATTGCTTGTGTTGCAGTCGAAACGTCGTGGGAATTTTATTGTTTTATATTTTTATTATTTTATTGTTTCCCTTCTACGTGACTTTACCGGAAGAACCAAGAATATAATACTGGGCCTGATGAGCATTTGGGAAACCTTCCAGGACCACCAAGTGTTGTACACTCGAGATGCAAGGCAGCCAGGAGATGACAGCATAGTAATGGATTCTTGAATCCATTTGGAATCCACTTGTGCCGATAGGAAAAATCCCTTGTATGTATGTTGAACTTCTTTTGCATAGTACATAGCCAACCACACCAATCGGAGGTGCGGAAAATGTACTGTGCCAGCAACATTTTTTTAATTAACTTTTAACATAAACGAGTTTATTGAGTAATACTTTGTTGTTTTACTACCGAACGGTGTCTGTTACTCAATAACTGTGATCAGGTCGCTATGCATTGACAATTTAATAACTGGTCAGCAGAAAAGTTTATAAATTAAAAATTTTCATCAGGCCCCCCGTGGGATTAAGATTCCCGCTCACGACCAACAACAGTGGCGAATATCTGAACCGGTCCTGTACCTCCCCTAGGTTAACTCGGCACTAAATTAGTACCTGGTGCGGTCTGTAAAGGGTTAACACTGTCGAGCCAAAGGCGATCGGGCGTGGCCAACCACCCCCTTTTTTCTGGCTTTAATATGTGCTTGCAAACATCACTTTCCCTAACAATCTGTTTTAAACCTATACAGGGGCACTTAGTGTTTTTGAGTGCGTGCGTCCATATATGTACGAGTGTGTGAGTGTGTGCATGTGTGAGTGTGTGTGTGCATATATGTATGAGTGTGAGTGTGTGCATGTGTGTGTGTGCACGTGCATATATGAGTGTGTGAGTGTGTGCATGTATGAGTGTGTGTGTGCGTGCATATATATGAGTGTGTGAGTGTGTGCATGTTAGTGTGTGTGTGCGTGCATATATGTATGAGTGTGTGCATGTGTGAGTGTGTGTGCATATATGTACGAGTGTACGAGTGTGTGCATGTGTGAGCGTGTGTGTGCGTGCATATATGTATGAGTGTGTGTGTGTGTGCATGTGTGAGTGTGCGAGTGCGTGCATATATGTATGAGTGTGTGCATGTGTGAGTGTATATGTGCGTGTGCGTGCATATATGTATGAGTGTGTGCATGTGTGCATGCATATATGTACGAGTGTGTGAGTGGGGAGCGATAGTGTAGCGGTTAGTGCGCTGCACTATGAACCTGGCAACCCGGGTTCGATTCCCGCTCACGGCCAACACCAGTGACGATTATCTGAACTGGGCCTCCCCTAGGTCGACTCAGCCTTAAATGAGTACCTGGTGCGGTGTGTAAACATTGCCACTAGGGAGACAAAGGCGGTCGGGCGTGGTGCTGGCCACCCACCCCCTCGTGTACTTGCCCCTACAGTCAGTTAAGGCTATATGGGGGATCTTTGATGTGTGTACATATATGTATGAGTGTGTGTGTGCATGTGAGTGCGTGCGAGTGCGTGCAAGTGTGTGCGAGTGTGTGTGCGTGTGTGCAAGTGTGTGTGTGTGTGCGTGTGTACGAGTGTGTGTACGTGCATACTTCTTCAACGAGGAACTCATCTGGACGCTCCTCTTCGGCCACCTCCTCACTGTTACTGCTGGAACCGGGAATCCGGGCCAGCGACTGAGACAGTGCGGCCAACCTCTACATCCACAGAGCATCCGAGTATCAACACCGCATCACAACCTCTACATCCACACCACATTACAGCATCAACACCGCATCACAACCTCTACATCCACGCGGCATCACAGTCAACACCGCATCACAACCTCTACATCCACACCACATTACAGCATCAACACCGCATCACAACCTCTACATCCACGCGGCATCACAGTCAACACCGCATCACAACCTCGACATCCACACAGCATCAGAGCATCAACACCGCATCACAACCGCTACATCCACGCAGCATCACAGCATTAACACCTACACACGTCGTTCTGACATCAAACACAACACTCTTCATTCAAATGACAAGAGCGCAGTTGTGGATGGTGAGCTGGCCGTGGTGCTTACACACCACGGTCACTTCCTAACGTCTAACCCCTACCTGGTTTGTTTCAACTCACAACCCAGTTGACGCTGGTTTCACGTAAAAACTCACATACAGTCTTCTACAAAACTGAAGCCTTAAAAAAAGTGTATCTAAAAAAATCGGCAACGTTTTGGGCAATGGTCTTTCTTCGCAACACATAAACCGAATCACATTAAGGGACATTGCCTAAAACAACAGCGATGATATATATTTTTTTCTTTGAAGGCAACAGTGCTATTGACGAGTGTGTTGAGATGTGTATTTGTTAAGTGTGCTTGTGCACCGCTTCCAATGCAGCAGCATCACCAAATAATGTCATCACGTGAAGCTGTCCATACCACGGTTTCATCTGATCACGTAACAATGCTGATCTTATCAGTAGTGGATCGATTACTCTGCTGGCATGACCATTTTAGCTGATCTGGGGTCAACGCAACCTTAAAACAACGTACAGTAAAACCTTGGATCGCGAGCATAATTCGTTCCGGAAACGTGTTTGTAATCCAAAGCACTCGTATATCCAAAGCACTCGTATATCAGTTGTGATCACGTGACGCTCGGCAGTACAAAGCGTCTATACGTACTACTACTCGCATTTCAAGACCCTCGCTCGTTTATCAAAGTAATATTTATTTAAAATGTTTGCTCGTCTTAACAAAACACTCGCCGACCGAGTTACTCGCAATACAAGGTTTTACTGTGCAGTACCTATAAGAGCCGTGCGTAAACATACAGCGCCACCCACCGGGGGAGACAAAGTTAGGTGCTGACCACACACCACGGGCCTTCACAGCTGCTCGCTAACAGCACTTGCCACGCAGCAACTCGTTTCTGGCTGGACGGGTGGGATCACTGTGTGCATGTATGCGTGCGCGTGGTGCGTGGTGCGGTCACCTCAAGGTGTGCTTCCGAGTCCATGGCATACACACCGCCTGCAGTTTCCTCAGCAGAGCCCTCCACCTGCACCCCAACAAACACAACGGATACCTGTTATAGCCCCGCCTGTACGCGCGCACGCCACACGTCAATATAAGCACGCAGGATGAATGGCGATAATGTAACGTTGGCCGGGATTTGGGCACCGGGGCTGCAGTGCACTTCTCTTTTTCTTTCGTATGGCTGATGTAGATGCAGAGCAACAACTGTAATTTCCAAAATTCAGGTGGTCAAGCGAGACAACCACATCAAGAGCAGCGGAGTCCATTGCAGCGATGCCTCCTTCGTATTTGCGGGCATTGTGTCGTTATACGTTTTACGGTCTATTCTGAATGACCACAGTCGCACATTGCAGCGTTTTACATTTTCCAGTTGTGCATCAGGTATCCCGCATCTGCCATGGTTTTTTGCGGATGCAGTTTAGGGTGGACCACGAGTTTCGTGGAAGGTCATGCAGTGCACCGATGATGTCCAATGAGGGGGTGGCTGTACCCGTGGCGGGTAGGCGAGGTTGAGGCTCTGGTAGAGGCGGTAGTTGATGAAGCCGAGCAGGGAGGTGTAGAACTCGGTGAATGTGGACATGACGCGGTAGTCAACATCCGTGGGATGCTGCACACTCGCACACAAGACACAAATCAAGTACATGCAAAGCCCAACAGCATTACCCATCATGGAACATCTACCAATTGACGCACAGAGTTTTCCTCATGCATCCTTTTTAAGAGCTTTTAAAACCCCGCTCAACCCTAAAGCTAAAATATTTTTTTTTATTTTACCAGGTAAGGCACAATGAGCTATATAGCTCTTTTTCAGAAGTGACCTGGCCACAAATCATAGCCCAATCAAGTGGCTTAGCATGTATAGCAGCCAATGTGAAAATGCACACACACTCTCAAAGACAAAGAGATATCCCATGAAGCCTGTAACAGTCTATTGGGACAAATGCTGTTAGTAAGCACCTATGAAGGCCGGCACAGCACACAAGGGAGTGGGTGGCCAGCACCAGACCCAACTGCCTCTGTCTCACTCGTGGCGATGTTTACACATCGCACTAGGTACTAATTTGAGGCCGAGTCGACCAATGGGAGACCCAGAACCATTTCAGAAAAGCGTCACTGGTGTTGACGAGTGGGAATCGAATCCGGGCTCGCAGCGCGCTATCCGTTGCACTACACAAATACCAAAAACCAATACAGTTACAGCCAGATACACTGCAAAAAACGCCAACACCCACACTTGCAAACAAACTCAGACACTGAATTCTCACGCACGCAGTAACATTCACTTGCGCTTACTCGCATGATAACACTCACAGACACATTTGCACACTCACAAACACGATCTCACACACACAAAACGTGGTGTAGGTGTGTGTGTGTGTCCTCACGTTGTGCGAGTATGGATAAGGCATGACCCACGTCACCGTCTGGCCCTGAACCTCAGCCTGAAAGTAAATTCCCTTTATCGACAAGAACACCTGCAAATGCACAAACACACGCACATAAAACACAGGCACATAAACACACCAACAGCTACCATTCACCACGAAGTGGCGGTGATGTCACCACAGTGCTTATACCAGGCTATGCGCACTTTGAGACCAAGTGAGGTGTGAAAGGCTCCTGAGCAGGTGATCACGGGACAGGCCTAGGTCTTATGGCTTAACCGAGACCACTGATACATACACCACCTGGGCCTCCCCGAGGTTGATTAAGCCTTAAACAAGTACCTGATGGTGGTGTGAAAACATCAGCACTGGAGAGACAAATGTGGCCGGACGTGGTGTGAGCCACCCATCCCCTTGTGTGCTGACCTTAAAAGGTGCTCGCTAACAGCACTGGCTTCAAAAGTCTGTTATGGCTATACAAGGGGGATATTTGTCTTTGTTTGTTCCTCTATGGGGGAGTGGTGATGTAGTGTTAAGCACATTGAACCATGCACGCAGAAACGTTACACAGTTAGCATATATAAACCAGTCAGTCTTCGGCCTCCCCAAGGTTAACTCGGCCATAAATTAGTACATGCTGCGGTGGAGACGAGTTGGCTGGGTGTAGTGGTGGCCACACCACTCCTTCGAGTGGCGTGCTGGCATTAATAGATGTTAGCCCACAGCATTTGCCACAACAGCCTGCCTGTGTTACAGTGTACTGTATTGGCATGTTATTGTGAGTGTGCAATGATGTATTGTTGTGATTGTGGGGCCGGCTTGAACCTTGCGCAGGGCGCGTGCCTGCACCACGTATCCATGGAATTCGAGCGACAGGCGACGGCAGAGCTGCACCGAGTCCACGTGGCAGCGCCCCGAGCGTGGGAACGACGAGAAGAGGCAGCACATGGAAAGCCCATCGTCCACGTCCCGCAGGGCATCCACAAAGGTCGGGTACCTGGGATGCACACACACACGCAGGGGGCACAAGTCGTACACGGGATATAAAAACGCCGATGCAGAGATTCACGGAGAAACGCAGAAGAGACATCATCATGCGGACAGCGTTTAGACCGCGTCCCACAGCCCGTCCACAACCAGAGTACCTGGGACAAGCGCGAAATGGAAAGAAACGTATCAACACGCAGAGGGATGCGCGGACACAACGGGAGATACGTGGACACAAGAGGGACACACGTGGGCAGAGAAACAGGTGGAGGCAGAGTGAAGCACACAGCGATGCAAAGGGGGGACAACATTGGCAATGCACGCAGACACAGAGGGCCCAAGGAAAGTGCAGATACGTCATGCGGCATGTCCACAAACGTTGGGCACCAGGGACACAAGAAGACACAGAGGCAACATGGAGACGGGGCACTTGGTGACACATGGCGAGGACACAGGGCACTCGGAGACACACAAGGACATGAAGACATGTAGGCACACAGGGAGACATACAGGAACACGCACACAAATTAACATAGGATGGCACATAGACATGGATACATTGTTACAATTCATGGGCAAGGCAAGGGAGGACACATGGCAAGGGAGGGCAGGTCACCTCTCCTTGATGATGTGGTCGAGCTTGTAGGTGGGTTTGTTGGACTTGAGGTGGTCGACTCGGCCCCACTGTGTCTTGGCGTACGCCTTGCGCAGCTTCCGCACAAACACCTGACGGACAGAAATAACGAAGAGATGGGGAGATATGCAGACGCAAAGACACAGAGATTAGAGACACGAACGTCAATTAGAGATGACACACTCCCTTTCTCAACACACACATGCGCACTCCCACTCCGTCTGTCGCGCACACTCCCCATGTCTTTCTCACAAACACTACCAATCTCTCACACACTCTGCCCCTCTCCCCTGTGTCACAAACACACACTCCCTCCCCGCCCTCTCTCACACACTCCCACTCTCTCACAAACACACACTCATCGTCTCCCACACATACTCCACCTCTCTCCCCTGTCTCCCGCCCACAAACGCAAAGGTCCCCTGTATAGCCTTAACAGACTGTTGGAGCAAGTGCTGTTAGCGAGCACCCATGAAGGCTAGCACAGTACATGAGGGGGTGGGTGGCCAGCACCAGGCCCAGCCGCCTTTGTCTCCCCAGTGGCACTCATTTGAGGCTAAGTCGACCTAGGGGAGGCCCAAGACCGGTTCAGATAATCGCCAGGTTCGCAGTGCCGCAACATAACCGCTACTCTACCACTCTCATACACAACAAATAAAAAGGTCCTGCAAACAGCCTTAACAGACTGTTGGGGCAAGTGCTGTTAGCGAGCATCTCTAAAGTCCGGCATGGCAAATGAGGTAGGTGGTTGGCCAACATCACGCCCCGGCCGCCTTTGTCTCCCCAGTTTCAATCCTCCCACTCTCTCACAAACACACATTCCCCGTCTCCCACACATGCTCCACCTCTCTCGTCCCCCGTCTATCGTACACTCACTCACTTCTCCCGATGCTCTCCCTCACCCTGTATTCGCGGAACTTGGCGACGATCGGCTCATGCAGGAGGAAGCGCACGTCCTTGGCGAGGTAGAAGGTGCGCGGCGCCGTCGAGCCCTTGTTCGCCTTCTTCTTGTGACGTGGCTCGTGAGGGTACACGCCCTTGAGTATGCAGAGACGCCTGGCGGACGCAGGGACACACGAGGTCAGGGTACATGCCATTGGGTATACAGCAATGCCTGGAACACACCGGGACACACTGCAAGCTAAGTTACAGCTTGGGGCCCACATAAGTCGCAAAGGCTTTCAGGGCTGGAGGTCATCAGGTAAACCCACAGCCCTTTATGCCTATCCTATGCTGGATGAGGGCCTCCCTATACCATGTTAGTTGTGGGGTTATTTGAGCACACTTAACCAAGCTGGTCAGTGTGGTTGAAGACTGGGAGCATAAATGTGGAAGCATACAAGTACGTTACAACAGAATTTTCTGAATTTCTCTGCGCAACCAATCAGATAGCTCAGCAGTGAAAAACCACCCAGATGTTGCAGGTTAAATGACTGACGAATCAACTCTGACCCTTGTTGAGAGCGCCACTCCTCCACCTCACTCACCGGAAGTCGGGCAGGCTGAGTTGGAGCTTCTTGCGAGCTTTGTTGCGGGTGATGTAACTCGTGGCCTCGCCGCTTGTGTACTGCACAGAGCACAGCGCCGTTCACAACACAACCACACCTCCATCCATACACGACCGCACAACACCATTCTACCATCCACATCCAAGACTACACCAAAACACAACAGTACAATGGGTCACATCACACCACATTACAGTACAACAGCTCATTACAATATTAACTGTGAACCCTTTGTTAATATATTTTTTTACCAGCTAAGGCCCACTGAGCTATATAGCTTTCTTTTAGAAGCAACCGGCCACAAATGATAGCTCAACGTGGTCGATCATGTGAAAATACTCTCAACACACGTTTCTAAATGCGGAGGGAAAAACCAAAGGACCCGCAAAAAAATACATGCAACCATGGGGAGACACCGCAAACCCTAAATATACAGCAGGCGTCAAGGTCGGGATCGAACCCACGACCTCCTGCATACCAGGCGATGTAGTTAACATCTCGGCATCGTGGCGCCCTGGGCGAAGGACATGCTGTGTCAGTCATGGAGGTTGTTTCACTGAACTTACCATATAGCTCAGAGAATGTTTATGTAGGGTGGATGAGAGACCCAGCGCGGCGGGTTCAGTAATCACTCACCACTGGTGGTAGCCATTCTCAGAGCATCATGTGCTAAGGTCAACACCACCACCAACTCACTCTGGGTTGCAATACACCACAGTAAAACATCTAAATGACAAGAACCACGCTAGCAACCTGAACCAAACTAGAACACGCTTAAAACGTCACGAGTGATAGCACCATGTGGATGGATATTAATACTGGACTACAAAGTCGGGAGTCTAATCAGCCTATCATTCCATCAAGGTAGCTAAAATGAGGACAGTACCACATTGTAATAAGTCAACAGTAGTCATATTGAGACTGGCCCCCAGCATCTGAATGTGTCATTGCTCTCGCTACAAAATAAACTCAAATTGTTAGTGCCGAGCCAGTCGTGCAATTTGTTTTTTCCTTCGGAAGGACGAACTGCACCAATATAAACGACTTAAAACACATCTCATTAAGAGCCATGTCGTATCCACTGCTGGTTGACGGCCTCCCCATGCCATCACCCACGCCTCACTGACTAGTGATGCCACACTCCACCTAAATCTTGCATAGGAGCTGATCTCATCGATTCATCTCCGCGGTGGTCATTCTTTTGGCCATTTTCCCACTGTTCTTTTGTCCAATCACCAAGTCTCTTTCACTGGTGGCCGTCCCTTCCAGTGATGTCTCCCACGAAAACCCACGTATCGTACATTTCGTAACAATCAACGATGGACTGTAACTTGTTTGTTTTTGGTCCCCTGTTCAATATGGTCCTCTTGCTGTGCCTCAGTGTAATTCCAAGCATGCACTTCACTACGGTTTGCACATTTCTTAAGTTCTGTTCCCATTTTCTTTTCGTTGAAGTTTGCGATCCATATCTTTAGACCCACTGCCAGACTATATTTCATAAACAATATCAGATTTCCAAGTGCTCTATTCCGGTTTCATTCGATTGTAGCTTTCTAACTCACCCCTGCTGGACATGTGTGAAAAAGAGCTTTACAGCTCATCGGATTTCTGCAGTATAAAGATTCTGATAGTCTCTCTTTTCATCATCCATAAAACAAAGCACTGTAAAAATGCTCAGTGAACCTTCTCTGCCTATGGCCATGCGGATAACTGCAGATACAGTATCCTCACGCGTTATTTTACAAGTTTTATTCTGCAGCACTTCTTCCATTGTCGTCTCTAGGGCCTACAAAGTACACACCACCCCCCTTCCTTCCCCGCTCTAAACCTTTAAAACTCTTTAGACGGTTGTGTTTTCCCTGAGCTTGCAGCGTCTTCAGAAACGACTGCATTTAGTCGCTTTATAAATCCTAACGGTTCTTTCTTATCACGTGTGCACGCGAGTTCGCGCTAAACCAGGCGGACCAGAGTTCCATTCCTGGCGACGGATCAGTGGAGCGATATATCAGGAACCTCGTGGACTGAGAGATGGCCAGGACATGCCAAGGCTGGGATTATTGAATCTATTACGTGTAGAGTCTTGAGTTTTCTTCTGCGTACTCCGGGTTTCCTCCCAGATGGAAAGCTTTTAATTAATGCAATGGCATTGGGCAAATATTCAGAATGCAGGCAAAATAAAAAAAAATCCCATCTGCGGCTAAAATGATTAAGAGTATTTGGCTGCTATAAATTTTCACATATGGCACTTCGTTGAGCTATCATGTGTGGACTGTACTCTTAGGTTCTATTCGGTAAAGTCACGTAGGTATAGAATAGAACCAAAGAGTATGGATCCTTGCAGTCACGAAAGCTTCAAATCTAGAATGTGTGGACTGGTCGATTCTTAAAAATAACTATATAGTACTCTTTGGTTCTGTAGGTAAAGTCACGTATGTTGAAGTGAAATCAAACAAATCACGTTTCGATCGCAACTATACAGCTCGGTGGGCCCCTTACCTGGTAAAATAAAATAAAAAGTTTCGTTTGAGTGATATCTGAACCGTCTCCGGAACCTCCTTCACCAAAGCGCACTAAAACCAGCGTGGTGAAGTATAGTCAAACACACGTAGCCGAGACGAGATGGGGAATGCCTTCAGTTATCAGTTACATGTAAGAAGTTCGGTAAATTGCTTTCGCACAAGTAGCTAAACATCGCTGAAAACAGCGGCCGTTCAGAGCGTGGCGCAACTTTAAACGGCACCAAGGCCGCAAAAGGCCTAAGCCTCGGCCTCGCCAAGAAACCCGACCGCGCAATGCGCTTGGGGAGCGGGCGGCCGCCTCTAGTTCAGACCGGTAGCGCCCGTTGGGGCCTAAACACGGCACGCTTAACGCTTCACAACGAACGGTTTGCTGCGAGGTGAATTTCGCTCATAGCGTACCTTTTTCTTCGGCTGTCCCCCCATCGTGGCTTGCTGCTGCTCGTGTTTTGTGTTAAAAGTCGAAAGCTATATTGCGAGCGCGAATTAACACGCCGCGTGTTTCCACGTGGAGTGCCGATACACGTGGTGAAGCGTTGAATGGTGGGGAGGGGGGTGTAGCGGCGGGGGGGGGGGCCCTAGGCTCGGCACGTAATTGGTCAAGAGCCGCCGGGGTCAACTGCGAGGCTGCTTGGGTCACTTAAAGGGGCAATGGTCACATTCTTAGGTTACAGGGCTGAGCAATTAAAACTACAGATAGTCCCCGACTTACGATATTTCGATCTTACGATGGCGATAGCGATAGGACAGAATCTTGGCGAGTACAGTTACAATATGATACGTAACGATACGTTCAATGCGCGTGTGATACGTAGCTTTAGCGATTTCATTTTAGGGTTATCACGATACGATACATACGTTCAATGCATGTTAAAAGTTTTTAAAATATATATAGCAGATAGGATTGTTTCCTGAAAAAAAACACTTTCTACAGTATTAAATTGCGGTTCATATAGGTAGGCTAAGAATTTACCTTGTTTTTTTACTTTACATTTTACTGTGCAATACAGTATTGTAATTAATAAATGCATACAGTATATAGTTTATACAGTACGGTTGTGTAAATTGCCTCTGTTTTGCTAAATTATCAACATTCTTTAAGACTCCTGGGTAGGCTAGGGCCATCTTCGACTTACGATATTTTTGACTTACGATTGGGGTCGTCGTAACGCATGTCGATCGTGAGTAGAGGACTATCCCGTATTTGTTTATTATAAGAATATGTTTACCTTGATTTTAAACTTTCGTTACTGCAGGAGTCCATACTCTTTGGTTCTTTCGGTAAAGTCACGCGGGTAGAAAATAAAATAAATCACGACGTTTCGGGCGCAACACAAGCGTCCGTCATCAGGTGAGAAAGCGTGGTCTGCCTCAGCAGGAGACTTTACCGAAATAACCAATAAGTATAGTATTTACATTTTGATTTAAAGCTTTCGTGACTGCATGGATTCATATTCTTGGTTCTTTCGGTAAAGTCACGTAGAAGGGAAACAATAAAATAATGTTTTAGATTTTTATTATTTTATTGTTTCCCTTCTACGTGACTTTACCGAAAGAACCAAGTATAGTATTTACATTATTTGGCTGCTATACATTTCCAGGTGATAATTAACCCCCATCTTGGAGTTATTACTTCTGGCCAGGTCGCTTCTGAAAAATAAGTTCATAGCTCAGTGGACTTTACCTGGTAAAATAAAACATAGTTTAATTTGTATTTTTTTAGTGATTTGCTTAACTTTCCTATGCTTTTCACTACTATTGTATGTATTTGTATTAAACTTGATTTGAAGCTTTCGTGACTGCAGGAATCCATACTCTTTGGTTCTTTCGGTAAAGAAGTCACGCGGGTAAAAAATAAAAACAAATCACGACGTTTCCAGAAGTTCACTGCTGGATTCGATTGTTTTCCGCTTGTGTTGCGATCGAAACGTCGTGCTTTATTTTCGTTTATATCCACGTGACTTTACCGAAAGAACCAAAGAGAATAGGTTTGACCCTTTCTGGCAATACAAAAAAAAGGTGTTCAGATGTTAAAACACCAAACAGGAACCCTTAACAAGGAATCGTGTCTAGCATTAACCACAATGCACTTGTGGTGAACATGCGGCTGCTCACCCCGAGCTCTCAATGTCCTGATAACGGCGTTGTCTTCGTGCCTTTTGGCGTCCTCTGGTCGAACACCGTTTGAGACTAGGCTCTAAAGAAAGCTGTCTCTGGTGTGGACCAATCACTTTCAAAGACAATGCCATCATCGTACACTACCAGAGCATGTCTTTTATTGTTTGCATGTTCACCACAAGTACACGTGGTTCATGCGGACACGATTCCCTTTCAAAGGGTTTCTATTTGATTATTTTAACATCTTAGCACAACTGTTTTATTGCCAGAAAGGGTCAAACCTATTCTTGTATTTCGACACTGGCATGGGAGGTCGCATGACATTTATTTATTGTTGCAGATGAGACCCACCGAACTATATAGCTCTTTTTCACAGCTCTTTTGTGGTATACTCACGTGAAAATTTTATAGCGGCCAAATAGAACGCACGTTGTTTCTAAATGTGGAGGGCTCTGAGCAAAATCCACGCAGCCACGGGGAGAACATGCAGGCGTCAGGGTCGGGATCTAACCCACGTGATTCTGCATACCAGACGAGGTAGTTTATATGTCGCCACCGAGACGCCTTGTTATAATGGGGTTTGTATGTTGAGGTCCAGTTTCTTCATAACTCTGTTGTATATTTTTGGCAGTATCAAAATGACGAAAAAATATATAATAGGCTTTATCCTTTCAGCAATAAAACAGGTGTGATGTTGCTGTGTGTGTCTCTTTGTGTGTCTCTCTGTTTGTCTCCCTATATGTCTGTCTCTGTGTCACTTTGTGTGTATGTGTGTCTCTCTGCGTCACTTTGTGTGTATGTCTCTCTGTGTGTGGGTGTGTCTTTCTGTGTGTGTCTCTCTCTCTGTGTCTCTCTCTCTGTGTCTCTCTCTCTCTGTCTCTGTGTGTGTCTCTCTCTGGGTGTGTCCCTCTGTGTGTGTCTCTATGTGTCTCTCTCTCTGTCTCTCTCTCTCTATGTCTCTTTAGGTGTGTGTCTCTCTCTGTGTCTCTCTGTGTGTGTCTCTCTCTGGGTGTGTCCCTCTGTGTGTGTCTCTGTGTATCTCTCTCTCTGTGTCTCTCTCTCTGTGTCTCTCTAGGTGTGTGTCTCTCTCTGTCTCTCTAGGTGTGTCTCTGTCTCTGTGTCTCTCTGTCTGTGTGTGTGTCTCTCTCTCTGGGTGTGTCCCTCTGTGTGTGTCTCTGTGTGTCTCTCTCTCTGTCTCTCTCTGTGTGTCTGTCTAGGTGTGACTCTCTCTCTCTGTCTCTCTGTGTGTGTATCTCTCTGGGTGTGTCCCTCTGTGTGTGTCTCTGTGTGTGTCTCTCTCTGTCTCTCTCTCTCTGTCTCTCTAGGTGTGTCTCTCTCTGTGTCTCTCTAGGTGTGTCTCTCTCTGTGTCTCTGTGTGTGTGTCTCTCTCTGGGTGTGTCCCTCTGTGTGTGTCTCTGTGTGTGTCTCTCTCTCTCTTTGTCTCTCTCTGTGTCTCTCTAGGTCTGTGTCTCTCTCTGTGTCTCTCTAGGTGTCTCTCTAGGTGTGTCTCTGTCTGTGTCTCTGTCTCTGTGTGTGTCTCTCTCTCTGGGTGTGTCCCTCTGTGTGTGTCTCTCTCTCTGTGTCTCTCTGTGTGTGTGTCTCTCTCTGTCTCTATGTGTCTCTCTATATGTGTCTCTCTCTCTCTGTGTCTCTGTGTGTGTCTCTCTCTGTGCGTGGGTGTGCCTCTCGGTGTGTGAAGGAGTAACAAATTGGCACGTTTTGTTTACGTGACAAACCTTAATAATTGGCTGTGTCGGGTGGTGGTGGGTTAACGACACGCTAACTTTTACTAGAAATATTGGTTGCGAAAGCCTACGTGTTAAATTTATTAAAATACAGTTTGCCATCTTTAAATGGTTATTAAAAAGTTTCATGACATCATTGGAACAATAGGCCATTGTGAGCTAGTTTTATACAATAAACCAGTAGTAAATATTGGAATGATTTACCGACAGTCCTTGACTTACGAATTGGTTCCATTCACAAGTCGGTTCACAGTAATGTAATGTATTAAAATGCACATACGGTCAGTGTTATAAAATGCGTTACCGTTGAACAATAAAGGGAATTATCGTTAAACTCAGAAACACAAATGAATATTGCACATTTGCATGTAACAATGTCATATATATTGCACGGCAAATAAAACATAAAGTAATGAGTCCCCACAATTGCACATACACACACGGGGGAACACGCGCACACACACACACAAAGACAAAGACCCCCCGTGTAGCCTTAACAGACCGTAGGGGCAAGTGCTGTTAGCGAGCACCCGATGAAGGCCGGCACGGTACGCGAGGAGGTGGGTGACCAGCACCACGCCCGGCCGCCTTTGTCTCCCCAGTGGCGATATTCACACATCGCACCAGGTCCTCATTTGAGGCTGAGTCGACCTAGGGGAGGCCCAGGACCGGTCCAGATAAAATCGTCACTGTTGGTGTTGGCCGTGAGCGCGAATCGAACGTGGGTCTCGCAGCGTGCTACCCATTGCATTCCCGCTCCCCACTAACACGAACACAGGGGCACACTCACTTTCACACGTACTTTCACACACACGCACACACACGTGTACACGCGCAAACACTCCCAGCGCGAAGCTGACTCATTACATCTTGCGGTGGTTGGGGGGGGGCATCGCTCCGCTTAACAAAACAGCTCAGTGGTTCAGTTTGCACATTGGATGTTCGCCCTTTTAAGTAAATGTTGAAAAAAATCTCATCGAACGAAGCTGGTTCGTAAGTGCGGATGTTCGTGAGTCGGGTGTGCATAAGTCGAGGACTGCGTGCACCGTTTATTTATTTTGTCCGGCTTCTGAATGAAGGCCTCTCCCGTGCCATCGCCCATCCCACGCAGTCCTCCGATATCACTTCTGCGTGCAACTATTATCTCACGATAACGTGCGGCGCGTTTGTCTGTCCGCCGCTGGATGACTGCCCTCCCACGTGCCTTCTTTCGGGTCGAGGTGGTGCCTTGACATTCATTTTTTTTTCCACGCTCGTCAGGCTGGGTTGGTTGGTCAAGGTTGGGGAGGATTCACGTTGGGGGTTGTGGGGGGGGTTGCGTGGACACGCAGTACGGCGATACAAGTTTCTGCACGACGCACGATCTAATGCAGGTGTCTGTATTTTTGTTTTTTTGCTTGTCATCCGCTGCAGGTCGCGAACGGCGCCGTGGTCCTGAAGCAGCGGCTCTCTGTCTCAACGAAGTGACCATAAGGCATTGCTCCAGCGGCGTCCTCAAATGCAACCGGGAAGAGATGCGGAATGCTATGAGTGGGTCTCGTGTGCAGGATGAAGGGGAGCAAGCCACTGAAGCTATGCACCTTGAAATCTAGGTTGAAAACTCATTTGTTTAGAACCGCTTTTTGTGTTTTCGTTTGTTGTCCTTCCCCCGCACCTCCGACTAGCACAGTTGGTTGGCTGGGTACAATGCGCGATAAGATCGGCATACATACGGGAGAGCAGGTTACAGAGCCAGGCAGTGAAGAACCCTGTGGGTCTGGGCAGCAGTGTGCATATTATCCCGGGATTCATCTTCTTTGGTTCTTTCGGTAAAGTCACGTAGAATGAGAATAAAATAATAAAATAATAAAATAAAATAGCGCAATAAAATTCTCACGACGTGTTATTGTATTTAATTAACTTATTATTTTATTCTCATTCTACATGACTTTACCGAAAGAACCAAAGAAGATGAATCCTTGATACACTATGCAAACCGATTTTAATGTTGAGAGGTGAGTGTTTGAGGGAGGGGTGATGTCAGTTACTGTACATGCCAAGAGATCTTGAAGGGAACGATGATGGGCATGGTTGGCGACGTACGGTGCGGAAGAAGTTCAATATAAATACATTCATAGGCACAATAAAATCATCTGTCACGTTAATATTGGTGCAACATCCCATGACATCATAGTATAGGCAACTGAGCAGGTTCAGTATGAAACAGGGTAAGAGAGTGTTGTGGGTGTAATTGAAAATAGGAGGTTGTGATGGGTGGGAAATGTCTGCAGGACTGAGGAGGGCAGGCAAGTGAGATAGGCATTGGAGTGGTATTCAGAATTCAGCGAGCAAGAGGAAGACCAGATGTTGATGATGAGACTCTTATGAGTAGTCTTGAAGACACGTTATTGACCTTGCACCAAGGAAAATACAAAAATATACTCGGGGCTCTATGACACGTATCAGGGCTCTGACACATTCGAGCGCTATTGAGTCATGGCATCGCCAAGACGGTGGCGTGTGGTATAGTATCAACAATGATCAACTATTACAACTCGCTACCCTAACATTAACAAGCTGCAGCCTGTACAAAAGTTATTTGGCATGTATCGTTAAGAAAACTGCAACTTTCAAACTTGTCAGTAACAGTGCTTGATGGCATGCGTTGGCTTCCGGTTGCTGAAGAAATACATTGCGAGGTCGCATTCATTATACACAAAGTGCTTACCCCACAAATGAACGGCAATATCTTGCTGATTTCGTCAAACCATCACAAAAACTCCGGTCATCCTCGTAGCGACTTTTGGCTGGCCATCGAACAAAGACGGCTACTGCATCGCGCACTTTCAGATGAGCTTCTGCGGCCGTCTGGAACGCTCTTCCCTCCGATATTAGTGATGCCACTGAAGCTGTGCACATTTAATTCTAGTATGCAAACTCGTTTTAGAACAGATGTTTGTGTTAGTTTGTTGTCCTTCCTCCGCACTTACGATTGGCACGGATGGCTACGTACAATGCGAAGGAATACTCTTTGGTTCTTTCGATAAATTCACGTTAAATAAGGATAAATCACGACGTTTTGGGGGGCAAACGCAAGCCCTCGTCATCAGGTGAGAAATGAAGGGATACCGTCATCAAATCCAGAATTTGAAAGAAGTTCAACATACATACATATATAAAAGCAATATGGTATGAAGTAAATATTATTAAAATATTGGAATTCGTTATTGCAGAGTGGTTTTACAGGGTACCGGAGTCGGCCACTATTGGCCACTAAGTATGTTTCGCTTGAATGTCCTCTCCATCTAAAAAGCCACCTGTGGGCCGGGGGTGGGCGGGCAGTGATAGGTGAGAGACAGGGAGACCCTCGGTACTCTAACCACACCCTCACTATGTTCCCTCCGATACTAGGCTTTTAATTTGGAGGATGGCGGGCAGGCGGCCGGGAGTTAGGCCTCGCCCACCTGCTCGTTCTTGAGGGACGCTTGGTTTTGGATCTGCTCTCAAGCTGCTTCAGGTGGCCACCATCAAGTGCCTTGGGCCGTTTGTTCATCTCGTTTAAGAGGGAACATTTATTAAGAAAATAAATGATTGGTGTCGATTGGTGGTGGTTCTCGTGGGACGCCGATGCTGTATACCTGTGTCAGAGCACTACACCAGCACTACGAATGTCAGTGGCGGTAGCAGTGGAGCGAATGAACTAGGCAGCGCAACTGCGCGAGGAGCCCAATTTTTTGGGTAACAAAAAATATGGGGCAACGCGGTGGATGGGGACGAAACAGGTGACCCCGTTTAAATCCTTCGACCAGAACCCGCTGACATTCAAAACCTGCTGTGGTGTGGGACTTTCGCTTGTGAGGGGGCTGATTGAAAGACGCAGCGCCAGCACCTTTTTGAGGGCTTGCATTTCAGTATTGGAGTCCGAGTGTCTTAAGATGGTCATGTCAGTTTAAAGGTAAAAAACATGTGTACACATAGATTTGAAGCTTTCGTGACTGCAAGGATTCATACTCTTTGGTTTTTCCGGTAAAGTCACGTGGGTAGAAAATAAAATAAATCACGACGTTTCCAGAAGTTCACTGCTGGATTCGATTGTTTTCCGCTTGTGTTGCGATCAAAACGTCGTGATTTATTTTCGTTTATACCTATGTGACTTTACCGAAAGAACCAAAGAGAATAAGTTTGACCCTTTCTGGCAATACAAAAAAAGATATTCTTAGTTTTTTCGGTAAAGTCACGTTGAAGAGAAACAACAAAATAATAAAATATATATTTTTTGTTTTTTATTGTTTTATAAATATTTTATTATTTTGTTGTTTCTCTTCAACGTGACTTTACCGAAAAAAACTAAGAATATGAATTACTGCAGTCACGAAAGCTTTAAATCAAAACAAAAAAAGATGTTAAAACATGCAGCTATCTTGCTGTGACTGTTCCACATGAAGACGGAAGCTTGTGTTGCCTCCGAAACGTCGTGATTTAATTCAGCTGTTTTCTTTTTATTTTACCTACGTGACTTTACCGAAAAAAACAACAAAGAGTATGTGTGCACATGTTTATCCGAATATGATTATATTTTAAATGTTTAATTCAGAGTAGAGCCATCGTGGGTGTGGGTGTGTGTGTTCGTGCATTGCTATGGGGAACAGTGGAGGTGCAGCGGTTTTTGTTGGACTGTGCTGTAATTTTTTGCAAACCGAGTTAGATTCCTGACCCTCCCCGCAGTGATGCTTGCTATCAGAGCTTAGCCTGGGCCAAACAAGTTCGGTTTAGCCTTGTGACTGCACATGTACGCATGTCTACATTATTCCGGACGTCTGATAAAAAGAGCTTTATAGCTCATCGGACTCATCCAGTACGGATAAATGTTGTGATTTTGACTGCGTCGATGTATGTCCATTACAACATGGGTGCGTGTTGTTTGTCATTGACCTGTGTGTTTATATTCGTGTGCGTGTGTAATGGGTCTGTGTGTCATGAGCCTCAATGTGTGTGCACGCGTGTATATTCGTTTGCGTTTCTCCTGTACTGGATACGTGGATGTGTGCATAATGGACCCAAGTGTATGTATGTGTATTTTGTAACGTTGTCTTTTTGTGTGGATTTGTATAAAGAGATCCATGTATGGTGTAGATGTGTGTAATTGGCCACGTGTGTCTTCGATCAGACCGACTCCACCACCAGAAACCGACAGCTGGGCGTCCTCCCTGAACACCCGGCATAAGTACATACATTCCTCGAGACAGTCTGGTCCCTTCACCTGATGAAGGTCACTTGTGTTGTGGCCGAAACGTCGTGAATTTTTATTTTTGTTGTTTTATACTTTTACGTGACTTTACCGAATAGAACCAAAGAGTACCAAATGCAAGCTTTGGCAAGACAGGAAAATAACAAAACTGTCCCAGAACACACTAAGACAACCCAATTGAATTGCACATTAAATTTTAACTATCGATACATGGCTGAGGATTACTAATCATCTGCTGCAGGATATTTTTTGAAGGAAGATTGACAATGTTAAGGGAATGAAACACATTCTTGGTTCTTTCAGTAAAGTCACGTAGAAGGGAAATAATAAAAATAAAACATAATATAATAAAATTCTCATTAAGTTTCGGCCACAAGGCAAGCAGCCGTCCTCAGGTGAAGGAACAGAACTGTCGGAAAGACAGCGTCCTAATGAACACTGTTAAGCTTGGCAGCCTATTTTAAGCTGGGTGGGAGCAGGAGAGAGCCTTAACAAAGGAGTTTACATATCAACAGAGGAATTTAGCATATTGATGACATGCAGATGTGGGGTTAGTCACTCCTTGTGGAATGTCTAGGCGGTGGGGGGGGGGTCTCAAACTCATTATGCTAGTGTATTATGTAGGATTAGCAGTAATAAAGGGAGATACATTTTAATAATAAAGAATTGCAACAGCCCAATCCACCGCGTATCAAGCTAGTGCATTATGTGGAAAATAAAAAAGGGGAGTTTCTAAAGAACTACACATATCCTACTACCATACAATAAACCGATGTGAAAAAAAAACTAAATATAAACTACATCAATATAATCAGTGTACTCAATATACTCTCCAATTAGCTGAGCTGTTAACATTAAGTAACTGGGAATACACTACACTATATAATGACTACCATATAGTAAACTAATAAAAAGAACTAAAATATAAACTACATCAATATAATCAATAAACTCAATATACTTTCCAATAAGCTGAGCTAATAACAATAAGTCATTATACATTACACTTCTATGTCGAAAAAAGCGTCGGGTTTTTTAACGTTAGCACCACGGAAAGCGGCGAGCTTTGTTAAGATGGACGAGTCTATCTATGCTCGGAATGGAGGAGGGGGGAGATAGAGAGAAACAACCACAACTTTCCAATAAGCTGAGCTATTCACATTAAGTAACTGGATATACACTACACTATATAACGACTACCATATATATACAAAAAAAACTAAAATATAAACTACATCAATATAATCAATATACTCTACAATAATCTGAGTTTGCATATCAGCAGAGGACTTTAGCATATTGACGTTAAGAAACGTAAAATTGTAATGTATAATAATTTATTGTTAGTAGTAGGGTAGTTGCAGTTTATATTAAAGTTTTTTTTTATCGGTTCACTATATGGTAGTCATTATATAGTGTAGTGTATACCCAGTTACTTAATGTGAATAGCTCAGCTTATTGGAAAGTTGTGCTTGTTTCTCTCTATCTCCCCCCTCCTCCGTTCCGAGCATAGATGGACTCGTCCATCTGAATAACTGCCAAATCGCTCTCCGTGGTGCTAACGTTAAAAAAACGCCATTTTTTTCAAATTTTCTTGCTGTGGTTTTCACACCTGATGATGATTGCTTGTGTTACAGACGAAACGTGATAATTGTATTGTTTTATATTTGTATTATTTTATTGTTTCCCTTCTACGTGGTGACTTTACCAAAAAAAACACAAGAATATGAATTCCTGCAGTCACGAAAGCTTTAAATCAAAATTTATTGATGTAGTTTATATTTTAGTTATTCTTTTTTATCAGTTTACTCTATGGTAGGCATTAGTCATTATATAGTGTAGCGTATACCCAGTTACTTAATGTTAACAGATCAGCTTATTGGAGAGTATATTGAGTATATTGAATATATTGATGTAGTTTATATTTTTTTTCACATCGGTTTATTGTATGGGAGTAGGGTATGTGTAGTTCTTTAGAAACTCCCCGTTTAATTTTCCACATAATGCACGAGCTTTATACGCGGTGGTTTGGGCTGTTGCAATTCTTTATTATTAAAATCTCTCTCTTTATTACTGCTAATCCTACATAATCCACTAGCATAATATGACTTTGAGACCCCCCACCGCCTACACATTCCACAAGGAGTGACTAACCCCATATCGGCATTTGCCATCAATATGCTAAATTCCTCTGTTGATATGTAAACTTCTTTGTCAAGGTGCTCTGCTCCTTCCACCCAGCTTAAAATACGCTGCCAAGCTTAGCAGTGTTCATTAGTACGCTGTCTTTCCGACAGCTCTGTTTCTTCACCTGAGGACGGCTGCTTGCGTTGTGGCCGAAACGTCGTGATAATTGTATTATATGTTGTATTTTTATTATTTTATTATTTCCCTTCTACGTGACTTTACCGAAAGAACCAAGAATATGAATCCCTGCAGTCACGAAAGCTTTAAATCGTAATGAAACACGTTCGTTCCAAAATGTGTATTCCTATCATATATAGCATGTGCCCGCATATGTGTTATGTGCACGTGGAAGTACATAATTTATATACACTACATCATGTACATAATATTAAACGATACTATATACACATACTATTATGTTTGATCTCAATCTATGGGACTCACAAGGTAAGTGATTTTGATTTAAAGCTTTCGTGACTGCAGTTATTCATATTCTTAGTTTTTTCGGTAAAGTCACGTTGAAGAGAAACAACAAAATAATAAAATATATATATAAAACAATAAAATTGTTTATTTTTTGTAATTTTTATTGTTTTATATATATTTTATTATTTTGTTGTTTCTCTTCAACGTGACTTTACCGAAAAAACTAAGAATAAGGTAAGTGATGTTGATTTTGAAGATGGTACAATGCTGTTTGTCTTGAAAGTGTTGATTGTAGTGGTGATGGTGGTGACGGTTATAGCAGTGATAGTGACGGTAAAAACATAGATGATTGCAGTGGAATGATAATAATAGTGGTCGTGTTAGTAGAGGTAGTGACTATGCACGCAATATATTACATGTAATACACATGCACATTAATCATATTTAATACACTCAAAAACAATTGCAGGTGCACGTACAACAATGTAATTACAGTATACATACGATGGTGGTGTGTGTGGGGGGGTGTATAGGCATATTAAAATAATTTAGCACGTATTTATCCGTGTGTTTATTTTAATACGTGTAATATACACACGCATCATCATAATATGTAACCGCATTTGTATTATATACACATGCAAGCACGTATAATAGACAGATCATATAGTTATCATACACGTGTACATTCATTGTACTGTTATCTAGCGATCTAATGGGTGGATTAAGATTTACTTAAACCAAGGTGGGAACCCACGAGTCCCCATGTGAATGGACACGAGGCATTCAGTGACGTCTCAAGAAGCCGATGATTATTACCAGAAGGCCACGTGACTCCACGAGAGAGGAAACGGATGCCGTGACGTCACCTCTGACGTCATTAGCCTGGCGCGTCATTCTTCGTTGAACTTTGGCGGAGGGAGCACGCGGCTCGCGCTCCAGCGCCCCCTAGGTCTTGGCTCTGTCCCATCGTGTGTCTGGGAGTTTCTCGACGAGGGATTTATCCAAGGTAAGCGATGACGTTGTTTGTCTCGACCCTGTTGATTGTAGTGGTGATGGTGGTGTTGAAACGGCTCTATGCCGAGTGTTGTAAGTGGCGGTAATGTGAATATGGTAAATTATAAGTGTGGTGTTCGTGGTGGAGGTGACGGTTTAATTATTTGTGGAGGTGGTGATGGCGATATTCGTGATTGTGTTAGCGATGGCAATGGAACTTGTGGTGTTGTTAGAATTGTTAGATGCTGTTGGTGATTACAGTGATAGTGTTGGTTGTAACATAGATGATCGTGTAGGAAATGATGGACAGGTCAACGGCAGTGGCGATACTGCTGATGATAGTCGTGATGACAGTAGTGCTGTTTACGAATGGCAATGGAGATCATAGCGATGACAGTGATAGTAATCGTGGTAGTACAGGTAGTGACTATATATGCTCAAAATACATTATATGTAATACACATGCACATTAATCATACTTAATACACTCAAAAATATTTCAGGTGAACGTACTACAATGTAATTACAGTATACATATGATTGTGGTGTGGGGGGGGGGTTGAATGTATAGGCATATTAATATAATTTAACACATCATTGTGTTTAACACATCATTGTGTTTATTTTAATACGTGTAATAGACACACATGCATCATCATAATATGTACTCGCATTTATATTATATACACATGCAAGCACGTATAATAGGCACAACTACATCATATAGATATCACACATGCGTACATTCATTGTACTGCGATGTAATTATCAAATGGGTGGATTAAGATTCACTTAAACTCGCGAGACCTCCGCGTCCCGAGGCCAGAAGCCCACGTGACTACTCTCCACGCTGATAAAAAAAAACCGGATGCCGTGACGTTGTCACTGACGTCACTAGCCTGGCGGCGCCATTCTTCGCTTGACAACGTGGAGGCAGCACGCGGCTCGCGGTACAGCGCCCCCCCAAGAAACTTGCTCTGCCACTTGTGACTGTTGAGAGGCGCTGTCCCATCGACTGTGTGTGTGCGGGAGTTTCTCGACGAGGGATTTATCCAACGTAAGTGATGATGATGTTGTTGAAGATGGTACAATTCTGTTTGTCTTGATCCGTATTGATCGTAATGGTGATGGTGGTGTGGAAGCTGCTCTATGATCGTGTCGAGTGTTGTAAGTGATGGTAATGTGAAGTTAATTATGAGTGTTGGTGTTGGTGGCAGAGGTGATGGTTTAATTGCTTGTGGAGGTCGTGATAGTGATAACGCTTGTGATGGTGGTAGTGTTGGTGGTGACAGTGATGAAATACAGGAGACCCTTGAATATTGCGGGGGTTATGGTCTTGAAAAGTGCCGTGAAAGCCAAAACCGCGATATTAAATAACGAAGCCTGACCTAAATAATAGCGTTTGGGGCTGTTCATAAATGACGTCACGCACCTGGGGGGGGGGGGGGGGGGTCAGACATTTGTGACGATGTGTGACGAGGGGGGGGGGGTTGAGAAATGTGACGTCACATCAAAATGCGTAACTTTAAATAAATATAGCCAAACGTTCTATTCTTAGCTCTTTCGGTAAAGTCACGTTGAAGGGAAACAATAAAATAATAAAAAAATATATAAAACAATAAAAATTCTCACGACGTTTCGACCATAACACAAACGTGACTTTACCGAAAGAGCTAAGAATATGAATTACTGCAGTCACGAAAGCTTTAAATCAAAATTTAACACGTTCTATTCTTAGCTCTTTCGGTAAAGTCACTTTGAAGGGAAACAATAAAATAATAAAATATATATAACATTAAAAATTCTCACGACGTGTCGACCATAACGCGAACAGTCATCATCAGGTGTGAAAAACCAACGGCAAGAAACATTTGAAAGAAGTGGTGGTTCGCATTTATTTATTTTAAAACGGTGTTTGTATTTTGATTTAAAGCTTTCGTGACTGTAGTAATTCATATTCTTAGCTCTTTCCGTAAAGTCACGTTGAAGGGAAACAATAAAATAATAAAATATATAAAACAAGTTATGACGACCGTTTGTGTTATGGTCGAAACGTCGTGAGAATTTATATTGTTTTGTATATATTTTATTATTTTATTGTTTCCCTTCAACGTGAATTTACCGAAAGAGCAAAAAATGTGGTGTTTGTATTTATTTATTAAAACCGTTAGCACCACGGGCAGCGATTTGGCAGTTTATTTAGAAGGACGAGTCCATCTATGTTCTGAAAAGAGGAGGGGGGAGACGAAAAATTAATGTATGCTGTCTGAAAGCCACCGTAAGCGTTAACAATCAATTAAGACCTGAAATGGTTTTATCAAATCCTTCCAATGATTTCTAAGCCAGAATCCATCTTCTCGGTTGAAATTATCTCTGTGCTTATGTGGATAGCCTCATAAATGTCTCCTACAACATCAGAATGCAGCGTCACATTAAATACGCACTACATTGACAATAGTTTAAAGCGATTTGAAGCACGTTTTTTTTGGGGGGGGGGGGCAGAGCTTTGTGACGTCATATTTGAGGGGGGGGTCTGACTTTGTGTGACGAAGTTGGGGGGGGGGGTCAAAAATCGTCCAAAATCGCGTGACGTCATTTATGGACGGCCCCTTAAGGCTCCATTGGGGTCTTTGTCTATGTCCGCGAGATGATTGCACTTCAAAGGTTAAGGTGCCATTGACTGTCCGGTGTCCCTCGCCCACTCCACACCATGGTATCAGCCAACAGTACGGACTCGTACAGTATACCCGCAAAGGGCAAAAACTCACTCCCGCGATAGCTAAATTGGTATACTAAGACGTTACACGCTCGATAGCGTCGAAACCGCGAACGATAAACCCAACGATATTCAAGGGTCTTCCGCATGTCTGTGAATCCGTGTTTGTATCTCTCTGTCCACGTATCTGCGTGTCTTTGGGTGTGTTTACATATACATGGGGAGTTGGTTTAGGGTAGCGCCTTGGCACAATAAACCCAGCGACGCGAGTTCAATTTCTGCCCACGGCCACCACTAATGACGACGTGCACATACACCGACACGGTGGCTAGGAGATGTTCACAACCTCGCCTGGTGTACAGGAGGTTGGTGGGTTTGATCCCAACCCGGACGCATGTCTCCGATTATTTTTTGCCTCCACATTTAGAAACGTGCGTTTCGAGAATTTGGCTGCCGTAAATTTGCACGTGATGCGCTACTTCGCTGAGCTATCATTCGTGACCAGGTCGCTTCTGAAAAAGGGCGCTGTAGCTCAGCGGGTCTTACGGAGTAAAATAAAAACAACAACAAAAATGTGTCTCTGTAATGTTTCGTGATTGGCAGGCGATCATGGCGCCTGGAGTCATCTCATCGAAGGCAGGGAAAAGCTTCACACCACAAGGTTCCACACCACTCGATTCTGCATCTTTGAGCCACGTGATATACCGCCAGGCTCTTTAATAAGACAATGGCACACTCACTCGAGCAGAGTGCACGTGGCCAGAGTCAAACCCTGAACGGTCCTACGCGTTTAAATAGACCACGCACATTTGAAGTCATGCATAAGTCCTTAGTTGCTTTGTGATTCTATGAATGTCCACATGATAAGCCACTTTGTAGAGTTGTAATTTTTGGCCAGATACTGAAAAATGTTAATAGCTCAATGGGCTTTAGCTGGTAAGTTAAAGAAAATAGTTTAAACTTGATTTGTATATTTTTTTAAGTGATGTGCATAGCTTTCCTATACTTTGCCCTCCTATCATGCTTTTGTGTTGTCCTCCGGGACATCTGTTAAAAAGAGCTTTATAGCTCATCAGATTCCTTCAGTAAAAATAAATATTACGATTCTGTTACATATATGAATGTGTTCATTCATTAACGCATGTGTGTATGTGTGTGGGTGCAGAAATCTTGGATAGATTCCGAAAGAAGATGACTTCTTTTGAACGCATAGAAATCCAGGCGTTCCAAAATATTTTTTATTTTAAGACTAGCGGTGTAAGAAATGGCCGTAAAAATAATGGCTACGACGACGAAAATAACGACTACATTCCGGTGAGTCTCCAATATGGTCCATGTTCATTCCAACAAGTCCACATCCCACTGCAAACCCAAACAACCCAGGCAATTGTCTTTCGCATGGCTATTGTATTTGCAGAGAAACAAATACCATTTTACATTCAGGTGGCAGTCAAGCCAGTTAACAGCATCAGGAGTAGCGGAGTATATCGCTGTGATGTCTCCTTTTGTATTTGTGGATCGGGCATTGCATCGTTATATGTTGTGCAGTTTGTTCTGGATGACCACAAGCGCACACTACTGGAGAGTTTTTAATTTTCCATTTGTGCATCAGGTATCCGCGTCTGCCATGGTTTGTGCGGATGCAATTTAGGGTGGACTATGAGCTTCATGGAAGATTTAACTCAGGGATCCTCTGTGTGGTCTGATGGTGTTGTTTGTAATTAGCAGTGAAACATCGTATCAAGTTAAATTTTTATTTAAAGCTTTCGTGACTGCAGGGATCCATATTCTTGGTTCTTTCGGTAAAGTCAAAACGTAGAAGAGAAACAATAAAATAATAAAAATATAAAACAATAAAATTCTCACGACGTTTCGACTGCAACACAAGCAATCATCATCAGGTGTGAAAACCACAGCAAGAAAATTTGAAAAAAGTGCTAACGTAAAAAAAAACCCGCCACTTTTTAAAATTTTCTTGCTGTGGTTTTCACACCTGATGATGATTGCTTGTGTTGCAGTCGAAACGTCGTGAGAATTTTATTGTTTTATATTTTTATTATTTTATTGTTTCCCTTCTACGTGGTGACTTTACCGAAAGAACCAAGAATATAAACATCGTACCAAGTTGTTCAATGTTGTGGATTGCTTTCGAAAACATGCTAGTGCACTGAAGCATCAATTTGGCTGTATTAGGGTATTAGGAGTGTGACACACATTGGCATTTTACACACGTGTCGATATAACCCAAAATTCAATCATGAATCATAATGGTTCAAAGCCTATGTGTTAAATTTGTAAAAAGATCCTCATTAAGGTGCATACTTGATAACAATTGTTCGTATGGAGTTGTTGGCTTCAGCTGGATACCGATGAACACACACAATTAATGTCGTTCTGCCAATCTCTGAGCGAATACTTATACGCACATGAGATGAGAGACCGTCTATGACACATTTTACATAGCATGATCAAGTGGTGTCCAGTGTGGGCTATGAGGCATCTGGCAAATACATCACAAGCATCACAGACATTGTTCTATCGGTTTCGATACAAAACATTTTAAAAAACAATAACTAAATGGGCACTGATTGAGCGACGCTTTAAGACTGAGTAATGATTGATGACTGAATAAGGGCGCATTGAATAATGAAATCTTCTGTTATTTTGTCGCAGAAAAAGAACGACCACCTGGCGTACCGTTACCAGATACTAAAGGTACTTGGCAGAGGGCGTTTTGGCCAGGTGCTGCTTTGCTTGGACCACAAGACCAAAGAAAAAGTGGCCTTGAAAATGCTGCAGCACTGCATACGGTGAGATTGCACGATGGAAATAGCCACATTTATATCTGGATATGTGCCTAGAACACAACTTGTGAGATTCTAGATTTGATTCTAGATTTGAAGCTTGCGTGACTGCAAGGATCCATACTCTTTGGTTCTATTGGGTAAAGTCACGTAGGTAAAAAATAAAACAACAAAAAAACAACAAAAATCACGACGTTTCGGCCACAGTACAAGCGGCCTTCATCAGGTGAAGGGACCAGACTGTCTCGAAGATCAAACAAAAACTTTTGAGATGATTAACAAGTGTTACTTTCCATGAAAGCAGAACAAATCGGGATTAGAGCATATAGCCTTGTCTTCGGGGGCTCTGCTGGTGGTGTCATCCTAGTTTTTGTACATCCTCATGCCTCTTAAGCGTGCAATAACAAGAGTGTGGCGAGATGGGTTCACGGTTTCTCTCCATAACAAAGAAGAGGTCAGAAAAAGGTGGACCATTGCCAAAAAAGGTTTCGTCAGTGTTACTAATGAATTTGTTGAGTTGTTTTTTTTACCTTGTGCGCTACTGCCAATGCAGTATCACATTTTATTCTTGTTGATTATTTTTTTTTCTCCCACAGCACCTGGCAAACGGACGTGGAAAAAGAGCCGGAAATAATTCTGGCCCTGGATTCCACGGATCTAGAAAACAACCACATCATCAGACTCCACGAATCCTTCATGTTCAGGGGACATTTTACGATGGTCTTGGAGTTTGTCGGGTGAGAAGAAATCGCATCTCTGCAACGCCATCACATTAGTCTATTCGCACAGGATTCTCTGTTTTTTTACGTGGCGTACAAGGTTATTGAGATGTTGGCATGCATATTCTTAGCTCTTTCGGTAAAGTCACGTTGAAGGGAAACAATATTGTTTTATATATTTTATTATTTTATTGTTTCCCTTCAACGTGACTTTACCGAAAGAGCTAAGAATATGAATTACTGCAGTCACGAAAGCTTTACATCAAAATGTTAGCATGCATTAACAATTTATTTTAAGGCTATATCGGTACTTTTTTAACATGTAAAAAAAAATACACTCGTGGCTTTTTAAATACGCACATTAGAATTACATTATGCATTTACGCTGGAGTAATGCGATGAGCTATAACGTTCTTTGTCACTGATATATCCAGTAGGGGCGGGTAAGAACGTTACAACAACAAACAATACAAAAACATGCAAGTATTGCAAAGTGCCATGAATGTAATAAAAAATCACCCAAACACATACAAATGAAACGAAACCATCCCCATTCTACCAGGCAAAGCCTACTGAAGTATTAACTTTTTTTTTCAGAAGCAACCTGGCCACAAATTATCACACAACAAAGTGGCTTATCATTTGGGAATTTATCACAGCAAAATAATATAAATAATCTCAATTAATATTCTTGGTTCTTTCGGTAAAGTCACGTAGAAGGGAAACAATAAAATAATAAAAATATATTTTTATAAACAAAAAATATAAAATATATTTTTATTATTTTATTGTTGCCCTTCTACGTGACTTTACCAAAAGAACCAAGAAACAATAAAATAATAAAAATATATTCTTTATAAATGTGTTTTTATTATTTTATTGTTTCCCTTCTACGTGGTGACTTTACCGAAATAACCAAGAATATTAATCCCTGCAGTCACGAAAGCTTTAAATCAACATTTAATCTCAATTCATGTTTCTAAATGTGGAGGTAAAAAACCAGAGGAGCCAGAAGAAAATGTCCACGCGACCACGAGGGGAGACAAACTTTCAAACTCCAAATATAAATATTATACACAACTGTTTACAATTGCTCCCTGGGCCTTACTGGATACATTTGAGCTGAGTGGCACAATTGTGCAAAAAACCCCAGCCAATTAACATGAGATGTTTGCATAATGATTGCAAATAAAATAAACTGCGAACTGACATAAGCTGCACATGAAGCTGATAGCTACCACAAGGCCCTATCCCGCCCGTCAGCAGGATTCATGCACCATGTGGAACAGCAAACCGTCGCAAGGGGCTCCATTATATTTATCTGAACCCAATGAGCAGGTCATGTTTAATCATCATTCCCCTGGCAGAGTTGAGAATTGCCTTTTTTTTACGTGAGCAGAAGCCTTAACCGCATTGAAGCAATCCAAAGCATTGATCACGTGGAAAATACCTACAGTGACCATTCACGATGTCCTGTTTTTTTTGTTGTAGTCAAGACCTGAGAAAGCAGCTCAGGATTGCCAAGCACTTTCCCCTTTCAAGAGTCAGGCTCTACACTCAGGCCATGCTGAAGGCTCTTGTCAAGCTCAAGCAGGAGTCCATCTTGCACGGGGACCTGAAGCCGGTGAGTGAACGCAAAATATCCGAAATGCATCATTCATTCAGTCCTTCTGTGTTATTGCATTGAGCCAACTGGTTGTCAGGACGAACTCTCGCGACTCACAAAATAGAAGTCAAAGACCACGCGACTCTTTGTTGCGCTACTCTTAAAATGCATGCTATTTACTAATTCAGAAATGCACTAAATATTTGGCTGAGGCTTGCTTAAACGCAGGGCATTGCGTATCTCTGCTTTCTTGAGAGCGAACAGCATATTATTTGCTAAATATTCGAATTCACATTCATAATAATTGTGACAACACTCATGCAGCTATAATTACAAATGTCAACATGAACTACACATTTTTAAGGAATAAATGAATGAGTGAACGACCTTCAACCGATATGCAAATTGTAGTGTTACCTTGCGTCCTGTATGCTTCAAAGTTGTACACATCAAGCACCTCTGACAAGAGCCACAACTTCTTTTCCTTCCAGGAAAACATCCTTGTCAAAAACCATAAAACCGGCAACATCAGAATCACTGATTTTGGCGTCAGTGCCAAAGTTACAAGGTCATGTAAGTGATTTCCCCTGTGTCTGGGTGTGTCTGTGGAGTTAATAGTGTAGGGCAGGGGTCGGGAACCTATGGCTCGCGAGCCAGATGTGGCTCTTTTGATGATTGCATATGGCTCGCAGATAAAACAAAATATTCTCACTTGTTTTAATCCATCCATCGATTTTTCACTGCGCATGTCCTGTTCAGGGCTGCAGGAGCAATTGTCCATTATTTTAATTGGATGATACTGGCCTACGTTTGCCGTTGCTGGGTAAAACAGGTAAACGCCCCCTTTTGAATCAGTCTGAGACTGCGTCTGCTCGGTCATTAGCTCAAAGCTAACCCTTCGACGAAGAAGATGGCGAAAAGAAAAAAAGACGACGAGTATCGTACATTTCAGGACGAATGGACCGAAGAATTCGCCTTTGTGGAGAGAGCGGGTTCTGCGGTGTGTCTAATTTGTAATGACAAAATTACATCGTTGAAACGGTCGAATGTAAAGCGGCACTTCGACACGCGCCACGCTACCTTTGCATCAAAATACCCTGCGGGAGACAGCAGAAAGAAAGCGTGCCAAGAGCTGAGCAGGGTGCAAGCTAGCCAGCAGCAACTCCGCGTATGGACCCGGCAAAGTGACTATAATTCGGCTAGCTTTGCTGGTTCTTTAGCAATAGTGAGGAACGGAAAACCATTCACAGATGGCGAGTATGCTAAAACGTTCATGCTGGATGTAGCCAATGAACTTTTTGATGATCTTCCAAACAAAGACAAGATAATCAAACGGATACAAGACATGCCTCTGTCGGCAAGAACTGTTCATGATCGTACCATCGTGATGGCAAACAAAGTGGAGGAAACGCAAGTGAAGGACATAAATGCAGCGCCGTTCTTTTCTCTGGCTTTGGATGAGTCAACAGACGTGAGCCATTTGTCGCAGTTCAGCGTGATTGCAAGATATGCTGTTGGTGACACACTGCGCGAAGAAAGTCTTGCTGTTCTGCCATTAAAAGGGTCCACAAGAGGTGAGGATTTATTCAAGTCTTTCATGGAGTTTGCTCAAGAAAAAAGTCTACCTATGGATAAACTTCTCTCAGTGTGTACTGATGGTGCTCCGTGTATGGTGGGGAAAAACAAAGGATTTGTGGCGCTTCTCCGTGAACATGAAAATAGACCCATCCTAAGTTTCCATTCCATTATACACCAGGAGGCACTTTGTGCTCAGATGTGTGACAGGCAGTTTGGCGAAGTGATGTCGCTGATCATTCGTGTGATCAACTTTATTGTTGCCCGAGCCTTAAATGATCGCCAGTTTAAAACACTGCTGGATGAAGTTGTAAATAACTATCCTGGTCTGCTTTTGCACAGCAATGTGCGTTGGTTGTCAAGAGGGAAGGTGCTTAGCCGTTTTGCGGCTTGCCTGAACGAAATCCGGACTTTCCTTGAAATGAAAGGCGTCGGGCATCCTGAGCTAGCCGACACCGAGTGGCTCCTCAAGTTTTACTATCTCGTAGATCTGACTGAACATCTGAACCAGCTCAACGTGAAAATGCAAGGCATTGGAAATACAGTGTTATCCCTTCAACAAGCTGTATTTGCTTTTGAAAACAAGCTGGAGCTTTTCATCACGGATCTTGAAACAGGTCGTTTACTACATTTTGAAAAACTGAGCCAATTTAAAGATGCATGCACAGCAAGTGAGCCCATTCAAAACCTTGATCTCCACCAGCTAGCTGGCTGCACATCCAGTCTCCTACAGTCCTTCAAAGCACGCTTTGGAGAATTTCGTGAGCACACTCGTCTTTTTAAGTTCATCACCCATCCAAACGAGTGTTCACTGAACACAGCCGACCTGAATTACATCCCTGGTGTCTCCGTCAGAGATTTTGAAGCAGAAGTGGCTGACCTGAAGGCCTCAGACATGTGGGTGAATAAGTTCAAGTCACTGAATGAAGATTTGGAAAGAATCACACGACAGAAAGCGGAGTTGGCGAGCAAGCACATGTGGACAGAAATGAAAAAACTCCAACCCGAAGACCAGCTGATTCTCAAAACTTGGAACGCGCTTCCTGTCACATACCACACACTGCAGCGTGTGAGTATTGCTGTATTGACCATGTTTGGATCTACGTATGCATGTGAGCAGTCATTCTCACATCTTAAAAACATCAAGTCCAACCTACGATCACGTTTAACTGATGAAAGCCTCAACGCTTGCATGAAGCTTAACCTCACCAAGTACCAACCCGACTACAAAGTACCAACCCGACTACAAAGACATCAGCAAATCCATGCAGCACCAGAAGTCGCATTAATGGTGAGTGTTATAACAACATTATTTAAAAGAATAAATTCAGAGGCTTATTATACTGACATTTAGTTGAATTCACTTTTAAAATATATTATATGGCTCTCACTGAAATAAATTTCCAAATTTTTTGCTTTCATGGCTCTCTTAGTCAAAAAGGTTCCCGACCCCTGGTGTAGGGAGAGGTCGTGTCGTGGTTAGATCGCTGCGCTATGAACCTGACGTATGGAGTTCGATTCCCGTGGTGCTGGCCACCCGTCCTTTTCGTGCCATTCCGGCCTTCATTGGTGCTCGCTGACAGCACTTGCCCCAACAGTCTGTTACAGGCTATACGGGGGATCTTTGTCTTTGTGGGGAGTGGAAGGGTAGTGGCTAGCGTGCTGTGCTTCAAACCCGGCATACGGGGTTCAATTCTCGCTCACGACCAACACCAGTGACGATTGCCTGATCCGGTCCTGGGCGTCCTCTAGGTCGACTCAGCCTCAAATTAGTACCTCTTGCAGTTTGTAAACATCGCCACTGGGTAGACAAAGGCGGCTGGACATGATGCTGGCCACCCTCTCTCCTGTGTTGCCGTGCCGGCTTGAATAAGTGCTCGTTAGCAGCACTTGCCCCGACAGCCTGTTAAGGCTATACGGGGCATATTTGTCTTTGGAGTAGTGGAATAGTGATTAGGACTCTACTACACTACACTCCCTGTAAAACATTTTCAATTCACAACCCTGCAAAACACTGAATTGGCATGTTTTGTTTATTTGACAAACCTTACGAATTTGCTGTTTGGAGGTGGCGGGTTTAACGACACATTTATATTTACACGATGTAACCCCAAAAAAGCCTATTTTGCACTGGCAGTTGGTATTTAAACAGGGCCAGGGTCTGCCGCATCGAAACGTAGCCTAAAAGAGCATAAGTGGGTGGAAATGTAGCTGTCACGCGTGCATTTGTAGGTCCTCACTTAACCTAGCGAGACAAAGCATCTCAAAGAGTGGCATTCATGTATTGGCGGCTCTGAGACAATGGGGGAAATTCCACTTCCCCATGGTGCAACCACTTTATACCACTTATTCAGGTGTTTAACTTTATCGCCTCCTAATCAGGATTTCAACTTACAACTTTGCAATCTGTGAGTCGAGCGCTCTATCGCGGCACCACTTGACCGGTAAATAGAATTGAATGAACGTGTGTGCATTAAAACACTTCGACGACAACACTGGACTTGTGTCTTCTTCTTTATTATTATTATTTATTTCTTTGACGGCTAGGACAGCTCTGCGTTCCTTCCCACGTAAGCGCCGCTCACTCCGCCTTTTACGCGGTGTGAGTTGTTGCTGTCCCGCGCACGGCTCGCTCCCCGCTCCCCGCTGGAAGACGGCGCGCGAAGAGGCGGCCCCGGGACCGCCTCGGGACCGCCGACGTTCCGGAGGCGCGAGACGTCGCCCCGCTTCCAGACTGCCCACACTGACCCCGAGCCTCTTCCTGCTTCCGCCTTATAACCCCTCTCCCGCGTCACCAAGCCCCACCTCTAGCCACGCCCCCCTCCCCCCCCCACCTTACGAACCCTCCAGATGGTTCCCCACGAGCACCCTTGAGCTCCGTCTATGAACTATGGCCCAGATGATCCCATCCACCTGATTGGCTAATGGCTGAAGCGGCGGAGCCTATCCCACCGATGGGCGACCGTCGGGGTGTACTCTCGTATTGCACTTTGTATGTGGAACGTCTTTCATGGCCCACATAGCCAGCCATGCCCTGTGCTTAAATGCGCCGATATGTGCGTGTGGTGAGCAGTTACCGGACCCTGTGGAACATGGCCATACATGGCGCCTGAGACGCTCCTGCTGCCTTTCGTGACATGCGCAGCAGACATGTGGTCCCTGGGCTGCGTGATTGTAGAGATTCTCCTCGGCTGCAGACTCTTCATCGGCAACTACAAGGATTTCCTTGGCCGAGCCATCAAGGTGCCTGAAACAGGAAATTCTAAGCGCATTCGTTATGAATTAGTTGCAATGCAGGGCATAGCTTATATCCTCTAATTCGTTAATAATGGCATACAGAATGTTACGGACTTAAATGTACGATTCATGGAATTCCATGGAGCTGTCTTCATCCTCTGGACTCATGCCTTGGTTAAAAAAAACGGTGCCCGGATGCCAATACATATATGTAGAATATACATATGTAGAATGGACGTCTTCATGTGAATAGCTACCATTGGGGGTTTACATTGGGGGTTTACTGACCATGCCAGACAGACTGCCACTGTGACAGACCCATGTTATGAAGGCGATATTTGTTGATTTTCATATAATTCATATTTAAATATTAAGATAAGCAAAAGCACGTGCAGTAATTGTGCAAAATACATTCAATTCATACTGTAGATGTTAAAAGTTATACTGCATGTAAACTGTGCTCGCAGTCAAATTAGCTCATGAATGCAATCTCAAATGTTCGCAGATCTTGGGTCTCCCACCAATGTCAATGATCTTGACAGATTTCAACTGGACCATTACCATGGGTGAGTCGAGTGAACGCTGGTTGCTATTTTTTGACGTCACATTTCTCAGACGAGCGTCCCTGTAATGTACTCGTCATCACCATCATCACCACGATCCACGGGTACATAGCCCGTAGGTGTCCACTGCATGTTTTGGCATGTCTCCACTTTCCTCTGTCTCGTGCCAATATTCTCAAGCAGTGGCCACATCAATCTAGATTTGAAGTTTTCGCGACTGCAGGGACGCATGCTTTTGGTTCTTTCGGTAAAGTCACGTAGGTGTGGAAAAAAGAAATACAAAAATATTAATTAATTGATTAAATCACGACGTTTAGATTGCAACACAAGCAATCGTCATCAGGCGTGACAACCACAGCAATAAATATGTTTTTACTGAAGTGGGAGAGAAGCCAGAGTTAGGGCAGTTAAATAACTCAGAGAGGGGGGGGGGCGAATGGGGAGAGAGAAAGAACCAAATGAATATAGTGGCTACATCTTTTTGACACCAATCACTGATGCCATCGTCAAGCCATTCTTGAGCAGGTCTTCTTCATTTTTTCCAGTTCCGTTAATTTTTCCCGAAAAAAACACTTTTATTTTTTGTTACTTATTTGTGTCTCCATCCTACTACTACACGTGTGTGTGTGGACAAATAGTGCCATTTCATTCTCATCACTGCCTGCATCATCACGTTAATTGTTTTACGTGCAACCTTCTGTCTTTGCTTCTACGTTGGTCAGGGGCGGAGCCAGGATTTTGACTTTGAGGGGGGCTCACTTCAGTATTCTGAGATATCCAGCGTTTATGTTTTCCAATGGGCGCCACAAATTTATACAACTAATTTTATTGGATTTGAACGCGGAGTTTATTAATAGGTGGGAGCCGTTGATGTGGCTAATAAGTTCGATAAGTTCAAAAGGCTGCCGCTTAAGCAGCCTGCAGGGCAGCACAAGGTGGCAGCCTGCAGGGCAGCACAAGGGGGCAGCCTGCAGCATTTTGCAGCAGCCGGATATCCGGTTATCCCTATTATTGACTTTCCCAAAATTTCAGGGGGGGCTGAGCCCCCCCCAGCCCCCCCTGTGACTCTGCCCCTGACGTTGGTCACTCTTTGGGTCAAGCTTCGATGCAGCAGTAATCCTGGAGCAATACATTTCGAGCGTACAATATCTGACCTCCGTCAGTCTTTGCACTCTCGTAAATCGTCCACAACAGTTTACGTCCAACGCTTGCTTCTTTTTTTTCCTCTCTCCCTCACAAACACAGACAAGAATGGGTGCCCAATTGTCAACGGCAAGGTCATTGTCCCGAGCAGTTTACCCCTGGAGTCGCTGCTGGATACTTATGACAAGGAGTTACTCAACTTCCTTCGCGGCTGCCTTGAGTAAGAGCCCCAACTCCATGAAACTTTACTATCACCTGTTGCGCACTTTGTCATATCAGAGCAACGTTTCTCGCTTTTGTACATTTCTTAAAATTAATTAGCCTAATTATCGTGAAGCCATTGGAGCTGTGCACTTTGAAATGTTGATTTAAAACCCATTTCTTTAGAATTGCCTTCGTGTTTAGATTGTTGTCCGTCCCCCACACCTCCCGATTAGCGCGGTTGGCTGCGTACGGTTCTAAAGAAGTCCGACATGAAGTTTGTTCTCCTATAACACGTGTTTTCACAACGCGAATTGGATATTACGTGACGGATGTATTTGGGAATGCTTTATTTTTACAACGCCGATGCGAATTGGATATAACGCGACTGAGTGAACCGAGATACGTCACGCTAATAGGAATCAGTGGTTGTACGGCTGCCTCGGCGTAGCGTCACGAAAGGCGGGATGCTGCTGGATGCTTCTAAATGCTGCCCACACGCCTCGGTCGTTGTTCAGCCTGCGTACGCATCTAATGCGTTATCGCGGACTTTGCTTTCACCTACATTATTTATAGCAGCGCGATTTGTTTCCATAATACGGTGTTCTTCAGGAACGCAGCTGCCGCGTTATTGGAGAACACACTGTACACGCATGCTACGGAGGATACGGTTGGCAATTCATTGGGTGTGCCTCAACCCCCTCCTCATGAGCAGAATAAATGTGGACAACGGGGCCCTGACGATCCCCCGCGTGCATGTTGGCAGGTGGGACCCCGCACTCCGGCTCACACCTGAGCAGGCCTTGGAGCACGACTGGGTGAGGGGCAGCGAGAAGGCGCAGGGCAGCGCTGCAGTGCCAAGCGTCGACGTTCCACTTGGCCAGGCAGCGGCCCCACAGGCACTCAACGCGGACCCACAGGCACTCAACGCGGACCCACAGGCACTCAACGCGGACCCACAGGCACTCAACGCGGACCCACAGGCACTCAACGCGGACCCACAGGCACTCAACGCGGACCCACAGGCACTCAACGCGGACCCACAGGCACTCAACGCGGACCCACAGGCACTCAATGCGGACCCACAGGCACTCAACGCGGCCCCACAAGCACTCAACACGGACCCACAGACACTCAACGCGGACCCACAGGCACTCAACGCGGACCCAGCCCCAGCAGAGTCACAACTGTCGGACGACAACTCTCAGTCCCATGGGATCCCGGAATCCGTGCCTCCCGGGGGATGCAGTGTTGAAGAATTTGTGACTGTCAGGAGCCAACAGTGAGTCTCCGCATGCAAGCGCATGATTAAGGATGTTTTTGTTGGTTGTGCTATCGTTAAGCCACAACCAAGTGTGTACCTGTTTAAATGAGCATTAGGCAATTTTCACCTCCGTCATTAAGCCTAACCCACTGGTGGAATTCCACGTACAGTAAAACCTTGGATTGCGAGTAACTTGGTCTGCGAGTGTTTTGCAAGACGAGCAAAACTTTTTAAGTGAATATTAATTTGATAAACGAGCGAGGTCTTGCAATACGAGCAGTAGTACATATACGCTTTGTCTGCCAAGCGTCACGTGATCACAACTGATATACGAGCGCTTTGATATACGAGTGCTTTGGATTACAAGCACGTCTCTGGAACGAATTATGCTCGCAATCCAAGGTTTTACAGTACCTATATCTCCTTAAAACATCCACTGCTGATTTCCCACGAAGTGATAATACAGTCCATGATGTATGGGTAATACACGTACATCTTTCAGTCAAACTACCACCACCAAGATTAACATTCTGTATCAGAAAAGACAAAATATCTGTTTTCGAAATTATAAACATGAGGATTCTGTTTTTTAGGGGTCCTATATTGGTATAAGCTAACATTTTTATGAAAATTAACAACAATGTTACCTTCAGAATTATCCAGAGGATATTTCGGTAAATATTTCATCACCCCCATCCATTTTATTTATTATCATCAGCACGAACCATGGGCAGATAGCCTGTAGGTGTCCACTTCACATTTCACCACTTGTTTCAACTTTCCTCTGTCTCGTGCCAATATGCTCAAGCAGCGCATCTCTTTCTGGCACCAAAGCCATTCTCTGTTAGGTCTCTTTTCAGTTCCTTCCATTTTCCCAAACAACACGCTTTTGATTTGCCTGTTGCCTATGCTAAACGTGTCCAAATCGTGCCAGCTTCCTTCTCACCAATGCCTGCTTCACGAGGACTTCTTCCACGTGCAACCTTTTTTTCGTTACTTCGACGTTGGTCACTCTTTTTAGTCCACTTTGGGTGCCAGTATTCCTCATGTAGCAATACATCTCAAATGGCCAATATCTAATCCCTATCAGCCTTTTGTTTTATATTGTGGAAAAATATAAATCCCAAATTTTGAATGTGCTCCATCCAGCCCGTTGGTTCTCTCGTAAGTGCTCCACTCCCTGGTCCCTCCGTTTCATGCGGCATCTTGAGACACGACCGCAATTTTCTGCTGACGTGATTCCAAATTGTAAACTGCGACATTGGTCCTCCAACATAGATTGGCCCCTGTCCTGCGAATGTTCAGTTTTCACCACTGGCCCTGCTGCTCGTTTTCAGCGTGGAAATGCTTTGACCATCGAGTTGCATTGCACAGGGTGGCCCAGGTGTCTTGTGAACCCCAATTAGTTGAGCAGTAATTATTCATTTATGTCTTCACACCCATTGGTATGGCAAAACGATGAATCTTTGGTGATTAAATGGGGGGTCACGAGACACCTGGATCGCCCTGCAGTAGGCAAGCACACCTAGGAATGTGTGAAAGGCGGACGAGGCATGACGATCAAACGCGTGTCTCTCTTCCAGGCTGGTTCCCACTCTCTCTCCCAGCAAGAAAGATCACGGCAATGATGAGAAGGAGAAAGAAGTCACCGGCATTTCAAGAAGGATGTCAGGAAGGAGACGTGTGCGGGGATTTGCCGGCGTGCGAAAGATATTCCGGGCATTTTTCAGCTTCATCCGCAACTGCTGCTGCTGCGGCTGCAGCTGTGGTGTGGACGAATGAAGACTCCATCACAGAACCGGTTCGCACCTAGACAAAGATCTCCCATATTAGAATTAACAGATTGATGGGGGCAAGTGCTGTGAGAGAGCACCTATGAAGGCTGGCACGGCACGTCACAAGGTGGGTGGCCGCCACCACAATTATCATACATTTCATCGGGTGCTTGTATAAGGCTGAGTTGATCTAGGGGAGGCCCACGACCAGTTCACATAATCGTCACCAGTGTTGGCCGTGAGCGGGAATCAAGCTCGGGTCAGTGGGGTCAAAGCACAGGGCACACGAGCGACACACCTTGCTTCGTCTCGGGTGCTCTGGCCCTTGATAAACCTTGCCTCGCCTGGGTTTGTGCCCAATACAGGTGACGTCACTGGGGGATGACGTCAACCGGAGTGGAGGAGGCGGACACCTGACCCTGGACCCCAAGACGTGGCCATCCTGGAACCGCCTACCAGACCACCTCTACACACACCACGCACACACCCACCACGCACACACACCCCACACACACACACCACGCACACACACCCCACACCCACACACGTCCCACACGCCCCACGCACACCCTGCGCACACACCCCATGCACGCCCCACACGCACACACCCTGCGCACACCACGCACGCACACACCCCATGCACGCCCCACGCCCCACACGCCCCACACGCCCCACACACCCCACACACCCCGCGCACAAACTCCATGCACACGCCCCGCGCACACACCTCACACACTCCACACACCCCACACGCCCCATGCGCACGCCCCACACGCCCCGCGCACACGCCCCGCGCACACACCCCACACACACACCACACACCCACCTCACCCACACACACTACACTCACACTGTTGTATATATATAGGTGTTATTAAAATTGATTAAAATAATGAAAATTTAATGAAATTTTAAATCTTCATAATTTATCCGAAATTATGTTAATTAGTGTAAAATGCACATAAATTATGCTGATTCGAGAGATAATCGTATTAATTTATGCGAGTGGGCGTGGTTATGATAATGTAGGTCGATATGGAATATCAGGTCGAGCCTTGGTGACGAAGGTTGGTTATTAATTGGAACAACGCAATTAATCGTATGCAGTGGATTATGTGTGGTGATAGTGTGCTTATGATAGGTCCCCAGGATTCAGATCTCATACGCAGAACAATATTACGCAGAATTTCAGGAAGAATCACACAAACTTCTGCTTTAATCAATTTTATTTTCTAGCTAACTTTAATTTTTGGATAACATGAAAACTCAATCTCGGGATTTTTGAATTTCAACACAGCGTTAATATGATACCATCACGATTGCGTTGTTTCACTTTGATAACGGCACCTGTGGTTAATTCCCGACGCGTAACGCAATCGATTGGTTGTTGAGAGAGATTAAAACATGCAACTATTCTATCAAAACCTTAACCTTATAATATGTAAATTCGTGTTTAAACATTGCCCACACAGTACCACATCCATTCATAGACCTTCAAGTCAATTCTTATCACGTTAACAGAAGGACGATTCGTTATTATGCAACTCAATGATAGCAGTATTTTTCATTATGAATAGATTTTTAATGCACCACCTTGGAGTGGCAACCCTTCTTGATTATCCCGATATGCGTATCGTGTGTCTTCTTTATCACTGGTTCAATTCTTTGCGTAAAGCAGACGCCGAGGTTAGCATCTCTGGTGTCCAAAATGTGTTTCCTGTGTGTTGCGGCGTGATGGGGGAGTGAGGGGGAGAGTGTGGGGGAGGGGTTGCATACGAACGGCTTCTCACAGTTTCTGTCCACCGCTGGCTGGATGAGTCAGCACGACGCTCGCCGTCGTCGCGCCGATGGGTGTTGAGTTCGGGGCCGCTGCCCTCTCAGCCCTGGTGACGCGAAGTTGCGCGCTGTGGCACGCTGGTGGCACGCTGTTGGCACGCGCTGGTGCTGATGCTGGTGCTGATGGCACGCTGTTGGCGCGCACTCCCTCTCCTTGAAGATGTGCGAACGCGCCCGTACTGGTTCGCTGACAGCAGTTTCTCTCCACTGCTGGCTGAGCTGCTGCACGCTCTTGCTTGGCGTTGCTGGCCGCGCTCTTTCTCCTTAAAGATGCGCGAACGCGCCCGTGCTGGTTCACTGACAGCAGGTTTCCTCCACTGCTGTATGACTCACTTTTGTTGATACATCGCGACTCAGCGATCCTCGCTACTCAGCGATGCTCGGAGCCAGCCGCTCCATGCGACTGCTCGTCCTGTGGACGTCTTGAATCGCTGATCTGTCTTGACTGACTTAACTGAACTTTTTGAAAATGCGCTGACCGTTATATTCAAAGACATTCTTCTCTCTGTGCAGTGAAGGGGGGGGGGTCTGTGTGTGTTCGTGTGTGTGGCAATTATGACATGGTTCTGTTCGGGTCTTCCTCAAGCCATAAACCATCAAGGAAACAGACGCTTCGATTCATCTAGAAGGCGTCTGTCTGTCGACGCTGTTCATCCAGAGAGAGGGGCGTGTTCCCCCCCCCCCCTTTTCGTACACGTTTCCGACGCACAAAGAAATGGTTAAGATTTTTCAAGTTTAACATTTCACATCACAGTTGGTATCTTATCATACGCAGTTATGATCCTACTTGCGATTCATAGTATTTGATTTATTTCCAAGTGAAGATGTTCTCTCGAGTATATATTCTTATCACGTGCTGCGGGGAGAGACAAAGGTGGTCGGGGTTTCTATCTCTCTATACTTTGAGTTGACATCGCTCAAATATCATTTCGACTCCACATTCTACCAGCCTAATCCACCCCGTTACCTTGGCTCTTACTTAGTTTATTAATTTTCGTCACTTTGTGTGTCTTATCATATATAAATGTGTGGCGGTTTATTTAACTTAAAGCTCGCTCGCTCTTTTGCTGCCCGTGTGCAGGGTGGGGTGGGGCCACTATTAAGTCCCGTGTGTGGCAAATGGTTCCTGCGATAACGATCTGTTTGCCCTGGCGTGAAATTCCTCTCTCGCGCTCTGCGGGAGAGACAAAGGTGGTTGGGAGTACCTATCTCTTTATACTTTCGACTTTATATTTCTCAAATACCATTTGGTCCCATGTTCGCCAAGACTCGTGTTTGTAACTACGTCCTCCCGACACCCCTCTCGGTTTACCGAGGTTTGCATTGTTATGATGGAATTATTAAGAAGAAAAATAATTTTCATCCTGAGTTTTAAGAGGTCCGTTTCTTGATTGTTGGAATCCATATGCCTTGGTTCTGTAAGGTTCTATCATGGAATGTCGTGTAAGGTCAACACATTATTCTTAATTTTATGTGTGACTGATGTGTAGCCACTTCTTTAACTTAAAAACGTGTTCGCTGGCTGTTGTGTGTGTTTTCTCATTAATCCGTCTGGCTAGCTCCAGATGGCCCCTTGTGATAAGGTGTGGTTCCTGCTTCTCCGCGCTGCGAGAGAGACATAGGTGGTCGGGGTTGCTTGGGATATTGTTTAAACTCTTTCGCAAGTTTGCCCGTTGTCTCATTCCTTGTTGAAAAAGTTTGATGCGGCTCTGTATTTTGTCTCCAAGCTTTGTTTTAACAGTAAAAGTATTAAAGGTGAAAATCATTTGATCGCGAATTAATTATTGGATAAGGATTCACTGATGTGTCTCGTGGCCTGTTCTTAATTGGAGTGAGCGCGAGGACGCTAACTTAACTTATTCTTGTCATTGCATTTTAAATTTTAACCGTTGTTTTAATGGCAAAGGAAAAAAATATATGGTTTAACCCGTGGGCGTTCTCGTTTCTGGATTGCGGAGGGCTTCCCTCTGCGTGACCTCCCTTAGGGCACATCAAACTCTTGTTCATCTGGAGATCTTCGCAGATAGCTCCTAACATCCTCGCCTCGAGAGTTTTATTATTTCTTTATTTATTAATGGCCTGTTTATGATCGACATCTGGTTTTTCGTGTGCCTGGCTTACGGGTTTTCGTTTGTTAAAAAAAAAATTGATATATAACGGAAAATATTATTATTAATATACATTTTGGAAAAGGCTCATATACAACAACACACCACCTGCACACACCCCACACACACACCACACAACCACCTCACCCACACACACTACACTCACACACCACCTGCACACACACACACAGACACCTCGGCTTGCCCTTAGGTCAACTGGAACTCACAAACCGAACCTCTCCGCCTGGGTTTTCATCCCGGCAACCTATCGCGTGACCTGGCCACGGGTTTCCTATGCGAGAGAGAGAATTGGCAACGTTGGTTGTTAGATGGAAGCCCCCGGGCCCCGTGATAAAGCATGGGCCTGAGTTCGACGATTACGACAATAAAAACCGTTAAAATGTTATCCGAGTGCGGTGTTTGACATTGTGTGCGTGGCGAGTCGCTTGGGGAGGTGTACGCTACAGTGGACATAACCATGGCAGGCAGAGGCCATGCGCTGCGTTAATTTCCCCTGGCATTAAGTCGCCGGCACGGCTGGTGAGGAAAACTCTTCAACCTCGCCGTGGATCTTGTGGCGGAGCAGAGGGACAGGAGGCTGGGAGCACGTGGTATGTGGCCCTTAGAGCAAGTGGTGTGGTGAACCGTAATGTGTGAAGGCCGTTTTACAGTTCCTCTTTAATGAAGCTAATACATTCGATGTCTGCAACATGAATTGCTTTCATCACTCCATCTTCTCGGTGGATGTACTCTCTCAGCCACATTCCATTCAGTAGACGACAGTCATTTCTGTTCCATAAAGTGATTTGCCAGATTTTAATTACCTAATGTAAACTCACAGGTGTACGTCCTGAAAGAGTTGTTATATCATTAGCAAAAACCACGAAAACATGATGCATTCTAAAAACATGGCAGGAGGCAATAGCCATTGCCATCACCAAACCAGGCAAGCCAATCAACGACCCAGGAAGCTAGAGACCAATATCACTCCTGTGCATGACCTATAACCTCCTGGAACGCATCATCCACTGGAGAGTCAGTGATTCGGCCTGGGATGCAGTTGCTGTGACCAAGCTTTTGGCCTTTGCGACACACATCGAGGCCGCATCCCAGAAGAAATCAGCGCAGGCCTTTGTGAACTTGTCATCAGCTTTATGACACCGTCTGAATTAACGGCTTCATGTTAAAGCTCGCAAGGACCATTCCCGACCTCGAAACAATATGCCTAATGAGAACTATGACAAGAAATAGGCGACCATGTCTTTATATGGGCAACAAATCCAGGTCACCTCGGATCCCCAACAATGGATTTCCACAAGGTTCAGTACTCGCGCAAATGCACTTCAACGTCTACATGAGCGACATGGAAAACCCACCGGGTCACACAAATTTGTATGCGTGGATGACCCTGCCCTAGCAATGCAACCAGTCAATTTTAGCAACATCGAATCCAGTCTGAACAAAGAGCTGAACACCATGGGGGAATCTTCTTTGGTTCTTTCGGTAAAATCACGTAGAATGAGAATAAAATAATAAAATAAAACAATAAAATTATCACGACCTTTCGGCCACAACACAAGTGGCCTTCTTCAGGTGAAAGGAACAAACCTGTCGGGACGACAGAGCTTCAATGAACGTTGTTAATATTTGTGCGTCTTTTAAGCTGGTTGAGAGAAGTGAGGCACCTTGACAAAGGGGTTTACATATCAAACAGGAGGATTTAGCATTGAAACAGTTGATGGATTAGCTTGTGACTGGTCACAGAAATAGCTGTGTTAAAGTCAAAGCCTACACATCCACAGAGGCACCTCGTACATGGACGCCAAAGGGGCTGCAATAACTCAACTATCATAAAGTAAATATTCCATGGGGGAATATTTCTGGATATGGAGGCTCAAGCCAAATTCCCCACAAAACTGGTCACTACATTTTGACTTAAAACTTTCGTTCCTGCAGGAATTCATATTCTTGGTTCTTTCGGTAAAGTAATTAGTCACTATGCCATCTTGATAACAGAAGCGCGCAGCACACTCTGAAAGTGACTTTCTTCGGGAACACCGTGCGACACGACCCCATTGCAACGGAATCTCAGAGTGAAGCTGGACCATAAGCTAACCATATGGTCCAGCTTCACGTAATACTGTGCACCAGCATAGACGAGAAGTAGTCACAATCGACTTGTTGATGTCCAACTGAACACATCAATGTAGTGTATCACTGGGAGCCTCAAGTCGACCCCCAACACCCTGGGCTGACTGCGCTGTCACAAATATCTCCCCCACCCACCCGCCACGATGCTGCAAACCCTCCGGGAAGTCCTGCAAATCGAGGGATTACAGTCGCCTTCCCATTCGTCAGGAAATCAATAAACGTCGCTTGAAGTCACGAAAGCTATTTTGGACCCATGCGCTTAACCTTCAGCAATGCGAGTTCAACCCCGATGAAGCTTGGAGAGCTGAATGGAGTTAAAAAGATCTCATAAACGAACACCTTGTTAAAGACTAAACGCCAAATATCTCTGGGTTTGATCTTCTCCGAAGCTCACGGATCTACCCTAAACCGTATCATCACAAACTATGGCAGATGCGGATACCTGATGCACAAATTTAAAACTATCTAGTGTGCGACTGTGGTCATTAAAACAGACCATACAACATTTAAAGATGCAATGCCATCTCCACGAACTCCTGACGTGGTTATCTGCACTTGACCACCTGAATGTGAAATTGTAGTTGTTGCTCTGTCATCTACATCAGCCATACGAAAGAGCAGCAGCATCAGCCATGTTGGACAAAGTCCTCGCCAAGGGTGTGGTCTCTCTCACGATCCTCAGCTGCATTCTACTTCATTATATTGTTATCTGTCGAATGCAGGGCATCAGGCAGGCTGATGTATCTACGCAGAGTTTTGGGTGTTAGTCCTTTGCAGGCATTAATGGGTTTCTCCAGGCACTCTCATTTTAACACTGGATTGTCAGGATGAAAAATCGAGAACGTTTCTTCTTTTTTAATGAAAGGTACAGGTTCTTATTGCGTATGGCATTATGTTAAGGTGCTAGATGTCAATGACGTGGTCTGCTAACTTAACATGAGGGCTTCAGCCGAGAGTTTGTTGTAGTTTTGCTATTCCTCTCCATGGAAGGAGCACATAATACAGTTGATTATCACGTGATGTATAGTTTGGGTTGGATTTCTGCATTCATACGACTGTGTCTTGTCTTTCATTTCCATTTATACTGGTGTAGTGTTCGATTTCACTCGGATAACTTCTGTCTTTCTTCGAACACCGCTTTATTTACAACTCTCAGCATGTCCTCCACATTCCACAGTATCCTGGTCGCCACGGCTCGCTCACCGTGCTTCACTCGACTCGCTCGCCACCTTTGTCTCTCCACTCCCCCACGATTACTTCGCTTACTCCGCCGCTAACTTCTTCGTCTCTGTTCACCGCTATCACCGTCACTATGCTCTCTCCACTGCTAAGTGCTTCGTCTCTGTTCACCGCTATCACCGTCACTATGCACTCTCCACTGCTAAGTGCTTCGTCTCTGTTCACCGCTATCACCATCACTACGCTCTCTCCACTGCTGGCTATTCTCTATGCTCTCTCCACTGCTGGCTATTCTATTCTTCGCACACAGCGTCGTCGCACACAGCGTCTTCGCACACAGCGACTTCACCCTTCAACTCTTAACTCCAACTCCTCAACTTCAACAACCTTCTCCAAGCTCTCCAAGCTCCAACTCTCCCTCTCCAATTGCCGACCCCCCAATTTATCCCCGCTCTCATTACGCCCCCAATTAATTAGTCCGCGTCCCAACGGCACTCCGCGTGACCGTACACCTGTTTCTCCTCCAGACCTTTAGGCGCCGCTCTAGCCTTGGCAACAGCTCCAACCAATCACAGCCGTCCAGGGCTTTCCCAGCTTAATTGCCCTAACATAACCTGCACTGTATTCGCCTTCACTACAGGCTGACCCAAGATAACCCGTACTGTCTGTGTGATCATGTAATCACGCCCCCTCCACCACGCACCTTCCTACTCCACTACACGGGTAGGAACCTCCTGGTTACACCAGCCCACAAGGGATTATTGTGTCCATCCGTCGTGCATCCAAAAATGGGAGGGGTGGGGCTGGGTGGAGAGGGGAGGGTGGGGGAGGGGCTGGGTGGGGAGGGTGGGGAGGGGCTGGGTGGGGAGGGTGGGGCTGGTCAACCCGTGGTGCCCTTATAAAACTCAACATTTAACCTACTCACGCCGGCTTGTGCCCGCCCTCACAGCCGGGCATATTTGCGGAATACACCACGTGGTGCCGCCGTTGACCCTGGCCATTGACCGAGCAGACCAACGTTCCTACCAGCTCCCTCCGCAGGAATGTGTTGAAGGAGATGTGTGCATCTGCCTGTTGATGCGATTCTGGTGTGATTGATGGTTACGCCACCAGGTGTCTTAGAGAAATGTCAAAGCCAGGATGTGCGATGATTGGGTTGCGAATTAGGTGTTTATTTTAGAGGTTCTCATTCCACTGTTCACCACCGTTCTGCCAGATCTGGATGAGAAACCTTTCTTAATAAATGAAATGAAACTTTCTTACGCGATACTGCATCAGCAGTGTTGCACAAGGAAAAAAAATAATCACATTTTGCAGTAACATGGTCCGAAGACGAAAATATGTATAATAAGAAATGTTTTAAAAGACAAAGGCCCTCCAAAGCAGTGAGTAATAGTTGGATACTGAACGATTCACCATGCATCCATAGTAAATTCAATATTTTATGCAGTGTTAAATTGGCATATTCCAATTTGCCATATTGCAATTTAAGACCCCTCATCTGGAAATGTTCTTAAAAGTAAACGCCTTCATGTTCTCCCCGTGGTTGCGTATCTCATTTCACAAGGCAACATATCTCTTGAAGCACACTATTAAAGTCACTCACACATCGGGCTTAACACGAACTTTCAACTCTCGAATCATTCCTCACTTTACGAACAACTATACAACTATGAGTTCGGAGCAGACTATGGATCAACGCCGAATATATATTCCAACGTCATCCACTTTATAGCTAATCGGGATGCAAGTTGCATAATATAACTAAATATATGGTTTAGTTATATTAACATAAAAAATAATGAATGTGATGTCCGACAGCTAATTCGTTAATGTGTCTACACAAAGGACTAGTGTGGACACTGCAGCTGCAGTACGATTTATTTGTTGTGCATTATAATCAACGTGAATCTGTCCCTCTCAATTCATTTTTCAATTATGATTCGTGAAGCTTGCGAGCAAGGATGCCAGTCTAGGAAAGATTACACAGCTTATAATTCGAAGAGGAGGAGCACTCCACAATCACCCGACTTAAGTAACGTGATGAAATCTAAATTATCCACGGAGAATGCCCCCTCCTTCTGCGGTAGCATGCACCTGCATCAGTAACGTTGTTTTGAAAACGCACCACTTATTCTATCCCTTGTTAACCATGTACGCCACCTTAACGTATCTGCTATTTCAACATGCATGCTCAGAGAAATCACTTAAACTCGCTCCTGTACAAAAATAAAGCAGTCAAGCAATTTGGATATTGACCTCTGATGACGAATGCAAGAAGAGGACTTGAGACCCTGATTTAATCATAAGCGGCTGAAACCCGGAATGAAACCCAACATCTATTAAAAACTAATTTTTTTTATTTATTTTGATCAGGTAGGGCCCACTGAGCTATAAAGCTATTTTTTTCCCAGAAGTAACCTGGCCACATTTGACGGTTCAACGAAGTGGCTTATTGCGTGGAAATTCATAGCAGGTAAGTAGTTTAACAAATATGCTTTCGCGACCAATATTATTCATAATAAAAGTTTTTGGGTTAGATCACGTTATTTATGAATGTGTCGTAACCCTCCACCACCCGACACGGCCAATCAGCAAAAAAAAGTGTCACGTTGACATAAGACAAATATTTCGCTACTTTAGCCCACCGGTGTGTTGAAGAGTGAATCCACAACATTTACAGTTTGAGTACGCCGTTTCGCTGGTAATTTCATCCAGCATCATCGGGCAATTCGCCAGAATGGTAAAGCCCTCGCTTGCTCTCGGTCTTGAAGCAGGTAAGTACTCTAAACGCGTGGTTTTAAATGCGGAGGGAAAAACCGGAGGACCCAGAGAAAAATTAACGCGAGTGCGGGGAGCGAGAGAGAACATGCAAACTTCAACTATACGGCCATCAGGGTCGGGATTAAACACACGACATCCTCTGTACCAGGCTTGGATTACAGTGAAAAAGGTGTCAACCCGAAAGTGGAGCTTAGGCCCGGATGAGTGAGCTCAGGGAGGTGTACATCTCGCCAAAGTCGGGACGCGTCAGTGGGTCCTCATGCCAGCAGGAGGACATGACGCGGTGCACGGCATCAGGGCAGACGCTTGGACGGGGTAGGCGGATTCCCTGCTTCAGCAGCTCAACCACCTCCCTGTGCGTCTTCCCTACAGGGGTGGTGGGGTCGGGGGGGGGCGGGGGGGGCAGGAGATCGGGTGGGGGGGGGTAAACAATGGAGGACACGGAGCAGACGCCGTCACAGTTTTATACCCGTCGGATAGCACGGTTATTAAAAAAAAGATCGCGGTCAAGAGGTGGGCACCATACACAGTCAACCGTGCTCATCGGAGGTCTGGGGGCAGGACAACAACACTGCACGGTTAGCCAAACAAACAGTTAGGCAAGTAGCGAAATCGATTTGTACGCTCGTGATATATTCATTACGTATACGTCAATAATTATGCACGTTATACGCTAATCGTACCTTCAACATGAAGGAGTAAGTAACAGAGTAGAGATGAGGCGTAAAAAAACAAAAAACGTGAAACGGCAAATGATGCGATGAAATTTTCAGATGACGTAATTAATTGCAGCAGTAAATCATTCTTCTAAAACGCGGCGATTATTCAAATGACTGTGGGGTGCCGTCAATTGGCGCGGGCCATTTGAACCTTTGTAAGGGAGGGTGCCGTCCGTGTAAATCTCGAAGAGCAGCACCCGAAAGACCAGGAGTCACACTTGGACGTCCAGACTTTGGTAGTGAACGCCTCGACGGCACACCAGCGTGCGGGCAGCAGATCTCCTGCACACCCACAGGTAAGGCAGTGCAGCGTGTAGATTTGCAATCCAACCGCATAGATCTTTGGATGATATCCCTCCTCGTACACCGACTCTGGCAATCAAATGAGGGTACGCGCCTGAGAGGGCCTCTACCGTGTGGAGATGGAGCGATGGAGCAGCTTTTGCGCTAGTTCTAGGCGGATTATATTATTCCATAGTGATTCACCGACTTGCTATTCCGCGATTTTTGGCTACACAGGAATCGCATCTGGAACTCTACACGATAATATCGAGAGAGAGAAAGAAAGAAAGTGGTGAAATAAAGTGATGAGAGATAATGTGATGAGAGATAAAGTGATGAGAGATAAAGTGATGAGAGATAAAGTGATGAGAGATAAAGTGGTGAGAGATAAAGTGATGAGAGATAAAGTGATGAGAGACAAAGTGATGAGAGATAAAGTGGTGAGAGATAAAGTGATGAGAGACAAAGTGATGAGAGATAATGTGATGAGAGATAAAGTAATGAGAGATAAAGTGATGAGAGATAAAGCGATGAGAGATAAAGCGATGAGAGATAAAGTGATGAGAGATAAAGTGATGAGAGATAAAGTGATGAGAGATAAAGTGATGAGAGATAATGTGATGAGAGATAAAGTGATGAGAGATAAAGTTAAGAGAGAGAATGTGATGCAACATCATAATTTAAAGTGAGTTCATTTTGAAAGTATTATTAACACTTTAATAATATATATATATTTTTTATTTAATCTTGATTTGAAGCTTTCGTGACTACAGAATCCATACTCTTTGGTTCTTTTGGTAAAGTCACGTAGATATAAAATAAAATTGATCACGACGTTTCGGGCACAACACAAGCGTCCATCATCAGGTGGGAAAGTCGTGATTTATAAGAACCAAAGAGTATAATTCTTATTTACTTTACGTTTTTAATGTTATTGTGTTCTTTAGATAATGTTCATGTGTTTAATAGCTTATTTATGATTTTATTGCTATTCGCGAGCATCTGTGGAACGTATCAAAAATGATCAAATATTACAACTCGCTACCCTAACATTAACAAGCTGCAGCCTGTAAAAAGTTATTTGGCATGTGTCGTTAAGAAAACTGCAACATTCAAACTTGTCAGTACCAGTGCTTGATGGCATGCATTGGCTTCCGGTTGCTGAAGAAATACATTACGAGGTCGCATTCATTATACACAAAGTGCTTACCCCACAAATGAACAGCAATATCTTGATCTCGTAAAACCATCACAAAACTCCGGTCATCCTCGTAGCGACTTTTGGTTGGCCATCGAACAAAGACGGCTACTGCATCGCGCAGTTTCAGATGCGCGTCTGCGGCCGTCTGGAACGCTCTTCCCTCCGATATTAGTGATGCCACTGAAGCTGTGCACATTTAATTCTAGTATGCAAACTCGTTTTAGAACAGACGTTTGCGTTAGTTTGTTGTCCTTCCTCCGCACTTACGATTGGCACGGATGGCTACGTACAATGCGAAAGAATACTCTTTGGTTCTTTCGATAAATTCACGTAAAATAAGAATAAATCACGACGTTTTGGGGGGCAAACGCAAGCCCTCGTCGTCAGGTGGGAAATGAAGGGATACCGTCATCAAATCCAGATTTCGAAAGAAGTTCAACATACATATATAAAAGCAATATGGTATGAAGTAAATATTATTAAAATATTGGAATACGTTATTGCTGAGTGGTTTTACAGGGTACCGGAGTCGGCCACTATTGGCCACTAAGTATGCTTCGCTTGAATGTCCGCTCCATCTGAAAAGCCACCTGTGGGCCAGGGGGGGGGGGGGCGGGCAGTGATAGGTGAGAGACAGGGAGACCCTCGGTACTCTAACCACACCCTCACTATGTTCCCTCCGATACTAGGCTTTGAATTTGGAGGATGGCGGGCAGGCGGCTGGGAGTTAGGCCTCGCCCACCTGCTCGTTCTTGAGGGACGCTTGGTTTTGGATCTGCTCTCAAGCTGCTTCAGGTGGCCACCGTCAAGTGCCTTGGGCCGTTTGTTTATCTCGTTGAAGAGGGAACATTTATTAAGAAAATAAATGATTGGTGTCGATTGGTGGTGGTTCTCGTGGGACGCCGATGCTGTATACTTGTGTCAGAGCGTTATAGGCAGCACAACTGCGCGAGGAGCCCAATTTTTTGGGTAACAAAAAATATGGGGCAGCGCGGTGGTGGGGGACGAAAACAGGTGACCCCGTTTAAATCCTTCGACCAGAACCCGCTGATATTCAAGACCTGCTGTGGTGTGGGACTTTCACTTGTGAGGAGGCTGATTGCAAGATGCAGCACCAGCACCTTTTTTGAGGGCTTGCATTTCAGGATTGGAGTCCGAGTGTCTTAAGATGGCCATGTCAGTTTAAAGGTAAAAACATGTGTACACATAGATTTGAAGCTTTCGTGACTGCAAGGATTCATACTCTTTGTTTTTTTCGGTAAAGTCACGTGGGTAGAAAATAAAATAAATCACGACGTTTCCAGAAGTTCACTGCTGGATTCGATTGTTTTCCGCTTGTGTTGCGATCGAAACGTCGTGCTTTATTTTCGTTTATACCTACGTGACTTTACCGAAAGAACCAAAGAGAATAGGTTTGACCCTTTCTGGCAATACAAAAAAAGGTGTTAAGATGTTAAAACATGCAGCCATCTTGCTGTGACTGTTCCACCTGAAGACGGAAGCTTGTGTTGCCTCCGTAACGTCGTGATTTAATTCAGCTGTTTTCTTTTTATTTTACCTACGTGACTTTACCGAAAAAAAACAAAGAGTATGTGTACACATGTTTATCCGAATATGATTATATTTTAACTGTTTAATTCAGAGTAGAGCCATCGTGGGTGTGTGTGTGTGTTCGTGCATTGCTATGGGGAACAGTGGAGGTGCAGCGGTTTTTGTTGGACTGTGCTGTAATTTTTTGCAAACCGAGTTAGATTCCTGACCCTCCCCGCAGTGATGCTTGCTATCAGAACTTAGCCTGGGCCAACCAAGTTCGGTTTAGCCTTGTGACTGCACATGTATGCATGTCTACATTATTCCGGACGTCTGAAAAAAGAGCTTTATAGCTCATCGGACTCATCCAGTACGGATAAATGTTGTGATTTTGACTGCGTCGATGTATGTCCATTACAACATGGGTGCGTGTTGTTTGTCATTGACCTTTCTGTTTATATTTGTGTGCGTGTGTAATGGGTCTGTGTGTCATGAGCCTCAATGTGTGTGCACGCGTGTATATTCGTTTGCGTTTCTCCTGTGCTGGATACGTGGATGTGTGCATAATGGACCCAAGTGTATGTATGTGTATTTTGTAACGTTGTATTTTTGTGTGGATTTGTATAAAGAGATCCATGTATGGTGTAGATGTGTGTAATTGGCCACGTGTGTCTTCGATCAGACAGACTCCACCACCAGAAACCGACAGCTGGGCGTCCTCCCTGAACACCCGGCATAAGTACATACATTCCTCAAGACAGTCTGGTCCCTTCACCTGATGAAGGTCACTTGTGTTGTGGCCGAAACGTCGTGAATTTTTATTTTTGTTGTTTTATACTTTTACGTGACTTTACCGAATAGAACCAAAGAGTACCAAATGCAAGCTTTGGCAAGACAGGAAAATAACAAAACAGTCCCAGAACACACTAAGACAACCCAATTGAATTGCACATTAAATTTTAACTATCGATACATGGCTGAGGATTACTAATCATCTGTTGCAGGATATTTTTTGAAAGAAGATTGACGATGTGTACACACACTATGTGTGTGTACACATAGATTTGAAGCTTTCGTGACTGCAAGGATTCATACTCTTTGTTTTTTTCGGTAAAGTCACGTGGGTAGAAAATAAAATAAATCACGACGTTTCCAGAAGTTCACTGCTGGATTCGATTGTTTTCCGCTTGTGTTGCGATCGAAACGTCGTGCTTTATTTTCGTTTATACCTACGTGACTTTACCGAAAGAACCAAAGAGAATAGGTTTGACCCTTTCTGGCAATACAAAAAAAGGTGTTAAGATGTTAAAACATGCAGCCATCTTGCTGTGACTGTTCCACCTGAAGACGGAAGCTTGTGTTGCCTCCGTAACGTCGTGATTTAATTCAGCTGTTTTCTTTTTATTTTACCTACGTGACTTTACCGAAAAAAAACAAAGAGTATGTGTACACATGTTTATCCGAATATGATTATATTTTAACTGTTTAATTCAGAGTAGAGCCATCGTGGGTGTGTGTGTGTGTTCGTGCATTGCTATGGGGAACAGTGGAGGTGCAGCGGTTTTTGTTGGACTGTGCTGTAATTTTTTGCAAACCGAGTTAGATTCCTGACCCTCCCCGCAGTGATGCTTGCTATCAGAACTTAGCCTGGGCCAACCAAGTTCGGTTTAGCCTTGTGACTGCACATGTATGCATGTCTACATTATTCCGGACGTCTGAAAAAAGAGCTTTATAGCTCATCGGACTCATCCAGTACGGATAAATGTTGTGATTTTGACTGCGTCGATGTATGTCCATTACAACATGGGTGCGTGTTGTTTGTCATTGACCTTTCTGTTTATATTTGTGTGCGTGTGTAATGGGTCTGTGTGTCATGAGCCTCAATGTGTGTGCACGCGTGTATATTCGTTTGCGTTTCTCCTGTGCTGGATACGTGGATGTGTGCATAATGGACCCAAGTGTATGTATGTGTATTTTGTAACGTTGTATTTTTGTGTGGATTTGTATAAAGAGATCCATGTATGGTGTAGATGTGTGTAATTGGCCACGTGTGTCTTCGATCAGACAGACTCCACCACCAGAAACCGACAGCTGGGCGTCCTCCCTGAACACCCGGCATAAGTACATACATTCCTCAAGACAGTCTGGTCCCTTCACCTGATGAAGGTCACTTGTGTTGTGGCCGAAACGTCGTGAATTTTTATTTTTGTTGTTTTATACTTTTACGTGACTTTACCGAATAGAACCAAAGAGTACCAAATGCAAGCTTTGGCAAGACAGGAAAATAACAAAACAGTCCCAGAACACACTAAGACAACCCAATTGAATTGCACATTAAATTTTAACTATCGATACATGGCTGAGGATTACTAATCATCTGTTGCAGGATATTTTTTGAAAGAAGATTGACGATGTTAAGGAAATGAAACACATATTCTTGGTTCTTTCGGTAAAGTCACGTAGAAGGGAAATAATAAAATAATAAAAATAAAACATTATTGTAATAAAATTCTCACGAAGTTTCTGCCACAACGCAAGCAGCCGTCCTCAGGTGAAGAAACAGAGCTGTCGGAAAGAGAGCGTCCTAATGAACACTGCTAAGCTTGGCAGCATATTTTAAGCTGGGTGGGACCAGGAGAGAGCCTTGACAAAGGAGTTTACATATCAACAGAGGAATTTAGCATATTGATGACATGCAGATGTGGGGTTAGTCACTCCTTGTGGAATGTGTAGGCGGTGGGGGGGTCTCAAACTCATTATGCTAGTGTATTATGTAGTATTAGCAGTAATAAAGGGAGATACATTTTAATAATAAAGAACTGCAGCAGCCCAAACCACTACGTATCAAGCTAGTGCATTATGTGGAAAATTAAAAAGGGGAATTTCTAAAGAACTACACATATCCTACTACCATACAATAAACTGATGTGAAAAAACTAAATATAAACTACATCAATATAATCAATGTACGCAATATACTCTCCAATAAGCTGAGCTGTTAACATTAAGTAACTGGGTATACACTACACTATATAATGACTACCATACAGTAAACTAATAAAAAATAACTAAAATATAAACTACATCAATATAATCAATAAACTCAATATACTCTCCAATAAGCTGAGCTACTAACAATAAGTCATTATACATTACACTTCTATGTCGACAAAAGTGGCGGTTGTTTTTTCTTTAACGTTAACACCACGGAAAGCGGCGAGCTTTGTTTAGATGGACGAATCTATCTATGCTCGGAACGGAGGAGGGGGGAGATAGAGAGAAACAACCAGAACTTTCCAATAAGCTGAGCTATTCACATTAAGTAACTGGGTATACACTACACTATATAATGACTACCATATAGTGAACCGATACAAAAAAAACTAAAATATAAACTACATCAATATAATCAATATACTCTCCAATAAGCTGAGTTTACATATCAGCAGAGGAATTTAGCATATTGACGTTAAGAAACGTAAAATTGTAATGTATAATGATTTATTGTTAGTAGTAGGGTAGTTGCAGTTTATATTTTAGTTTTTTTATCGGTTCACTATATGGTAGTCATTATATAGTGTAGTGTATACCCAGTTACTTAATGTGAATAGCTCAGCTTATTGGAAAGTTGTGGTTGTTTCTCTCTATCTCCCCCCTCCTCCTTTCTGAGCATAGATGGACTAGATGGACTCGCCCATCTAAACAAAGTTCGCCGCTTTCCGTGGTGCTAACGTTAAAAAAACCCGACACTTTTTTCGACATAGAATTGTAATGTATAATAACTTATTGTTAGTAGCTCAGCTTATTGGAGAGTATATTAACATAGATGGACTCGTCCATCTGAATAACTGCCAAATCGCTCTCCGTGGTGCTAACGTTAAAAAAACGCCACTTTTTTCAAATTTTCTTGCTGTGGTTTTCACACCTGATGATGATTGCTTGTGTTGCAGTCGAAACGTCGTGATAATTGTATTGTTTTATATTTTTATTATTTTATTGTTTCCCTTCTACGTGACTTTACCGAAAAAATCAAGAATATGAATCCCTGCAGTCACGAAAGCTTTAAATCAAAATTTATTGATGTAGTTTATCTTCTTTGGTTCTTTCGGTAAAGTCACGTAGAATGAGAATAAAATAACAAAATTAATAAAATAAAATAACACAATAAAATTCTCACGACGTTTCGGCCACAACACAAGTGGCCTTCTTCAGGTGAAAGGAACAGACCTGTCGGGACGACAGAGCTTCAATGAACGTTGTTAAGATTTGTAGCTTAAAAGACGCTACAAATCTAAGATTTAGATATTGAGATTTGTAGCTTAAAATCTAAGATTTGTAGCTTAAAAGACGCTACAAATCTAAACAACGTTCATTGAAGCTCTGTCGTCCCGACAGGTCTGTTCCTTTCACCTGAAGAAGGCCACTTGTGTTGTGGCCGAAACATCGTGAGAATTTTATTGTGTTATTTTATTTTATTAATTTATTATTTTATTCTCATTCTGCGTGACTTCACCGAAAGAACCAAAGAAGATGAATCCTTGCAGTCACGAAAGCTTGAAATCGATGTACTTTATATTTTAGTTATTCTTTTTTATCAGTTTACTCTATGGTAGGCATTAGTGATTATATAGTGTAACGTATACCCAGTTACTTAATGTTAACAGATCAGCTTATTGGAGAGTATATTGAGTACATTGATTATATTGATGTAGTTTATATTTTTTTACATCGGTTTATTGTATGGGAGTAGGGTATGTGTAGTTCTTTCGAAACTCCCCTTTTTTATTTTCCACATAATGCACGAGCTTGATACGCGGTGGTTTGGGCTGTTGCAATTCTTTATTATTAAAATCTCTCTCTTTATTACTGCTAATCTTACATAATACACTAGCATAATATGACTTTGAGACCCCCCCACCGCCTACACATTCCACAAGGAGTGACTAACCCCATATCTGCATTTTCCATCAACATGCTAAATTCTTCTGTTGATATGTAAACTCCTTTGTCAAAGGTGCTCTGCTCCTTCCACCCCTGCTTAAAATACGCTGCCAAGCTTAGCAGTGTTCATTGGAGCGCTGTTTTTCCGACAGCTCTGTTTCTTCACCTGAGGACGGCTGCTTGCGTTGTGGCCGAAACGTCGTGATAATTGTATTATATGTTGTATTTTTATTATTTTATTATTTCCCTTCTACGTGACTTTACCGAAAGAACCAAGAATATGAATCCCTGCAGTCACGAAAGCTTTAAATCGTAATGAAACACGTTCGTTCCAAAATGTGTATTCCTATTATATATAGCATGTGCCCGCATATGTGTTATGTGCACGTGGAAGTACATAATTTATATACACTACATCATGTACATAATATTAAGCGATACTATATACACATACTATTATGTTTGATCTCAATCCATGGGACTCACAAGGTAAGTGATTTTGATTTAAAGCTTTCGTGACTGCAGTAATTCATATTCTTAGTTTTTTCGGAAAAGTCACGTTGAAGAGAAACAACAAAATAATAAAATATATAAAACAATAAAATAGTTTATTTTTTAGTAATTTTTTTATTGTTTTATATATATTTTATTATTTTATTGTTTCTCTTCAACGTGACTTTACCGAAAAAACTAAGAATAAGGTAAGTGATGTTGATTTTGAAGATGGTACAATGCTGTTTGTCTTGAACGTGTTGATTGTAGTGGTGATGGTGGTGACGGTTATAGTAGTGATAGTGACGGTAAAAACATAGATGATTGCAGTGGAATGATAATAATAGTGGTCGTGTTAGTAGAGGTAGTGACTATGCACGCAATATATTACATGTAATACACATGCACATTAATCATATTTAATACACTCAAAAACAATTGCAGGTGCACGTACATCAATGTAATTACAGTATACATACGATGGTGGTGTGTGTGGGGGGGGGTTGAATGTATAGGCATATTAAAATAATTTAGCACGTATTTATCCGTGTGTTTATTTTAATACGTGTAATATACACACGCATCATCATAATATGTAACCGCATTTGTATTATATACACATGCAAGCACGTATAATAGACACAGATCATATAGATATCATACACGTGTACATTCATTGTACTGTTATCTAGCGATCTAATGGGTGGATTAAGATTTACTTAAACCAAGGTGGGGACCCACGAGTCCCCATGTGAATGGACACGAGGGATTCAGTGACATCTCAAGAAGCCGATGATTATTACCAGAAGGCCACGTGACTCCACGAGAGAGGAAACGGATGCCGTGACGTCACCTCTGACGTCATTAGCCTGGCGCGTCATTCTTCGTTGAACTTTGGCGGAGGGAGCACGCGGCTCGCGCTCCAGCGCCCCCTAGGTCTTGGCTCTGTCCCATCGCGTGTCTGGGAGTTTCTCGACGAGGGATTTATCCAAGGTAAGCGATGACGTTGTTTGTCTTGATCCTGTTGATTGTAGTGGTGATGGTGGTGTTGAAACGGCTCTATGCCGAGTGTTGTAAGTGGCGGTAATGTGAATATGGTAATTATGACTGTGGTGTTCGTGGTGGAGGTGACGGTTGAATTATTTGTGGAGGTGGTGATGGCGATATTCGTGATTGTGTTAGCGATGGCAATGGAACTTGTGGTGTTGTTAGAATTGTTAGATGCTGTTGTTGATGGTGATTACAGTGATAGTGTTGGTTGTAACATAGATGATCGTGTAGGAAATGATGGACAGGTCAACGGCAGTGGCGATACTGCTGATGATAGTCGTGATGACAGTAGTGCTGTTTACTAATGGCAATGGAGATCATAGCGATGACAGTGATAGAAATCGTGGTAGTACAGGTAGTGACTATGTATGCACAAAATACATTATATGTAATACACATGCACATTAATCATACTTAATACACTCAAAAATATTTCAGGTGAACGTACTACAATGTAATTACAGTATACATATGATTGTGGTGTGGGGGGGGGGGTTGAATGTATAGGCATATTAATATAATTTAACACATGTATGCATCATTGTGTTTATTTTAATACGTGTAATAGACACACATGCATCATAATATGTACTCGCATTTATATTATATACACATGCAAGCACGTATAATAGGCACAACTACATCATATAGATATCACACACGCGTACATTCATTGTACTGCGATGTAATTATCAAATGGGTGGATTAAGATTCACTTAAACCCACGAGACCCACGCGTCCCGAGGCCAGAAGCCCACGTGACTACTCTCCACCCTGATAAAAAAAAACCGGATGCCGTGACGTTGTCAATGACGTCACTAGCCTGGCGGCGCCATTCTTCGCTTGACAACGTGGAGGCAGCACGCGGCTCGCGGTACAGCGCCCCCCCAAGAAACTTGCTCTGCCACTTGTGAATCTTGAGAGGCGCTGTCCCATCGACTGTGTGTGTGCGGGAGTTTCTCGACGAGGGATTTATCCAAGTTAAGTGATGATGATGATGTTGAAGATGGTGCAATTCTGTTTGTCTTGATCCGTATTGATCGTAATGGTGATGGTGGTGTGGAAGCTGCTCTATGATCGTGTCGAGTGTTGTAAGTGATGGTAATGTGAAGTTAATTATGAGTGTTGGTGTTGGTGGCAGAGGTGATGGTTTAATTGCTTGTGGAGGTCGTGATAGTGATAACGCTCGTGATGGTGGTAGTGTTGGTGGTGACAGTGATGAATACAGGAGACCCTTGAATATTGCGGGGGTTATGGTCTTGAGAAGTGCCCTGAAAGCCAAAACCGCGATATAAAATAACGAAGCCTGACCTAAATAATAGCGTTTGGGGCTGTCCATAAATGACGTCACGCACCTAGGGGGGGGGGGGGGGGTCAGACATTTGTGACGATGTGTGACGAGGGGGGGGGGGGTTTGAGAAATGTGACGTCACATCAAAAAGCGCAACTTTAAATAAATACAGTCAAACGTTCTATTCTTAGCTCTTTCGGTAAAGTCACGTTGAAGGGAAACAATAAAATAATAAAATATATATAAAACAATAAAAATTCTCACGACGTTTCGACCATAACACAAACGTGACTTTACCGAAAGAGCTAAGAATATGAATTACTGCAGTCACGAAAGCTTTAAATCAAAATTTAACACGTTCTATTCTTAGCTCTTTCGGTAAAGTCACTTTGAAGGGAAACAATAAAATAATAAAATATATATAACATTAAAAATTCTCACGACGTGTCGACCATAACGCGAACAGTTATCATCAGGTGTGAAAAACCAACGGCAAGAAACATTTGAAAGAAGTGGTGGTTCGCATTTATTTATTTTAAAACGGTGTTTGTATTTTGATTTAAAGCTTTCGTGACTGTAGTAATTCATATTCTTAGCTCTTTCGGTAAAGTCACGTTGAAGGGAAACAATAAAATAATAAAATATATAAAACAAGTTATGACGACCGTTTGTGTTATGGTCGAAACGTCGTGAGAATTTATATTGTTTTGTATATATTTTATTATTTTATTGTTTCCCTTCAACGTGAATTTACCGAAAGAGCAAAAAATATGGTGTTTGTATTTATTTATTTATAAAAACCGTTAGCACCACGGGCAGCGATTTGGCAGTTTATTTAGAAGGACGAGTCCATCTATGTTCAGAAAAGAGGAGGGGGGAGACGAAAAATTAATGTATGCTGTCTGAAAGCCACCGTAAGCGTGAACAATCAACTAAGACCTGAAATGGTTTTATCAAATCCTTCCAATGATTGCTAAGCCAGAATCCATCTTCTCGGTTGAAATTATCTCTGTGCTTATGTAGATAGCCTCATAAATGTCTCCTACAACATCAGAATGCAGCGTCACATTAAATACGCACTACATTGACAATAGTTTAAAGCGATTTGAAGCACTTTTTTGGGGGGGGGGCAGAGCTTTGTGACGTCATATTTGAGGGGGGGTCTGACTTTGTGTGACGAAGTTGGGGGGGGGGTCAAAAATCGTCCAAAATCGCGTGACGTCATTTATGGACGGCCCCTTAAGGCTCCATTGGGGTCTTTGTCTATGTCCGCGAGATGATTGCACTTCAAAGGTTAAGGTGCCATTGACTGTCCGGTGTCCCTCACCCGCTCCACACCATGGTATCAGCCAACAGTGCTGACTCGTACAGTTTACCCGCAAAAGGCAAAAACTCACTCCCGCGATAGCTAAATTGGTATACTAAGACGTTACACGCTCGATAGCGTCGAAACCGCGAACGATAAACCCAACGATATTCAAGGGTCTTCCGCATGTCTGTGAATCCGTGTTTGTATCTCTCTGTCCATGTATCTGCGTGTCTTTGGGTGTGTTTACATATACATGGGGAGTTGGTTTAGTGCAGCGCCTTGACACGCTGAGCAATAACAACCCAGCGACGCGAGTTCAATTTCTGCCCACGGCCACCACTAATGACGACGTGCACAAACACCGACACGGTGGCTAGGAGATGTTCACAACCTCGCCTGGTGTACAGGAGGTTGGTGGGTTTGATCCCAACCCGGACGCATGTCTCCGATTATTTTTTTGCCTCCACATTTAGAAACGTGCGTTTCGAGAATTTGGCTGCCGTAAATTTGCACGTGATGCGCTACTTCGCTGAGCTATCATTCGTGACCAGGTCGCTTCTGAAAAAGGGCTCTGTAGCTCAGCGGGTCTTACGTTGTAAAATAAAAACAACAACAAAAATGTGTCTCTGTAATGTTTCGTGATTGGCAGGCGATCATGGCGCCTGGAGTCATCTCATCGAAGGCAGGGAAAAGCTTCACACCACAAGGTTCCACACCACTCGATTCTGCATCTTTGAGCCACGTGATATACCGCCAGGTTCTTTAATAAGACAATGGCACACTCACTCGAGAGGAGTTCACGTGGCCAGAGTCAAAACCTGAACGGTCCTACGCGTTTAAATAGACCACGCACATTTGAAGTCATGCATAAGTCCTTAGATGCTTTGTGATTCTATGAATGTCCACATGATAAGCCACTTTGTAGAGTTGTAATTTTTGGCCAGATACTGAAAAATGTTAATAGCTTAATGGGCTTTAGCTGGTAAGTTAAAGAAAATAGTTTAAACTTGATTTGTATATTTTTTTAAGTGATGTGCATAGCTTTCCTATACTTTGCCCTCCTATCATGCTTTTGTGTTGTCCTCTGGGACATCTGTTAAAAAAAGAGCTTTATAGCTCATCAGATTCCTTCAGTAAAAATAAATATTACGATTCTGTTACATATATGAATGTGTTCATTCAGTAACGCATGTGTGTATGTGTGTGGGTGCAGAAATCTTGGATAGATTCAGAAAGAAGATGACTTCTTTTGAACGCGTAGAAATCCAGGCGTTCGAAAATATTTTTTATTTTAAGACTAGCGGTGTAAGAAATGGCCGTAAAAATAATGGCTACGACGACGAAAATAACGACTACATTCCGGTGAGTCTCCAATATGGTCCATGTTCATTCCAACAAGTCCACATCCCATTGCAAACCCAAACAACCCAGGCAATTGTCTTTCGCATGGCTATTGTATTTGCAGAGAAACAAATACCATTTTACATTCAGGTGGCAGTCAAGCCAGTTAACAGCATCAGGAGTAGCGGAGTATATCACTGTGATGTCTCCTTTTGTATTTGTGGATCGGGCATTGCATCGTTATATGTTGTGCAGTTTATTCTGGATGACCACAAGCGCACACTACTGGAGAGTTTTTAATTTTCCATTTGTGCATCAGGTATCCGCGTCTGCCATGGTTTGTGCGGATGCAATTTAGGGTGGACTATGAGCTTCGTGGAAGATTTAACTCAGAGATCCTCTGTGTGGTCTGATGGTGTTGTTTGCAATTAGCAGTGAAACATCGTATCAAGTTAAATTTTTATTTAAAGCTTTTGTGACTGCAGGGATCCATATTCTTGGTTCTTTCGGTAAAGCCACCACGTAGAAGGGAAACAATAAAATAATAAAAATATAAAACAATTAAATTATCAGGACGTTTCGACTGCAACACAAGCAATCATCATCAGGTGTGAAACCCACAGCAAGAAAATTTGAAAAAAGTGCTAACGTTAAAAAAACCCGCCACTTTTTTCAAAATTTCTTGCTGTGGTTTTCACACCTGATGATGATTGCTTGTGTTGCAGTCGAAACGTCGTGAGAATTTTATTGTTTTATATTTTTATTATTTTATTGTTTCCCTTCTACGTGGTGACTTTACCGAAAGAACCAAGAATATAAACATCGTACCAAGTTGTTCAATGTTGTGGATTGCTTTCAAAAACATGCTAGTGCACTGAAGCATCAATTTGGCTGTATTAGGGTCTTAGGAGTGTGACACACATTGGCATTTTACACACGTGTCGATATAACCCAAAATTCAATCATGAATCATAATGGTTCAAAGCCTATGTGTTAAATTTGTAAAAAGATCCTTATTAATGTGCATACGTGATAACAATTGTTCGTATGGAGTTGTTGGCTTCAGCTGGATACCGATGAACACACACAATTAATGTCGTTCTGCCAATCTCTGAGCGAATACTTATACGCACATGAGATGAGAGACCGTCTATGACACATTTTACATAGCATGATCAAGTGGTGTCCAGTATGAGGCATCTGGCAAATACATCACAAGCATCACAGACATTGTTCTATCGGTTTGGATAAAAAAAAAAAACAATAACTAAATGGGCACTGATTGAGCGACGCTTTAAGACTGAGTAATGATTGATGACTGAATAAGGGCGCATTGAATAATGAACTCTTCTGTTATTTTGTCGCAGAAAAAGAACGACCACCTGGCGTACCGTTACCAGATACTAAAGGTACTTGGCAGAGGGCGTTTTGGCCAGGTGCTGCTTTGCTTGGACCACAAGACCAAAGAAAAAGTGGCCTTGAAAATGCTGCAGCACTGCATACGGTGAGATTGCACGATGGAAATAGCCACATTTATATCTGGATATGTGCCTAGAACACAACTTGTGAGATTCTAGATTTGATTCTAGATTTGAAGCTTTCGTGACTGCAAGGATCCATACTCTTTGGTTCTATTCGGTAAAGTCACGTAGGTAAAAAATAAAACAACAAAAAAACAACAAAAATCACGACGTTTCGGCCACAGCACAAGCGGCCTTCTTCAGGTGAAGGGACCAGACTGTCTCGAAGATCAAAAAAAAACTTGTGAGATGATTAACAAGTGTTACTTTCCATGAAAGCAGAACAAATCGGGATTAGAGCATATAGCCTTGTCTTCGGGGGCTCTGCTGGTGGTGTCATCCTAGTTTTTGTACATCCTCATGCCTCTTAAGCGTGCAATAACAAGAGTGTGGCGAGATGGGTTCACGGTTTCTCTCCATAACAAAGAAGAGGTCAGCAAAGACGGACCATTGCCAAGAAAGGTTCCGTCAGTGTTACTAATGAATTTGTTAAGTTGTTTTTTTTTACCTTGTGCGCTACTGCCAATGCAGTATCACATTTTATTCTTGTTGATTATTTTTTCTCCCACAGCACCTGGCAAACGGACGTGGAAAAAGAGCCGGAAATAATTCTGGCCCTGGATTCCACGGATCTAGAAAACAACCACATCATCAGACTCCACGAATCCTTCATGTTCAGGGGACATTTTACGATGGTCTTGGAGTTTGTCGGGTGAGAAGAAATCGCATCTCTGCAACGCCATCACATTAGTCTATTCGCACAGGATTCTCAGTTTTTTTACGTGGCGTGAAAGGTTATTGAGATGTTGGCATGCATATTCTTAGCTCTTTCGGTAAAGTCACGTTGAAGGGAAACAATATTGTTTCATATATTTTATTATTTTATTGTTTCCCTTCAACGTGACTTTACCGAAAGAGCTAAGAATATAAAATATATTTTTTATTATTTCATTGTTGCCCTTCTACGTGACTTTACCAAAAGAACCAAGAAACAATAAAATAATAAAAATATATTTTTTTATAAACCAAAAATATAAAAAATTTTTTTTATAAAAATGTGTTTTATTATTTTATTGTTTCCCTTCTACGTGGTGACTTTACCGAAAGAACCAAGAATATTAATCCCTGCAGTCACGAAAGCTTTAAATCAACATTTAATCTCAATTCATGTTTCTAAATGTGGAGGTAAAAAACCAGAAGAGCCAGAAGAAAATGTCCACGCGACCACGGGGGGAGACAAACTTTCAAACTCCAAATATAAATAATATACACAACTGTTTACAATTGCTCCCTGGGCCTTACTGGATACATTTGAGCTGAGTGGCACAATTGTGAAAAAAAACCCAGCCAATTAACATGAGATGTTTGCATAATAATTGGAAATAAAAGAAACTGCGAACTGACATAAGCTGCACATGAAGCTGATAGCTGCCATAAGGCCCTATCCCGCCCGTCAGCAGGATTCATGCACCATGTGGAACAGCAAACCGTCGCAAGGGGCTCCATTATATTTATCTGAACCCAATGAGCAGGTCATGTTTAATCATCATTCCCCTGGCAGAGTTGAGAATTGCCTTTTTTTACGTGAGCAGAAGCCTTAACCGCATTAAAGCAATCCAAAGCATTGATCACGAGGAAAATACCTACAGTGACCATTCACGATGTCCTGTTTTTTTTGTTGTAGTCAAGACCTGAGAAAGCAGCTCAGGATTGCCAAGCACTTTCCCCTTTCAAGAGTCAGGCTCTACACTCAGGCCATGCTGAAGGCTCTTGTCAAGCTCAAGCAGGAGTCCATCTTGCACGGGGACCTGAAGCCGGTGAGTGAACCCAAAATATCCGAAATGCATCATTCATTCAGTCCTTCTGTGTTATTGCATTGAGCCAACTGGTTGTCAGGACAAACTCTCGCGACTCACAAAATAGAAGTCAAAGACCACGCGACTCTTTGTTGTGCTACTCTTAAAATGCATGCTATTTACTAATTCAGAAATGCACTAAATATTTGGCTGAGGCTTGCTTAAACGCAGGGCATTGCGTATCTCTGCTTTCTTGAGAGCGAACCGCATATTATTTGATAAATATTCGAATTCACATTCATAATAATTGTGACAACACTGATGCAGCTATAATTACAAATGTCAACGTTAACGACACATTTTTAAGGTATAAATGAATGAGTGAACGACCTTCAACCGATATGCAAATTGTGGTGTTACCTTGCGTCCTGTATGCTTCAAAGTTGTACACATCAAGCACCTCTGACAAGAGCCACAACTTCTTTTCTTTCCAGGAAAACATCCTTGTCAAAAACCATAAAACCGGCAACATCAGAATCACTGATTTTGGCGTCAGTGCCAAAGTTACAAGGTCATGTAAGTGATTTCCCCTGTGTCTGGGTGTGTCTGTGGAGTTAATAGTGTAGGGAGAGGTCGTGTCGTGGTTAGATCGCTGCGCTATGAACCTAACGTATGGAGTTCGATTCCCGTGGTGCTGGCCACCCGTCCTTTTCGTGCCATTCCGGCCTTCATTGGTGCTCGCTGACAGCACTTGCCCCAACAGTCTGTTACAGGCTATACGGGGGATCTTTGTGGGGAGTGGAAGGGTAGTGGCTAGCGTGCTGTGCTTCAAACCCGGCATACGGGGTTCGATTCTCGCTCACGACCAACACCAGTGACGATTGCCTGATCCGGTCCTGGGCGTCCTCTAGGTCGACTCAGCCTCAAATTAGTACCTCTTGCAGTTTGTAAACATCGCCACTGGGTAGACAAAGGCGGCTGGATATGATGCTGGCCACCCTCTCTCCTGTGTTGCCGTGCCGGCCTGAATAAGTGCTCGTTAGCAGCACTTGCCCCGACAGCCTGTTAAGGCTATACGGGGAATATTTGTCTTTGGAGTAGTGGAATAGTGATTAGGACTCTACTACACTACACTCCCTGTAACACATTTTCAATTCCCAACCGTGCAAAACACTGAATTGGCATGTTTTGTTTATTTGACAAACCTTACGAATTGGCTGTGTTTGGAGGTGGCGGGTTTAACGACACATTTATATTTACGCGATGCAACCCCAAATAAGCCTATTATGCACTGGCAGTTGGTATTTAAACAGGGCCACGGTCTGCCGCATCGAAACGTAGCCTAAAAGAGCAGAAGTGGGTGCAAATGTAGCTGTCACGCGTGCATTTGTAGGTCCTCACTTAACCTAGCGAGACAAAGCATCTCAAAGAGTGGCATTCATGTATTGGCGGCTCTGAGACAATGGGGGAAATTCCACTTCCCCATGGTGCAACCACTTTAAACCACTTATTCAGGTGTTTAACTTTATCGCCTCCTAATCAGGATTTCAACTTACAACTTTGCAATCTGTGAGTCGAGCGCTCTATCGCGGCACCACTTGACCGGCAAATAGAATGAAATGAACGTGTGTGCATTGAAACACTTCGACGACGACACTGGACTTGTGTCTTCTTCTTTATTATTATTATTATTATTTATTTCTTTGACGTCTAGGACAGCTCCGCATTCCTTCCCACGTAAGCGCCGCTCGCTCCGCCTTTTACGCGGTGTGAGTTGTTGCTGTCCCGCGCACGGCTCGCTCCCCGCTCCCCGCTGGCAGACGGCGCGCGAAGAGGCGGCCCCGGGACCGCCTCGGGACCACCGACGTTCCGGAGGCGCGAGACGTTGCTCAGCTTCCAGACTGCCCACACTGACCCCGAGCCTCTTCCTGCTTCCGCCTTATAACCCCTCTCCCGCGTCACCAAGCCCCACCTCTAGCCACGCCCCCCTCCCCCCCCACCTTACGAACCCTCCAGATGGTTCCCCACGAGCACCCTTGAGCTCCGCCTATGAACTATGGCCCAGATGATCCCATCCACCTGATTGGCTAATGGCTGAAGCGGCGGAGCCTATCCCACCGATGGGCGACCGTCGGGGTGTACTCTCGTATTGCACTTTGTATGTGGAACGTCTTTCATGGCCCACATAGCCAGCCATGCCCTGTGCTTAAATGCGCCGATATGTGCGTGTGGTGAGCAGTTACCGGACCCTGTGGAACATGGCCATACATGGCGCCTGAGACGCTCCTGCTGCCTTTCGTGACATGCGCAGCAGACATGTGGTCCCTGGGCTGCGTGATTGTAGAGATTCTCCTCGGCTGCAGACTCTTCATCGGCAACTACAAGGATTTCCTTGGCCGAGCCATCAAGGTGCCTGAAACAGGAAATTCTAAGCGCATTCGTTATGAATTAGTTGCAATGCAGGGCATAGCTTATATCCTCGAATTCGCTAATAATGGCATACAGAATGTTACGGACTTAAATGTACGATTCATGGAATTTCATGGAGCTGTCTTCATCCTCTGGACTCATGCCTTGGTTAAAAAAAAAACGGTGCCCGGATGCCAATACATATATGTAGAATATACATATGTAGAATGGATGTCTTCATGTGAATAGCTACCATTGGGGGTTTACATTGGGGGTTTACTGACCATGCCAGACAGACTGCCACTGTGACAGACCCATGTTATGAAGGCGATATTTGTTGATTTTCATATAATTCATATATAAATATTAAGATAAGCAAAAGCACGTGCAGTAATTGTGCAAAACACCTTCAATTCATACTGTAGATGTTAAAAGTTATACTGCATGTAAACTGTGCTCGCAGTCAAATTAGCTCATGAATGCAACCTCAAATGTTCGCAGATCTTGGGTCTCCCACCAATGTCAATGATCTTGACAGATTTCAACTGGACCATTACCATGGGTGAGTCGAGTGAACGCTGGTTGCTATTTTTTGACGTCACATTTGTCAGACGAGCGTCCCTGTAATGTACTCGTCATCACCATCATCACCACGATCCACGGGTACATAGCCCGTAGGTGTCCACTGCATGTTTTGGCATGTCTCCACTTTCCTCTGTCTCGTGCCAATATTCTCAAGCAGTGGCCACATCAATCTAGATTTGAAGTTTTCGCGACTGCAGGGACGCATGCTCTTTGGTTCTTTCGGTAAAGTCACGTAGGTGGGGAAAAAAGCAATAGAAATATATATAAAAATTAATTAATTAAATCGCGACGTTTAGATTGCAACACAAGCAATCGTCATCAGGCGTGACAACCACAGCAATAAATATGTTTTTACTGAAGTGGGAGAGAAGCCAGAGTTAGGGCAGTTAAATAACTCAGAGAGGGGGAGGGGGGAAAGGGGAGGGGGCGAATGGGGAGAGAGAAAGAATCAAAAGAATATAGTGGCTACATCTTTTTGACACCAATCACTGATGCCATCGTCAAGCCATTCTTGGGCAGGTCTTCTTCATTTTTTCCAGTTCCGTTAATTTTTCCCGAAAAAAGCACACTTTTATTTTTTGTTACTTATTTGTGTCCCCATCCTACTACTACACGCGTGTGTGTGGACAAATAGTGCCAGTTTCATTCTCATCACTGCCTGCATCATCACGTTAATTGTTTTACGTGCAAACTTCTGTTTTTGCTTCTACGTTAGTCAGGGGCGGAGCCAGGATTTTGACTTTGAGGGGGGCTCACTTAAGTATTCTGAGATATCCAGCGTTTATGTTTTCCAATGGGCGCCACAAATTTATACAACTAATTTTATTGGATTTGAACGCGGAGTTTATTAATAGGTCGGAGCCGTTTATGTGGCTAATAAGTTTGATAAGTTCAAAAGGCTGCCGCTTAAGCAGCCTGCAGGGCAGCACAAGGTGGTAGCCTGCAGCATTTTGCAGCAGCCGGATTTCCGGTTATCCCGATTACCGACTTTCCCAAAATTTCAGGGGGGGCTGAGCCCCCCCCCCCAGCCCCCCCTGTGGCTCTGCCCCTGACGTTGGTCACTCTTTGGGTCAAGCTTCGATGCAGCAGTAATCCTGGAGCAATACATTTCGAGCGTACAATATCTGACCTCCGTCAGTCTTTGCACTCTCGTAAATCGTCCACAACAGTTTACGTCCAACGCTTGCTTCTTTTTTTTTCCTCTCTCCCTCACAAACACAGACAAGAATGGGTGCCCAATTGTCAACGGCAAGGTCATTGTCCCGAGCTGTTTACCCCTGGAGTCGCTGCTGGATACTTATGACAAGGAGCTACTCAACTTCCTTCGCGGCTGCCTTGAGTAAGAGCCCCAACTCCATGAAACTTTACTATCACTTGTTGCGCACTTTGTCATATCAGAGCAACGTTTCTCGCTTTTGTGCGTTCTTAAAATTAATTAGCCCAATTATCGTGAAGCCATTGAAGCTGTGCACTTTGAAATGTTGATTTAAAACCCATTTCTTTAGAATTGCCTTCGTGTTTAGATTGTTGTCCATCCCCCACACCTCCCGATTAGCGCGGTTGGCTGCGTACGGTGCTAAAGAAGTCCGACATGAAAGTTTGTTCTCCTATAACACGTGTTTTCGCAACGCGAATTGGATATGACGTGACGGATGTATTTGGGAACGCTTTATTTTTACAACGCCGATGCGAATCGGATATAACGCGACTGAGTGAACCGAGATACGTCACGCTAATAGGAATCAGCGGTTGTACGGCTGCCTCGGCGTAGCGTCACGAAAGGCGGGATGCTGCTGGATGCTTCCAAATGCTGCCCACACGCCTCGGTCGTTGTTCAGCCTGCGTACGCATCTAACGCGTTATCGCGGACTGTGCTTTCACCTACATTATTTACAGCAGCGCAATTTGTTTCCATAATACGGTGTTCTTCAGGAACGCAGCTGCCGCGTTATTGGAGAACACACTGTACACGCATGCTACGGAGGATACGGTTGGCAATTTATTGGGTGTGCCTCAACCCCCTCCTCATGAGCAGAATAAATGTGGACAACGGGGCCCTGACGATCCCCCGCGTGCATGTTGGCAGGTGGGACCCCGCACTCCGGCTCACACCGGAGCAGGCCTTGGAGCACGACTGGGTGAGGGGCAGCGAGAAGGCGCAGGGCAGCGCTGCAGTGCCAAGCGTCGACGTTCCACTTGGCCAGGCAGCGGCCCCACAGGCACTCAACGCGGACCCACAGGCACTCAACGCGGACCCACAGGCACTCAACGCGGACCCACAGGCACTCAACGCGGACCCACAGGCACTCAACGCGGACCCACAGGCACTCAACGCGGACCCACAGGCACTCAACGCGGACCCACAGGCACTCAACGCGGACCCACAGGCACTCAACGCGGACCCACAGGCACTCAACGCGGACTCACAGGCACTCAACGCGGACCCAGCTCCAGCAGAGTCACAACTGTCGGACGACAACCCTCAGTCCCATGGGATCCCGGAATCCGTGACTCCTGTGGGATGCAGTGTTGAAGAATTTGTGACAGTCAGGAGCCAACAGTGAGTCTCCGCATGCAAGCGCATAATTAAGGATGTTTTTGTTGGTTGTGCTATCGTTAAGCCACAACCAAGTGTGTACCTGTTTAAATGAGCATTAGGCAATTTTCACCTCCGTCATTAAGCCTAACCCACTGGTGGAAATTCCACCTACAGTAAAACCTTGGATTGCGAGTAACTTGGCCTGCGAGTGTTTTGCAAGACGAGCAAAATGTTTTAAGTGAATATTAATTTGATAAACGAGCGAGGTTTTAGCAATACGAGTAGTAGTACGTATACGCTTTGTACTGCCGAGCGTCACGTGATCACAACTGATATACGAGCGCTTTGATATACGAGTGCTTTGGATTACAAGCACGTCTCTGGATCGAATTATGCTCGCAATCCAAGGTTTTAATGTACCTATATCTCCTTAAAACATCCACTGCTGATTTCCCACGAAGTGATAATACAGTCCATTATGTATGGGTAATACACGTACATCTTTCAGTCAAACTACCACCACCAAGAGAAACATTCTGTATCCGAAAAGACAAAATATCTGTTTTGGAAATGATAAACATGAGGATTCTGTTTTTTAGGGGTCCTATATTGGTATAAGCTAACATTTTTATGAAAATTAACAAAAATGTTACGTACACAATTATCCAGAGGATATTTCGGTAAATATTTCATCACCCCCATCATCCATTTTATTTATTATCATCAGCACGAACCATGGGTAGATAGCCTGTAGGTGTCCACTTCACATTTCACCACTTGTTTCAACTTTCCTCTGTCTCGTGCCAATATGCTCAAGCAGCGCATCTCTTTCTGGCACCAAAGCCATTCTCTGTTAGGTCTCTTTTCAGTTCCTTCCATTTTCCCAAGCAACACGCTTTTGATTTGCCTGTTGCCTATGCTAAACGTGTCCAAATCGCGCCAGCTTCCTTCTCACCAATGCCTGCTTCACGAGGACTCCTTCCACGTGCAACCTTTTTTTCGTTACTTCGACGTTGGTCACTCTTTTTAGTCCACTTTGGGTGCCAGTATTCCTCATGTAGCAATACATCTCAAATGGCCAATATCTAATCTCCTATCAGCCTTTTGTTTTCTATCGTGGAAAAATATAAATCCCAAATTTTGAATGTGCTCCATCCAGCCCGTTGGTTCTCTCGTAAGTGCTCCACTCCCTGGTCCCTCCGTTTCATGCGGCATCTTGAGACACGACCGCAATTTTCTGCTGACGTGATTCCAAATTGTAAACTGCGACATTCAGTCGCAGTTTACAATGTTCAGTTTCACCACTGGCCCTGCTGCTCGTTTTCAGCGTGGAAATGCTTTGACCGTCGAGTTGCATTGCACAGGGTGGCCCAGGTGTCTTGTGAACCCCAATTAGTTGAGCAGTAATTATTCATTTATGTCTTCACACCCATTGGTATGGCAAAACGATGAATCTTTGGTGATTAAATGGGGGGTCACGAGACATCTGGATCGCCCTGCAGTAGGCAAGCACACCTAGGAATGTGTGAAAGGCGGACGAGGCATGACGATCAAACGCGTGTCTCTCTTCCAGGCTGGCTCCCACACTCTCTCCCAGCAAGAAAGATCACGGCAATGATGAGAAGGAGAAAGAAGTCACCGGCATTTCAAGAAGGATGTCAGGAAGGAGACGTGTGCGGGGATTTGCCGGCGTGCGAAAGATATTCCGGGCATTTTTCAGCTTCATCCGCAACTGCTGCTGCTGCGGCTGCAGCTGCGGTGTGGACGAATGAAGACTCCATCACAGAACCGGTTCGCACCTAGACAAAGATCTCCCATATTAGAATTAACAGATTGATGGGGGCAAGTGCTGTGAGAGAGCGCCTATGAAGGCTGGCACGGCACGTCACAAGGTGGGTGGCCGCCGCCACAATTATCATACATTACACCGGGTGCTTGTTTAAGGCTGAGTTGATCTAGGGGAGGCCCACGACCAGTTCACATAATCGTCACCAGTGTTGGCCGTGAGCGGGAATCAAGCTCGGGTCAGTCGGGTCAAAGCACAGGGCACACGAGCGACACACCTTGCTTCGTCTCGGGTGCTCTGGCCCTTGATAAACCTTGCCTCGCCTGGGTTTGTGCCCAATACAGGTGACGTCACTGGGGGATGACGTCAACCGGAGTGGAGGAGGCGGACACCTGACCCTGGACCCCAAGACGTGGCCATCCTGGAACCGCCTACCAGACCACCTCTACACACACCACGCACACACACACCACGCACACACACCCCACGCACACACACCCCACACCCACACACGTCCCGCACGCCCCACGCACACCCTGCGCACACACCCCATGCACGCCCCACACGCACACACCCTGCGCCCACCACGCACGCACACACCCCATGCACGCCCCACACCCCACACGAAAATGCCCCACACGCCCCACACACCCCACACACCCCGCGCACAAACCCCATGCACACGCCCCGCGCACACGCCCCACACACACACCTCACACACCCTGCGCACACCACGCACGCACACACCCCATGCACGCCCCACACCCCACACGAACACGCCCCACACACCTCACACACTCCACACACCCCACACGCCCCATGCGCACGCCCCACACGCCCCGCGCACACACCCCACGCACACACCCCACACACACACCACACACCCACCTCACCCACACACACTACACTCACACTGTTGTATATATATATAGGTCTTATGAAAATTGATGAAAATAATGAAAATTAAATGAAATTAGAAATTTGAAATTATGTGTATCCGAAATTATGTTAATTAGTGTAATATGTGCATAAATTATGCTGATTCGAGAGATAATCGTATTAATTTATGCGAGTGGGCGTGGTTATGATAATGTAGGTCGTTATGGATTATCAGGTCGAGCCTCGGTGACGAAGGTTGGTTATTAATTGGAACAACGCAATTAATCGTATGCAGTGACGCAGGCGTTGTGAGCGTAAATGAGAGAGAGGCAATTCGACTCTGCTCTTTAATTCCGTATTATCGATAAGGATACGATTACTCTCGATTGAACATGATGAATTATGCGTTATGGATTATGTGTGGTGATAGTGTGCTTATGATAGGTCCCCAGGATTCAGATCTCATATGCAGAACAATATTATGCAGAATTTCAGGAAGAATCACACGCAAACTTCTGCTTTAATCAATTTTATTTTCTAGCTAACTTTAATTTTTGGATAATATGAAAACTCAATCTCGGGATTTTGGAATTTCAACACAGCGTTAACATGATACCATCACGATTGCGTTGTTTCACTTTGATAACGGCACCTGTGGTTAATTCCCGACGCGTAACGCAATCGATCGGTTGTTGAGAGAGAGATTAAAACATGCAACTATTCTATCAAAACCTTAACCTTATAATATGTAAATTCGTATTTCAACATTGCCCACACAGTACCACATCCATTCATAGACCTTCAAGTCAATTCTTATCACGTTGTTAACAGTAGGACGATTCGTTATTATGCAACTCAATGACAGCAGTATTTTTCGTTATGAATTGATTTTTAATGCACCACCTTGGAGTGGAAACCCTTCTTGATTATCCCGATATGCGTATCGTGTGTCTTCTTTATCACTGGTTCAATTCTTTGCGTAAAGCAGACGCCGAGGTTAGCATCTCTGGTGTCCAAAATGTGTTTCCTGTGTGTTGCGGCGCAATGGGGGAGTGAGGGGGAGAGTGTGGGGGAGGGGTTGCAAACGAACGGCTTGTCACAGTTTCTGTCCACCGCTGGCTGGATGAGTCAGCACGATGCTCGCCGTCGTCGCGCCGATGGGTGTTGAGTGCGGGGCCGCTGCCCTCTCGGCCCTGGTGACGTGAAGTTGCGCGTTGTGGCACGCTGGTGGCACACTGTTGGCACGCGCTGGTGCTGATGCTGGTGCTGATGGCACGCTGTTGGCGCGCGCTTCCTCTCCTTGAAGATGCGCGAACGCGCCCGTGCTGGTTCGCTGACAGCAGTTTCTCTCCACTGCTGGCTGAGCTGCTGCACGCTCTTGCTTGGAGTTGCTGGCCGCGCTCTTTCTCCTTGAAGATGCGCGAACGCGCCCGTGCTGGTTCGCTGACAGCAGTTTCTCTCCACTGCTGGATGAGCTGCGCCGGCGCGCGCTCTTTCCGCTACTGTAGTATCTGACGCTGCGCTCGCGGGCGACAGGTCAAGTTTTTCTTCTGCTGAGTGAGCCGAGTCGCACGCGCTCTCTTTGTTGAGGTTGTTGGCGGCTGTCCAAGTTTTTCTGCTGCTGGTTGCCACGTTGCACGTGCTTTCTCTGTGGAGATGCTCGAGTGCTCTCAGCGCTGATTCGCTGATACTTTGTTGGCGGCTGGCCAAGCTTTTTCTTCTGTTGAGTGAGTTGATTCGCACGTGCTCTCTCTGTTGAAGTGCGCGAACGCGCCCGTGCTGGTTCGCTGACAGCAGGTTTCGTCCACTGCTGTATGACTCACTTTTGTTGATACATCGCGACTCAGCGATCCTCGCTACTCAGCGAGGATCGGAGCCAGCCGCTCCATGCAACTGCTCGTCCTGTGGACATCTTGAATCGCTGATCTGTCTTGACTGACTTAACTGTACTTTTTGAAAATGCGCTGACCGTTATGTTCAAAGACATTCTTCTCTCTGTGCAGTGAAGGGGGGGGGGGGGGGGGCGTGGTCTGTGTGTGTGCGTGTGTGTGGCAATTATGACATGGTTCTGTTCGGGTCTTCCTCAAGCCATAAACCATCAAGGAAACAGACGCTTCGATTCATCTCGAAGGCGTCTGTCTGTCGACGCTGTTCATCCAGAGAGAGGGGCGTGTTCCCCCCCCCCCCCTTTTTCGTACACGTTTCCGACGCACAAAGAAATGGTTAAGATTTTTAAAGTTTAACATTTCACATCACAGTTGGTATCTTATCATACGCAGTTATGATCCTACTTGTGATTCATAGTATTTGATTTATTTCCAAGTGAAGATGTTCTCTCGAGTATATATTCTTATCATGTGTTGCGGGGAGAGACAAAGGTGGTCGGGGTTTCTATCTCTCTATACTTTGAGTTGACATCGCTCAAATATCATTTCGACTCCACATTCTACCAGCCTAATCCACCCCGTTACCTTGGCTCTTACTTAGTTTATTAATTTTCGTCACTCTGTGTGTCTTATCATATATAAATGTGTGGCGGTTTATTTAACTTAAAGTTCGCTCGCTCTTTTGCTGCCCGTGTGCAGGGTGGGGTGGGGCCACTATTAAGTCCCGTGTGTGGCAAATGGTTCCTGCGATAACGATCTGTTTGCCCTGGCGTGAAATTCCTCTCTCGCGCTCTGCGGGAGAAACAAAGGTGGTTGGGAGTACCTATCTCTTTATACTTTCGACTTTATATTTCTCAAATACCATTTGGTCCCATGTTCGCCAAGACTCGTGTTTGTAACTACGTCCTCCCGACACCCCTCTCGGTTTACCGAGGTTTGCATTGTTATGATGGAATTATTAAGAAGAAAAATAATTTTCATCCTGAGTTTTAAGAGGTCCGTTTCTTGATTGTTGGAATCCATATGCCTTGGTTCTGTAAGGTTCTATCATGGAATGTCGTGTAAGGTCAACACATTATTCTTAATTTTATGTGTGACTGATGTGTAGCCACTTCTTTAACTTAAAAACGTGTTCGCTGGCTGTTGTGTGTGTTTTCTCATTAATCCGTCTGGCTAGCTCCAGATGGCCCCTTGTGATAAGGTGTGGTTCCTGCTTCTCCGCGCTGCGAGAGAGACATAGGTGGTCGGGGTTGCTTGGGATATTGTTTAAACTCTTTCGCAAGTTTGCCCGTTGTCTCATTCCTTGTTGAAAAAGTTTGATGCGGCTCTGTATTTTGTCTCCAAGCTTTGTTTTAACAGTAAAAGTATTAAAGGTGAAAATCATTTGATCGCGAATTAATTATTGGATAAGGATTCACTGATGTGTCTCGTGGCCTGTTCTTAATTGGAGTGAGCGCGAGGACGCTAACTTAACTTATTCTTGTTATTGCATTTTAAATTTTAACCGTTGTTTTAATGACAAAGGAAAAAAATATATGGTTTAACCCGTGGGCGTTCTCGTTTCTGGATTGCGGAGGGCTTCCCTCTGCGTGACCTCCCTTAGGGCACATCAAACTCTTGTTCATCTGGAGATCTTCGCAGATAGCTCCTAACATCCTCGCCTCGAGAGTTTTATTATTTCTTTATTTATTAATGGCTTGTTTATGATCGACATCTGGTTTTTCGTGTGCCTGGCTTACGGGTTTTCGTTTGTTAAAAAAAAAATTGATATATAACGTAAAATATTATTATTAATATACATTTTGGAAAAGGCTCATATACAACAACACACCACCTGCACACACCCCACACACACACCACACAACCACCTCACCCACACACACTACACTCACACACCACCTGCACACACACACACAGACACCTCGGCTAGCCCTTAGGTCAACTGGAACTCACAAACCGAACCTCTCCGCCTGGGTTTTCATCCCGGCAACCTATCGCGTGACCTGGCCACGGGTTTCCTATGCGAGAGAGAGAATTGGCAACGTTGGTTGTTAGATGGAAGCCCCCGGGCCCCGTGATAAAGCATGGGCCTGAGTTCGACGATTACGACAATAAAAACCGTTAAAATGTTATCCGAGTGCGGTGTTTGACATTGTGTGCGTGGCGAGTCGCTTGGGGAGGTGTACGCTACAGTGGACATAACCATGGCAGGCAGAGGCCATGCGCTGCGTTAATTTCCCCTGGCATTAAGTCGCCGGCACGGCTGGTGAGGAAAACTCTTCAACCTCGCCGTGGATCTTGTGGCGGAGCAGAGGGACAGGAGGCTGGGAGCACGTGGTATGTGGCCCTTAGAGCAAGTGGTGTGGTGAACCGTAATGTGTGAAGGCCGTTTTACAGTTCCTCTTTAATGAAGCTAATACATTCGATGTCTGCAACATGAATTGCTTTCATCACTCCATCTTCTCGGTGGATGTACTCTCTCAGCCACATTCCATTCAGTAGACGACAGTCATTTCTGTTCCATAAAGTGATTTGCCAGATTTTAATTACCTAATTTAAACTCACAGGTGTACGTCCTGAAAGAGTTGTTATATCATTAGCAAAAACCACGAAAACATGATGCATTCTAAAAACATGGCAGGAGGCAATAGCCATTGCCATCACCAAACCAGGCAAGCCAATCAACGACCCAGGAAGCTAGAGACCAATATCACTCCTGTGCATGACCTATAACCTCCTGGAACGCATCATCCACTGGAGAGTCAGTGATTCGGCCTGGGATGCAGTTGCTGTGACCAAGCTTTTGGCCTTTGCGACACACATCGAGGCCGCATCCCAGAAGAAATCAGCGCAGGCCTTTGTGAACTTGTCATCAGCTTTATGACACCGTCTGAATTAACGGCTTCATGTTAAAGCTCGCAAGGACCATTCCCGACCTCGAAACAATATGCCTAATGAGAACTATGACAAGAAATAGGCGACCATGTCTTTATATGGGCAACAAATCCAGGTCACCTCGGATCCCCAACAATGGATTTCCACAAGGTTCAGTACTTGCGCAAATGCACTTCAACGTCTACATGAGCGACATGGAAAACCCACCGGGTCACACAAATTTGTATGCGTGGATGACCCTGCCCTAGCAATGCAACCAGTCAATTTTAGCAACATCGAATCCAGTCTGAACAAAGAGCTGAACACCATGGGGGAATCTTCTTTGGTTCTTTCGGTAAAGTCACGTAGAATGAGAATAAAATAATAAAATAAAACAATAAAATTATCACGACCTTTCGGCCACAACACAAGTGGCCTTCTTCAGGTGAAAGGAACAAACCTGTCGGGACGACAGAGCTTCAATGAACGTTGTTAATATTTGTGCATCTTTTAAGCTGGTTGAGAGAAGTGAGGCACCTTGACAAAGGGGTTTACATATCAAACAGGAGAATTTAGCATTGAAACAGTTGATGGATTAGCTTGTGACTGGTCACAGAAATAGCTGTGTTAAAGTCAAAGCCTACACATCCACAGAGGCACCTCGTACATGGACGCCAAAGGGGCTGCAATAACTCAACTATCATAAAGTAAATATTCCATGGGGGAATATTTCTGGATATGGAGGCTCAAGCCAAATTCCCCACAAAACTGGTCACTACATTTTGACTTAAAACTTTCGTTCCTGCAGGAATTCATATTCTTGGTTCTTTCGGTAAAGTAATTAGTCACTATGCCATCTTGATAACAGAAGCGCGCAGCACACTCTGAAAGTGACTTTCTTCGGGAACACCGTGCGACACGACCCCATTGCAACGGAATCTCAGAGTGAAGCTGGACCATAAGCTAACCATATGGTCCAGCTTCACGTAATACTGTGCACCAGCATAGACGAGAAGTAGTCACAATCGACTTGTTGATGTCCAACTGAACACATCAATGTAGTGTATCACTGGGAGCCTCAAGTCGACCCCCAACACCCTGGGCTGACTGCGCTGTCACAAATATCTCCCCCACCCACCCGCCACGATGCTGCAAACCCTCCGGGAAGTCCTGCAAATCGAGGGATTACAGTCGCCTTCCCATTCGTCAGGAAATCAATAAACGTCGCTTGAAGTCACGAAAGCTATTTTGGACCCATGCGCTTAACCTTCAGCAATGCGAGTTCAACCCCGATGAAGCTTGGAGAGCTGAATGGAGTTAAAAAGATCTCATAAACGAACACCTTGTTAAAGACTAAACGCCAAATATCTCTGGGTTTGATCTTCTCCGAAGCTCACGGATCTACCCTAAACCGTATCATCACAAACTATGGCAGATGCGGATACCTGATGCACAAATTTAAAACTATCTAGTGTGCGACTGTGGTCATTAAAACAGACCATACAACATTTAAAGATGCAATGCCATCTCCACGAACTCCTGACGTGGTTATCTGCACTTGACCACCTGAATGTGAAATTGTAGTTGTTGCTCTGTCATCTACATCAGCCATACGAAAGAGCAGCAGCATCAGCCATGTTGGACAAAGTCCTCGCCAAGGGTGTGGTCTCTCTCACGATCCTCAGCTGCATTCTACTTCATTATATTGTTATCTGTCGAATGCAGGGCATCAGGCAGGCTGATGTATCTACGCAGAGTTTTGGGTGTTAGTCCTTTGCAGGCATTAATGGGTTTCTCCAGGCACTCTCATTTTAACACTGGATTGTCAGGATGAAAAATCGAGAACGTTTCTTCTTTTTTAATGAAAGGTACAGGTTCTTATTGCGTATGGCATTATGTTAAGGTGCTAGATGTCAATGACGTGGTCTGCTAACTTAACATGAGGGCTTCAGCCGAGAGTTTGTTGTAGTTTTGCTATTCCTCTCCATGGAAGGAGCACATAATACAGTTGATTATCACGTGATGTATAGTTTGGGTTGGATTTCTGCATTCATACGACTGTGTCTTGTCTTTCATTTCCATTTATACTGGTGTAGTGTTCGATTTCACTCGGATAACTTCTGTCTTTCTTCGAACACCGCTTTATTTACAACTCTCAGCATGTCCTCCACATTCCACAGTATCCTGGTCGCCACGGCTCGCTCACCGTGCTTCACTCGACTCGCTCGCCACCTTTGTCTCTCCACTCCCCCACGATTACTTCGCTTACTCCGCCGCTAACTTCTTCGTCTCTGTTCACCGCTATCACCGTCACTATGCTCTCTCCACTGCTAAGTGCTTCGTCTCTGTTCACCGCTATCACCGTCACTATGCACTCTCCACTGCTAAGTGCTTCGTCTCTGTTCACCGCTATCACCATCACTACGCTCTCTCCACTGCTGGCTATTCTCTATGCTCTCTCCACTGCCGGCTATTCTCTTCTTCGCACACAGCGTCTTCGCACACAGCGTCTTCGCACACAGCGACTTCACCCTTCAACTCTTAACTCCAACTCCTCAACTTCAACAACCTTCTCCAAGCTCTCCAAGCTCCAACTCTCCCTCTCCAATTGCCGACCCCCCAATTTATCCCCGCTCTCATTACGCCCCCAATTAATTAGTCCGCGTCCCAACGGCACTCCGCGTGACCGTACACCTGTTTCTCCTCCAGACCTTTAGGCGCCGCTCTAGCCTTGGCAACAGCTCCAACCAATCACAGCCGTCCAGGGCTTTCCCAGCTTAATTGCCCTAACATAACCTGCACTGTATTCGCCTTCACTACAGGCTGACCCAAGATAACCCGTACTGTCTGTGTGATCATGTAATCACGCCCCCTCCACCACGCACCTTCCTACTCCACTACACGGGTAGGAACCTCCTGGTTACACCAGCCCACAAGGGATTATTCTTTCCATCCGTCGTGCATCCAAAAATGGGAGGGGTGGGGCTGGGTGGAGAGGGGAGGGTGGGGGAGGGGCTGGGTGGGGAGGGTGGGGAGGGGCTGGGTGGGGAGGGTGGGGCTGGTCAACCCGTGGTGCCCTTATAAAACTCAACATTTAACCTACTCACGCCGGCTTGTGCCCGCCCTCACAGCCGGGCATATTTGCGGAATACACCACGTGGTGCCGCCGTTGACCCTGGCCATTGACCGAGCAGACCAACGTTCCTACCAGCTCCCTCCGCAGGAATGTGTTGAAGGAGATGTGTGCATCTGCCTGTTGATGCGATTCTGGTGCGATTGATGGTTACGCCACCAGGTGTCTTAGAGAAATGTCAAAGCCAGGATGTGCGATGATTGGGTTGCGAATTAGGTGTTTATTTTAGAGGTTCTCATTCCACTGTTCACCACCGTTCTGCCAGATCTGGATGAGAAACCTTTCTTAATAAATGAAATGAAACTTTCTTACGCGATACTGCATCAGCAGTGTTGCACAAGGAAAAAAAATAATCACATTTTGCAGTAACATGGTCCGAAGACGAAAATATGTATAATAAGAAATGTTTTAAAAGACAAAGGCCCTCCAAAGCAGTGAGTAATAGTTGGATACTGAACGATTCACCATGCATCCATAGTAAATTCAATATTTTATGCAGTGTTAAATTGGCATATTCCAATTTGCCATATTGCAATTTAAGACCCCTCATCTGGAAATGTTCTTAAAAGTAAACGCCTTCATGTTCTCCCCGTGGTTGCGTATCTCATTTCACAAGGCAACATATCTCTTGAAGCACACTATTAAAGTCACTCACACATCGGGCTTAACACGAACTTTCAACTCTCGAATCATTCCTCACTTTACGAACAACTATACAACTATGAGTTCGGAGCAGACTATGGATCAACGCCGAATATATATTCCAACGTCATCCACTTTATAGCTAATCGGGATGCAAGTTGCATAATATAACTAAATATATGGTTTAGTTATATTAACATAAAAAATAATGAATGTGATGTCCGACAGCTAATTCGTTAATGTGTCTACACAAAGGACTAGTGTGGACACTGCAGCTGCAGTACGATTTATTTGTTGTGCATTATAATCAACGTGAATCTGTCCCTCTCAATTCATTTTTCAATTATGATTCGTGAAGCTTGCGAGCAAGGATGCCAGTCTAGGAAAGATTACACAGCTTATAATTCGAAGAGGAGGAGCACTCTACAATCACCCGACTTAAGTAACGTGATGAAATCTAAATTATCCACGGAGAATGCCCCCTCCTTCTGCGGTAGCATGCACCTGCATCAGTAACGTTGTTTTGAAAACGCACCACTTACTCTATCCCTTGTTAACCATGTACGCCACCTTAACGTATCTGCTATTTCAACATGCATGCTCAGAGAAATTACTTAAACTCGCTCCTGTACAAAAATAAAGCAGTCAAGCAATTTGGATATTGACCTCTGATGACGAATGCAAGAAGAGGACTTGAGACCCTGATTTAATCATAAGCGGCTGAAACCCGGAATGAAACCCAACATCTATTAAAAACTAATTTTTTTATTTATTTTGATCAGGTAGGGCCCACTGAGCTATAAAGCTATTTTTTTTCCCAGAAGTAACCTGGCCACATTTGACGGTTCAACGAAGTGGCTTATTGCGTGGAAATTCATAGCAGGTAAGTAGTTTAACAAATATGCTTTCGCGACCAATATTATTCATAATAAAAGTTTTTGGGTTAGATCACGTTATTTATGAATGTGTCGTAACCCTCCACCACCCGACACGGCCAATCAGCAAAAAAAAGTGTCACGTTGACAAAAGACAAATATTTCGCTACTTTAGCCCACCGGTGTGTTGAAGAGTGAATCCACAACATTTACAGTTTGAGTACGACGTTTTGCTGGTAATTTCATCCAGCATCATCAGGCAATTCGCCAGAATGGTAAAGCCCTCGCTTGCTCTCGGTCTTGAAGCAGGTAAGTACTCTAAACGCGTGGTTTTAAATGCGGAGGGAAAAACCGGAGGACCCAGAGAAAAATTAACGCGAGTGCGGGGAGCGAGAGAGAACATGCAAACTTCAAATATACGGCCATCAGGGTCGGGATTAAACACACGACATCCTCTGTACCAGGCTTGGATTACAGTGAAAAAGGTGTCAACCCGAAAGTGGAGCTTAGGCCCGGATGAGTGAGCTCAGGGAGGTGTACATCTCGCCAAAGTCGGGACGCGTCAGTGGGTCCTCATGCCAGCAGGAGGACATGACGCGGTGCACGGCATCAGGGCAGACGCTTGGACGGGGTAGGCGGATTCCCTGCTTCAGCAGCTCAACCACCTCCCTGTGCGTCTTCCCTACAGGGGTGGTGGGGTCGGGGGGGGGGGCGGGGGGGGCAGGAGATCGGGTGGGGGGGGGTAAACAATGGAGGACACGGAGCAGATGCCGTCACAGTTTTATACCCGTCGGATAGCACGGTTATTAAAAAAAAGATCGCGGTCAAGAGGTGGGCACCATACACAGTCAACCGTGCTCATCGGAGGTCTGGGGGCAGGACAACAACACCGCACGGTTAGCCAAACAAACAGTTAGGCAAGTAGCGAAATCGATTTGTACGCTCGTGATATATTCATTACGTATACGTCAATAATTATGCACGTTATACGCTAATCGTACCTTCAACATGACGGAGTAAGTAACAGAGTAGAGATGAGGCGTAAAAAAACAAAAACGTGAAACGGCAAATGATGCGATGAAATTTTCAGATGACGTCATTAATTGCAGCAGGAAATCATTCTTCTAAAAGGCGGCGATTATTCAAATGACTGTGGGGTGCCGTGAATTGGTGCGGGCCATTTGAACCTTTGTAAGGGAGGGTGCCGTCCGTGTAAATCTCGAAGAGCAGCACCCCGAAAGACCAGGAGTCACACTTGGACGTCCAGACTTTGGTAGTGAACGCCTCGACGGCACACCAGCGTGCGGGCAGCATATCTCCTGCACACCCACAGGTAAGGCAGTGCAGCGTGTAGATTTGCAATCCAACCGCATAGATCTTTGGATGATATCCCTCCTCGTACACCGACTCTGGCAACCAAATGAGGGTACGCGCCTGAGAGGGCCTCTACCGTGTGCAGATGGAGCGATGGAACAGCTTTTGCGCAAGTTCTAGGCGGATTATATTATTCCATAGTTATTCACCGACTTACTATTCCGCGATTTTTGGCTACCCACGAATCGCATCTGGAACTCTACACGATTATATCGAGAGAGAGAAAGAAAGTGGTGAAATAAAGTGATGAGAGATAATGTGATGAGAGATAAAGTGATGAGAGATAAAGTGATGAGAGATAAAGTGATGAGAGATAAAGTGATGAGAGATAAAGCGATGAGAGATAAAGTGATGAGAGATAAAGTGATGAGAGATAAAGTGATGAGAGATAAAGTGATGAGAGATAAAGCGATGAGAGATAAAGTGATGAGAGATAATGTGATGAGAGATAAAGTGATAAGAGATAAAGTGATGAGAGAGAATGTGATGCAACATCATAATTTAAAGTGAGTTCATTTTGAAAGTATTATTAACACTTTAATAATATATATTTTTATTTAATCTTGATTTGAAGCTTTCGTGACTACAGAAATCCATCCTTTTTGGTTCTTTCGGTAAAGTCACGTAGATATAAAATAAAATTGATCACGACGTTTCAGGCACAACACAAGCATCCATCATCAGGTGGGAAAGTCGTGATTTATAAGAACCAAAGAGTATAATTCTTATTTACTTTACGTTTTTAATGTTATTGTGTTCTTTAGATACTGTTCATGTGTTTAATAGCTTGTTTATGTTTTTATTGCTATTCGCGGGCATCTGTGGAACGTATCCCCTCGCGAAAAACAAGGGGATACTGTTCATCGCGGATTTGAGAGAGGGTAGTGATGGCTTGGGCAGGTCTTCACCCAGCAGTGGATTGACCATGGCTGATGATGATGATGAATGGAAAGTAACTACAGGAAGTAACTGAAGGACCGTGATGCTTCGTTACATGCTAAGTTCTTGCACACAGAGACCAATGATGATGATCGTGGTGGCGATGTTTGAGACGATGCCAGTGATCCTGCTTGCTACTGCTGCTGATGATGACGCTGGTGATTCATAATAGGTGTAAAGACGCATATATTAGTCAATTACTATCGATTATTTCATCTAAAGATTAACACATCGCACGTGTAAAAAGCTATATTTTTCCAAACTTGATTTGGAGCTTTCGTGACTTCAGGAATTACTCGTTGGTTCTTTCTGTGTATATTCTTCCAATTCGTTTGTCGTATGAAATCGTGCCACGTGACCCCTGCAGCCACTAGAATCTGCTACGTCCCCCACAGTTTTGACAATTCTTGAATCAAATTGCGACCGTGAATAACAAAAGACTCCTTCACCTTTAATGCAGCTGCTGCTGCTGCTGATGGTGACGATGATGGTGGCGCCGGTGATTTTTGTGAAGATACAAATGATCGTGCCGCTGATGCTGATTGTAGTGCCGGTAACGGTGGGAATTTTGGTAATAATGGCAACGCGACAACCGATCATCAATCTCCTGGTCTACAGAGCAACGACACAATGCTGCTACCGATGATGATGATGATGACGATCACAAGGACTGAGTCGTCACCTTCACTGATTTGATACACCTCGCCCGCGAGCTTGCGGACGAGCTGGAATCCCGCGATCTTGCAGCCGAAGCCGTCGTCGAGAAGAATGTTGGCCGCACGAAGATCAAGGTGCACGCAGCCCTCTTCCTCCAGGAAGCGCATCCCCTCGGCCACCTCGAAGGGCATAAAAAAAAATATCACTTCACCAACTACCACCGCCGCCACCAAATCACCGTGAACATGCTCGATCTCGTCAGCAGAGCTGAGCCTGGTTAACGCCCGGTGGTTGGGATTCTCCTGGGAACACGAGGCGTTGAAGGGCTGGGATACGAGGTGGTCAGGATACGGCAGCCAGGCATCAGATTGGTAATTGTAGATTCACTTCCAGACAAGACATTGCCTGCAAAAAGATTGTGCGAGATTTGTCCGCTCCAATGTGATATCAGAGTTTCCCTTCTCCTACGTACAGTCGATTCACAACCATGTCCCTCAAGTGCTTGCCGAAGCTGCATGGAATTCCGGGTGCTGAAGAATAGATTGAGGTCGCACTCATGGCACACCAAGTGCTTGCCACAAATGAACCGCAACACCTCGCTGATCTCACCAAGGAGCATAAACCATCACGCAACCATCAAACAAAGACGGTCACTGCATCGCGCGCATTCAGATGCTTTTCTGCGGCCACCTGGAAGACTCTTCCTTCCGATGTTAGGAAGCCATTGGAGCTATGCACTTTTAAATCTAGATGGAAAACTGATTTTATTAGAACTGCTTTTTGTGTTTAGTTCGTTGTCCTTCCCCCGCACCTCCAATTAGCACGGTTGGCTATGTGCGGTGCGAAATAAGTTCAACATACATACATGCACACATTTCTTCTTACGTATCATCTGATAAAACCCCTCTGTGTTATTTGAGGAGGGCTTCCCAACGTCTACCACGTGGGGGACGTGCACCAATGCCACTGTATCCCGTCATGGGAATATGGAATTTCCACCAATGGCTTGGGACCACCGACTATGGATGTGAGTGTCGTCTCGTGCTGCGTGGGCCATCACACCTGTCCTGCCACTACGTCCACTCGGCCGTAACAAACAAAAAACGAAGGGTACCTCGGCAGCCATTTTGAGGTAGTAACGGTCACGGTTGGAGGAAGATTTCTTCTCGAGGAAGGCCAGAAGATTTCCTGTTGTATGTAGGGAGATGAGTACACAGGGAGATGAGTACACAGGGAGATGAGTACACAGGGAGATGAGTATTGAGGGACATAGGCGCACAGAGACATCAATACAATACGGAGAAAAATGAAAGTCACAGAGAAATGAACACGTGTATGTATATGAAGACAGAAATGCTTTTTGTATTTTCGTTTGTTGTCCTTCCCCCGCACCTCCGACTAGCACAGTTGGCTAGGTACAATGCACAAGAAGATCGGCATACATACGGGAGAGCAGGTTACAGAGCCAGGCAGTGAAGAACCCTGTGGGTCTGGGGAGCAGTGTGCATATTATCCCGGGATTAGTCAGAAGGAAGTTGAGATGTGGTGTGTTAGCAAGGTGGGTTTCTTGATACACTATGCAAACCGATTTTCATGTTGAGAGGTGAGTGTTTGAGGGAGGGGTGATGTCAGTTACTGTACATGCCAATAGATCTTGAAGGGAACGATGATGGGCATGGTTGGCGACGTATGGTGCGGAAGAAGTTCAATATAAATACATTCATAGGCACAATAAAAGCATCTGCCACGTTAATATTGGTGCAACATCCCATGACATCATAGTATAGGCAACTTAGTAGGTTCGGTATGAGACAGGGTAAGAGAGTGTTGTGGGTGTAATTGGGAATAGGAGGTTGTGATGGGTGGGAAATGTCTGCAGGACTGAGGAGGGCAGGCAAGTGTGATAGGCAGATGTTGATGATGAGACTCTTATGAGTAGTCTTGAAAACACGTTATTGACCTTGCACCAAGGAAAATACAAAAATATACTCGGGGCTCTACGACACATATCAGGGCTCTATGACACATTCGAGCGCTATTGAGTCATGGCATCGCCAAGACGGTGGCGTGTGGTATAGTATCAACAATGATCAACCATTGCAACTCGCTACCCTAACATTAACAAGCTGCAGCCTGTACAAATTTATTTGGCATGTGTCGTTAAGAAAACTGCAACATTCAAACTTGTCAGTACCAGTGCTTGATGGCATGCGTTGGCTTCCGGTTGCTGAAGAAATACATTACGAGGTCGCATTCATTATACACAAAGTGCTTACCCCACAAATGGACCGCAATATCTTGCTGATCTCGTCAAACCATCACAAAAAACTCCGGTCATCCTCGTAGCGACTTTTGGCTGGCCATCGAACAAAGACGGCTACTGCATCGCGCACTTTCAGATGAGCTTCTGCGGCCGTCTGGAACGCTCTTCCCTCCGATATTAGTGATGCCACTGAAGCTGTGCACATTTAATTCTAGTATGCAAACTCGTTTTAGAACAGACGTTTGTGTTAGTTTGTTGTCCTTCCTCCGCACTTACGATTGGCACGGATGGCTACGTACAATGCGAAGGAATACTCTTTGGTTCTTTCGATAAATTCACGTAGGTAGAAAAATAAGGATAAATCACGATGTTTCGGGGGGCAAACGCAAGCACTCATCTTCAGGTGGGAAATGAAGGGATGCCGTCATCAAATCTAGAATTCTAAAGAAGTTCAACATACATACATATATAAAAGCAATATGGTATGAAGTAAATATAATTAAAATATGGGAATACGTTATTGCTGAGTGGTTTTACAGGGTACCGGAGTGGGCCACTATTGGCCACTAAGTATGTTTCGTTTGAATGTCCGCTCCATCTGAAAAGCCACCTGTGGGCCGGGGGGGCAGTGATAGGTGAGAGACAAGGAGACCCTCGGTACTCTAACCACACCTTCACTATGTTCCCTCCGATACTAGGCTTTGAATTTGGAGGCTGGTGTTAGGAGTTAGGCCTCGCCCACCTGCTCGTTCTTGAAGGACGCTTGGTTTTGGATCTGCTCTCAAGCTGCTTCAGGTGGCCACCGTCAAGTGCCTTGGGCCGTTTGTTCATCTCGTTGAAGAGGGAACATTTATTAAGAAAATAAATGATTGGTGTCGATTGGTGGTGGTTCTCGTGGGACGCCGATGCTCATCGGACTCATCCAGTACGGATAAATGTTGTGATTTTGACTGCGTCGATGTATGTCCATTACAACATGGGTGCGTGTTGTTTGTCATTGACCTTTCTGTTTATATTTGTGTGCGTGTGTAATGGGTCTGTGTGTCATGAGCCTCAATGTGTGTGCACGCGTGTATATTCGTTTGCGTTTCTCCTGTGCTGGATACGTGGATGTGTGCATAATGGACCCAAGTGTATGTATGTGTATTTTGTAACGTTGTATTTTTGTGTGGATTTGTATAAAGAGATCCATGTATGGTGTAGATGTGTGTAATTGGCCACGTGTGTCTTCGATCAGACCGACTCCACCACCAGAAACCGACAGCTGGGCGTCCTCCCTGAACACCCGGCATAAGTACATACATTCCTCGAGACAGTCTGGTCCCTTCACCTGATGAAGGTCACTTGTGTTGTGGCCGAAACGTCGTGAATTTTTATTTTTGTTGTTTTATACTTTTACGTGACTTTACCGAATAGAACCAAAGAGTACCAAATGCAAGCTTTGGCAAGACAGGAAAATAACAAAACTGTCCCAGAACACACTAAGACAACCCAATTGAATTGCACATTAAATTTTAACTATCGATACATGGCTGAGGATTACTAATCATCTGCTGCAGGATATTTTTTGAAGGAAGATTGACAATGTTAAGGGAATGAAACACATATTCTTGGTTCTTTCAGTAAAGTCACGTAGAAGGGAAATAATAAAAATAAAACATAATATAATAAAATTCTCATTAAGTTTCGGCCACAAGGCAAGCAGCCGTCCTCAGGTGAAGGAACAGAACTGTGGGAAAGACAGCGTCCTAATGAACACTGTTAAGCTTGGCAGCCTATTTTAAGCTGGGTGGGAGCAGGAGAGAGCCTTAACAAAGGAGTTTACATATCAACAGAGGAATTTAGCATATTGATGATATGCAGATGTGGGGTTAGTCACTCCTTGTGGAATGTCTAGGCGGTGGGGGGGGGGGGGTCTCAAACTCATTATGCTAGTGTATTATGTAGGATTAGCAGTAATAAAGGGAGATACATTTTAATAATAAAGAATTGCAACAGCCCAATCCACCGCGTATCAAGCTAGTGCATTATGTGGAAAATAAAAAAGGGGAGTTTCTAAAGAACTACACATATCCTACTACCATACAATAAACCGATGTGAAAAAAACTAAATATAAACTACATCAATATAATCAGTGTACTCAATATACTCTCCAATTAGCTGAGCTGTTAACATTAAGTAACTGGGAATACACTACACTATATAATGACTACCATATAGTAAACTAATAAAAAGAACTAAAATATAAACTACATCAATTTAATCAATAAACTCAATATACTTTCCAATAAGCTGAGCTAATAACAATAAGTCATTATACATTACACTTCTATGTCGAAAAAAGCGTCGGGTTTTTTAACGTTAGCACCACGGAAAGCGGCGAGCTTTGTTAAGATGGACGAGTCTATCTATGCTCGGAATGGAGGAGGGGGGAGATAGAGAGAAACAACCACAACTTTCCAATAAGCTGAGCTATTCACATTAAGTAACTGGATATACACTACACTATATAACGACTACCATATATATACAAAAAAAACTAAAATATAAACTACATCAATATAATCAATATACTCTACAATAATCTGAGTTTGCATATCAGCAGAGGACTTTAGCATATTGACGTTAAGAAACGTAAAATTGTAATGTATAATAATTTATTGTTAGTAGTAGGGTAGTTGCAGTTTATATTAAAGTTTTTTTTTTATCGGTTCACTATATGGTAGTCATTATATAGTGTAGTGTATACCCAGTTACTTAATGTGAATAGCTCAGCTTATTGGAAAGTTGTGCTTGTTTCTCTCTATCTGCCCCCTCCTCCGTTCCGAGCATAGATGGACTCGTCCATCTTAACAAAGCTCGCCGCTTTCCGTGGTGATAACGTAAAAAAAAACCGACACTTTTTTCGACGTAGAATTGTAATGTATAATAACTTTTGTTCGTAGCTCAGCTTTATGGAGAGTATATTAACATAGATGGACTCGTCCATCTGAATAACTGCCAAATCGCTCTCCGTGGTGCTAACGTTAAAAAAACGCCATTTTTTTCAAATTTTCTTGCTGTGGTTTTCACACCTGATGATGATTGCTTGTGTTACAGACGAAACGTGATAATTGTATTGTTTTATATTTGTATTATTTTATTGTTTCCCTTCTACGTGGTGACTTTACCAAAAAAAAACAAGAATATGAATTCCTGCAGTCACGAAAGCTTTAAATCAAAATTTATTGATGTAGTTTATATTTTAGTTATTCTTTTTTATCAGTTTACTCTATGGTAGGCATTAGTCATTATATAGTGTAGCGTATACCCAGTTACTTAATGTTAACAGATCAGCTTATTGGAGAGTATATTGAGTATATTGAATATATTGATGTAGTTTATATTTTTTTTCACATCGGTTTATTGTATGGGAGTAGGGTATGTGTAGTTCTTTAGAAACTCCCCGTTTAATTTTCCACATAATGCACGAGCTTTATATGCGGTGGTTTGGGCTGTTGCAATTCTTTATTATTAAAATCTCTCTCTTTATTACTGCTAATCCTACATAATCCACTAGCATAATATGACTTTGAGACCCCCCACCGCCTACACATTCCACAAGGAGTGACTAACCCCATATCGGCATTTGCCATCAATATGCTAAATTCCTCTGTTGATATGTAAACTCCTTTGTCAAGGTGCTCTGCTCCTTCCACCCAGCTTAAAATACGCTGCCAAGCTTAGCAGTGTTCATTAGGACGCTGTCTTTCCGACAGCTCTGTTTCTTCACCTGAGGACGGCTGCTTGCGTTGTGGCCGAAACGTCGTGATAATTGTATTATATGTTGTATTTTTATTATTTTATTATTTCCCTTCTACGTGACTTTACCGAAAGAACCAAGAATATGAATCCCTGCAGTCACGAAAGCTTTAAATCGTAATGAAACACGTTCGTTCCAAAATGTGTATTCCTATCATATATAGCATGTGCCCGCATATGTGTTATGTGCACGTGGAAGTACATAATTTATATACACTACATCATGTACATAATATTAAACGATACTATATACACATACTATTATGTTTGATCTCAATCTATGGGACTCACAAGGTAAGTGATTTTGATTTAAAGCTTTCGTGACTGCAGTTATTCATATTCTTAGTTTTTTCGGTAAAGTCACGTTGAAGAGAAACAACAAAATAATAAAATATATATAAAACAATAAAATTGTTTATTTTTTGTAATTTTTATTGTTTTATATATATTTTATTATTTTGTTGTTTCTCTTCAACGTGACTTTACCGAAAAAACTAAGAATAAGGTAAGTGATGTTGATTTTGAAGATGGTACAATGCTGTTTGTCTTGAAAGTGTTGATTGTAGTGGTGATGGTGGTGACGGTTATAGCAGTGATAGTGACGGTAAAAACATAGATGATTGCAGTGGAATGATAATAATAGTGGTCGTGTTAGTAGAGGTAGTGACTATGCACGCAATATATTACATGTAATACACATGCACATTAATCATATTTAATACACTCAAAAACAATTGCAGGTGCACGTACAACAATGTAATTACAGTATACATACGATGGTGGTGTGTGGGGGGGTGTATAGGCATATTAAAATAATTTAGCACGTATTTATCCGTGTGTTTATTTTAATACGTGTAATATACACACGCATCATCATAATATGTAACCGCATTTGTATTATATACACATGCAAGCACGTATAATAGACAGATCATATAGATATCATACACGTGTACATTCATTGTACTGTTATCTAGCGATCTAATGGGTGGATTAAGATTTACTTAAACCAAGGTGGGAACCCACGAGTCCCCATGTGAATGGACACGAGGCATTCAGTGACGTCTCAAGAAGCCGATGATTATTACCAGAAGGCCACGTGACTCCACGAGAGAGGAAACGGATGCCGTGACGTCACCTCTGACGTCATTAGCCTGGCGCGTCATTCTTCGTTGAACTTTGGCGGAGGGAGCACGCGGCTCGCGCTCCAGCGCCCCATAGGTCTTGGCTCTGTCCCATCGTTTTTTCTGGGAGTTTCTCGACGAGGGATTTATCCAAGGTAAGCGATGACGTTGTTTGTCTTGATCCTGTTGATTGTAGTGGTGATGGTGGTGTTGAAACGGCTCTATGCCGAGTGTTGTAAGTGGCGGTAATGTGAATATGGTAATTATGAGTGTGGTGTTCGTGGTGGAGGTGACGGTTGAATTATTTGTGGAGGTGGTGATGGCGATATTAGTGATTGTGTTAGCGATGGCAATGGAACTTGTGGTGTTGTTAGAATTGTTAGATGCTGTTGGTGATGGTGATTACAGTGATAGTGTTGGTTGTAACATAGATGATCGTGTAGGAAATGATGGACAGGTCAACGGCAGTGGCGATACTGCTGATGATAGTCGTGATGACAGTAGTGCTGTTTACTAATGGCAATGGAGATCATAGCGATGACAGTGATAGTAATCGTGGTAGTACAGGTAGTGACTATATATGCACAAAATACATTATATGTAATACACATGCACATTAATCATACTTAATACACTCAAAAATATTTCAGGTGAACGTACTACAATGTAATTACAGTATACATATGATTGTGGTGTGGGGGGGGGTTGAATGTATAGGCATATTAATATAATTTAACACATTATGCATCATTGTGTTTATTTTAATACGTGTAATAGACACACATGCATCATCATAATGTCCTCGCATTTATATTATATACACATGCAAGCACGTATAATAGGCACAACTACATCATATAGATATCACACACGCGTACATTCATTGTACTGCGATGTAATTATCAAATGGGTGGATTAAGATTCACTTAAACCCACGAGACCCACGCGTCCCGAGGCCAGAAGCCCACGTGACTACTCTCCACCCTGATAAAAAAAAACCGGATGCCGTGACGTTGTCACTGACGTCACTAGCCTGGCGGCGCCATTCTTCGCTTGACAACGTGGAGGCAGCACGCGGCTCGCGGTACAGCGCCCTCCCAAGAAACTTGCTCTGCCACTTGTGAATCTTGAGAGGCGCTGTCCCATCGACTGTGTGTGTGCGGGAGTTTCTCGACGAGGGATTTATCCAAGGTAAGTGATGATGATGATGTTGAAGATGGTACAATTCTGTTTGTCTTGATCCGTATTGATCGTAATGGTGATGGTGGTGTGGAAGCTGCTCTATGATCGTGTCGAGTGTTGTAAGTGATGGTAATGTGAAGTTAATTATGAGTGTTGGTGTTGGTGGCAGAGGTGATGGTTTAATTGTTTGTGGAGGTCGGGATAGTGATAACGCTTGTGATGGTGGTCGTGTTGGTGGTGACAGTGATGAAATACAGGAGACCCTTGAATATTGCGGGGGTTATGGTCTTGAAAAGTGCCCTGAAAGCCAAAACCGCGATATTAAATAACGAAGTCTGACCTAAATAATAGCGTTAGGGGCTGTCCATAAATGACGTCACGCACCTAGGGGGGGGGGGGGACAGACATTTGTGACGATGTGTGACGAGGGGGGGGGGCGGTTGAGAAATGTGACGTCACATCAAAATGCGCAACTTTAAATAAATATAGACAACACGTTCTATTCTTAGCTCTTTCGGTAAAGTCACGTTGAAGGAAAATAATAAAATATATATAAAACAATACACATTCTCACGACGTTTCGATCATAACGCAAACGGTCATCATCAGGTGTGAAAAACCAACGGCAAGAAACATTTGAAAGAAGTGGTGGTTCGCATTTATTTATTTTAAAACGGTGTTTGTATTTTGATTTAAAGCTTTCGTGACTGCAGTAATTCATATTCTTAGCTCTTTCGGTAAAGTCACGTGAAGGAAAACAATAAAATAATAAAATATATATGAAACAAGTTATGACGACGGTTTGTGTTATGGTCGAAACGTCGTGAGAATTTTTATTATTTGATATATATAATTTTATTGTTTCCCTTCAACGTGACTTTACCGAAAGAGCTAAGATTATGGTGTTTGTATTTATTTATGAAAACCGTTATCACCACGGGCAGCGATTTGGCAGTTTATTTAGAAGGACGAGTCCATCTATGTTCTGAAAAGAGGAGGGGGGAGACGAAAAATTAATGTATGCTGTCTGAAAGCCACCGTAAGCGTGAACAATCAATTAAGACCTGAAATGGCTTATCAAATCCTTCCAATGATTGCTAAGCCAGAATCCATCTTCTCGTTTGAAATTGTCTCTGTGCTTGTATATGTGGATAGCCTCATAAATGTCTCCTACAACATCAGAATGCAGCGTCACATTAAATACGCACTACTATGACAATAGTTTAAAGCGATTTGAAGCATGTTTTATTTTGGGGGGGGGCAGAGCTTTGTGACGTTATATTTGAGGGGGGGCCTGACTTTTTGTGACGGCGTGTGACGATGGGGGGGGGGGGGGGTCAAAAATCGTCCAAAATCGCGTGACGTCATTTATGGACGGCCCCTAGGTACACGGCAATCAAAATAGACATCACACAAAAAAAGAAGTACTGTACTATATGCCAAGTAAAAACAAAAATTATTTTAAACAAACATGTAAAACCCCTATAACCCAAACATCCATAGACAATAAATAATAGTATAAATACTGAATACTGGACCTACGAATGTTGATGATCCAAACTGGGTGATTGTGTTTGTCATTGAGTGGGAACTCGTAGTGCAACGATTTGTGTACCACACTACAAACCCGGCCCCCCGAGTTCGATTCCTACTCACGACAAACACCATTGACGATTATCTGAACCGGTCATGGCCCTCCCCTAGGTCGATTCAACCTTAAATTAGTACCTGGTGCAATGTATAAACGTCCCCAAGAGAGAGACCAAGGCGTATCTCTGGAACTTTTGTGCCAGTATGAAAATGATGTAATAAAAAAAAGCTTTATCTTCTCTGGCTAAGATGTTAAAATACAAAATATAATTATATTGCAAGGCATCAAGTCTGCATTAACCACACACGCTTGTACAAAAACATGCAAGCAAGTATGCTCTGATAATTTCTGCATTGTCTTTGAAACCAAGGCCGTAGCCATGGAGTCAACATTGGGGGGGACCAAATCTTCTAGGGGGTCTAGGGCCCCCCCCCCCCAGAAAAAAATCTAAATTTGAAAACAAATTTCCTGCCATTTCCTGCCTAAAATATTAAAAAATTCACTAACACGTGGGATGGATTTTGATTTGTACAATAATGTCTAAGAGTGTATTATTGTATTACATTGCTCTGTTTTTTCAAATTTTTACCATTTCTTGTTTCATTGTATGTAATGACAGAGATTAGGGATTTATAAAGTACAACCATAACCACAATCATATAAACATACATCTATGACAAGTTCCCATATTGCGGCCAAGGTTTAGCAAATTTTTATTTACAAAGCATAAAAAATATTATATTCTTGGTTCTTTCGGTAAAGTCACGTTCAAGGGAAACAAAATAATAAAATATATCATCAGGTGTGATGATGACTGCTTGTGTTGCAGTCGAAACGTCGTGATAATTGTATTGTTTTATATATACTTTATTATTTTATTATTTCCCTTCAACGGGACTTTACCGAAAGAACCAATAATATGAATCACTGCAGTCACGAAAGCTTTAAATGAAAAAAATAAAAAAATATATATTGTTTGTAGCAATATATTGGGGGGGGGGGACATTTTGAACATATTTGAATATTGGGGGGGAATGTGTGTCCCCCCCCCAATATATATTATAATTACGGCCTTGTTTGAAACTGTTTGGCCTACAACCAGAGAGAGCCTTCTTTATGGCCTTGTCTCACAAGTGTCACACCAGAGAACACCAAAAAGGCGAACAGTACAAAGCCAATGCAAGTATCAAAGTTTCGATTTAAAGCTTTCGTGACTGCAGGGATTCATATTCTTGGTTCTTTCTGTAAAGTCACCACCAGGTAGAGGGTAAATAATAAAGTAAGAATAAAAAAAGTATTTAAAAAACATAAGATTGTATTATGTTTTGATTTAAAGCTTTCGTGACTACAGTAATTCATATTCTTAGCTCTTTCGGTAAAGTCACGTTGAAGGGAAACAATAAAATAATAAAATATATATAAAAATAAAAATTCTCACGACGTTTCGACCATAACACAAACGGTCGTCATCAGGTGTGTCGGTTTGCATTAATTGTATTATGTTGTATTTTCATTATTTTATTATTTCCCTTCTACGTGACTTTACCGAAAGAACCAAGAATAATTTTCAAAGTATCAATAGCTTGGGTTCAGCAGTTATATCAATGGGACAAAGGAGGGCGGGCGTGGTGCTGACCATCCAACCCCTCACGTGGCGTGCTGCCCTTAATAGATGCTCGCAAATGCCACTTACTCTAACAGTCTGTTAAGGGGCCGTCCATAAATGACGTCACGCACCTAGAGGGGGCGGGGGGGGGGTCAGACATCTGTGACGATGTGTGACGAAGGGGGGTGGAAGGGGTCAGACATTTGTGACGATGGGGGGTGGGGGGTGGTTGAGAAATGTGACGTCACATCAAAATGCGCAACTTTAAATAAATATAGACAACACGTTCTACTTAATTAATTAGACTTTTTTAAATAAACGTTTTCTCCTACAACATCAGAGTGCAGCGCCACATTCAATACGCACTACAATGACAATAGTTTAAAGCGATTTGAAGCACGTTTTTTTTTGGGGGGGGCAGAGCTTTGTGACGTCATATTTGAGGGGGGGGGTCTGACTTTGCGTGACGAAGTTGGGGGGAGCGGTCAAAAATCGTCCAAAATCGCGTGACGTCATTAATGGACGGCCCCTAAAGGCTCCATTGGGGTCTTTGTCTATGTCCGCGAGATGATTGCACTTCAAAGGTTAAGGTGCCATCAGCCAACTGTACTGACTCGTACAGTATACCCGCAAAAGGCAAAAACTCACTCCCGCGATAGCTAAATTGGTATACTAAGACGTTACACGGTCGATAGCGTCGAAACCGCAAACGATGAACCCAACGACATTCAAGGGTCTTCTGCATGTCTATGAATCCGTGTTTGTATCTCTCTGTCCATGTATCTGCGTGTTTTTGGGTGTGTTTACATATACATGGGGAGTTGGTTTAGTGCAGCGCCTTGACACGCTGAGCAATAACAACCCAGCGACGCGAGTTCAATTTCTGCCCACGGCCACCACTAATGACGACGTGCACAAACACCGACACGGTGGCTAGGAGATGTTCACAACCTCGCTTGGTGTATAGGAGGTTGGTGAGTTTGATCCCAACCCGGACGCATGTCTCCGATTATTTTTTGCCTCCACATTTAGAAACGTGCGTTTCGAGAATTTGGCTGCCGTAAATTTGCACGTGATGCGCTACTTCGCTGAGCTATCATTCGTGACCAGGTCGCTTCTGAAAAAGGGCTCTGTAGCTCAGCGGGTCTTACGTTGTAAAATAAAAACAACAAAAATGTGTCTCTGTAATGTTTCGTGATTGGCAGGCGATCATGGCGCCTGGAGTCATCTCATCGAAGGCAGGGAAAAGCTTCACACCACAAGGTTCCACACCACTCGATTGTGCATCTTTGAGCCACGTGATATACCGCCAGGCTCTTTAATAAGACAATGGCACACTCACTCGAGCAGAGTGCACGTGGCCAGAGTCAAACCCTGAACGGTCCTACGCGTTTAAATAGACCACGCACATTTGAAGTCATGCATAAGTCCTTAGTTGCTTTGTGATTCTATGAATGTCCACATGATAAGCCACTTTGTAGAGTTGTAATTTTTGGCCAGATACTGAAAAATGTTAATAGCTCAATGGGCTTTAGCTGGTAAGTTAAAGAAAATAGTTTAAACTTGATTTGTATATTCATAATAAAGGTTTTTGGGTTAGATCGCGTTTATTTATAAATGTGTTGTAACCCTCCACCACCCGACACGGCCAATCAGCAAAGAAAAGTGTCACGTTGACAAAAGACAAATAATTCACTACTTCAGCCCACCGGTGTGTTGAAGGGTTAATCCACATTTACAGTTTGAGTACGACGTTTCGCTGGTAAATACTTCCAGCATCATCGGGCTGGAAGTATTTACCAGCGAAACGTCGTACTCAAACTGTAAATGTGGATTAACCCTTCAACACACCGGTGGGCTGAAGTAGTGAATTATTTGTCTTTTGTCAACGTGACACTTTTCTTTGCTGATTGGCCGTGTCGGGTGGTGGAGGGTTACGACACATTTATAAATAAACGCGATCTAACCCAAAAACCTTTATTATGAATAATATTGGTCGCGAAAGCCTACGTGTTAAATTGATTTGTATATGTTTTTAAGTGATGTGCATAGCTTTCCTATACTTTGCCCTCCTATCATGCTTTTGTGTTGTCCTCCGGGACATCTGTTAAAAAGAGCTTTATAGCTCATCAGATTCCTTCAGTAAAAATAAATATTACGATTCTGTTACATATATGAATGTGTTCATTGATTAACGCATGTGTGTATGTGTGTGGGTGCAGAAATCTTGGATAGATTCCGAAAGAAAATGACTTCTTTTGAACGCATAGAAATCCAGGCGTTCGAAAATATTTTTTATTTTAAGACTAGCGGTGTAAGAAATGGCCGTAAAAATAATGGCTACGACGACGAAAATAACGACTACATTCCGGTGAGTCTCCAATATGGTCCATGTTCATTCCAACAAGTCCACATCCCACTGCAAACCCAAACAACCCAGGCAATTGTCTTTCGCATGGCTATTGTATTCGCAGAGAAACAAATACCATTTTACATTCAGGTGGCAGTCACGCCAGTTAACAGCATCAGGAGTAGCGGAGTATATCGCTGTGATGTCTCCTTTTGTATTTGTGGATCGGGCATTGCATCGTTATATGTTGTGCAGTTTGTTCTGGATGACCACAAGCGCACACTACTGGAGAGTTTTTAATTTTCCATTTGCGCATCAGGTATCCACGTCTGCCATGGTTTGTGCGGATGCAATTTAGGGTGGACTATGAGCTTCGTGGAAGATTTAACTCAGGGATCCTCTGTGTGGTCTGATGGTGTTGTTTGTAATTAGCAGTGAAACATCGTATCAAGTTAACATTTTTTTAAAGCTTTCGTGACTGCAGGGATCCATATTCTTGGTTCTTTCGGTAAAGCCACCACGTAGAAGGGAAACAATAAAATAATAAAAATAGAAGAACAATTAAATTCTCAGGACGTTTCGACTGCAACACAAGCAATCATCATCAGGTGTGAAACCCACAGCAAGAAAATTTGAAAAAAGTGCTAACGTTAAAAAAACCCGCCACTTTTTTCAAAATTTATTGCTGTGGTTTTCACACCTGATGATGATTGCTTGTGTTGCAGTCGAAACGTCGTGATAATTTTATTGTTTTATATTTTTATTATTTTATTGTTTCCCTTCTACGTGGTGACTTTACCGAAAGAACCAAGAATATAAACATCGTACCAAGTTGTTCAATGTTGTGGATTGCTTTCAAAAACATGCCAGTGCACTGAAGCATCAATTTGGCTGTATTAGGGTATTAGGAGTGTGACACACATTGGCATTTTACACACGTGTCGATATAACCCAAAATTCAATCATGAATCATAATGGTTCAAAGCCTATGTGTTAAATTTGTAAAAAGATCCTCATTAAGGTGCATACGTGATAACAATTGTTCGTATGGAGTTGTTGGCTTCAGCTGGATACCGATGAACACACACAATTAATGTCGTTCTGCCAATCTCTGAGCGAATACTTATACGCACATGAGATGAGAGACCGTCTATGACACATTTTACATAGCATGATCAAGTGGTGTCCAGTATGAGGCATCTGGCAAATACATCACAAGCATCACACACATTGTTCTATCGGTTTGGATACAAAATAAAAAAAACAATAACTAAATGGGCACTGAGTGAGCGACGCTTTAAGACTGAGTAATGATTGATGACTGAATAAGGGCGCATTGAATAATGAAATCTTCTGTTATTTTGTCGCAGAAAAAGAACGACCACCTGGCGTACCGTTACCAGATACTAAAGGTACTTGGCAGAGGACGTTTTGGCCAGGTGCTGCTTTGCATGGACCACAAGACCAAAGAAAAAGTGGCCTTGAAAATGCTGCAGCACTGCATACGGTGAGATTGCACGATGGAAATAGCCACATTTATATCTGGATATGTGCCTAGAACACAACTTGTGAGATTCTAGATTTGATTCTAGATTTGAAGCTTGCGTGACTGCAAGGATCCATACTCTTTGGTTCTATTGGGTAAAGTCACGTAGGTAAAAAATACAACAACAAAAAAACAACAAAAATCACGACGTTTCGGCCACAGTACAAGCGGCCTTCATCAGGTGAAGGGACCAGACTGTCTCGAAGATCAAAAAAAAACTTGTGAGATGATTAACAAGTGTTACTTTCCATGAAAGCAGAACAAATCGGGATTAGAGCATATAGCCTTGTCTTCGGGGGCTCTGCTGGTGGTGTCATCCTAGTTTTTGTACATCCTCATGCCTCTTAAGCGTGCAATAACAAGAGTGTGGCGAGATGGGTTCACGGTTTCTCTCCATAACAAAGAAGAGGTCAGCAAAGGCGGACCATTGCCAAAAAAGGTTCCGTCAGTGTTACTAATGAATTTGTTGAGTTGTTTTTTTTTACCTTGTGCGCTACTGCCAATGCAGTATCATATTTAATTTTTGTTGACTATTTTTTTTTTATTTCTCCCACAGCACCTGGCAAACGGACGTGGAAAAAGAGCCGGAAATAATTCTGGCCCTGGAGTCCACGGATCTAGAAAACAACCACATCATCAGACTCCACGAATCCTTCATGTTCAGGGGACATTTTACGATGGTCTTGGAGTTTGTCGGGTGAGAAGAAATCGCATCTCTGTAACGCCATCACATTAGTGCATTCGCACAGGATTCTGTTTTTTTACGTGGCGTACAAGGTTATTGAGATGTTGGCATGCATATATTCTTAGCTCTTTCGGTAAAGTAACGTTGAAGGGAAACAATATTGTTTTATATATATTTTATTATTTTATTGTTTCCCTTCAACGTGACTTTACCGAAAGAGCTAAGAATATGAATTACTGCAGTCACGAAAGCTTTAAATCAAAATGTTAGCATGCATTAACAATTTATTGTAAGGCTATATCGATACTTTTTTAACATGTAAAAAAATACGCACATTAGAATTAGATTATGCATTTACGCTGGAGGAATGCGATGAGCTATATCGCTCTTTGTCACTGATATATCCAGTAGGGGCGGGTAAGAACGTTACAACAACAAACAATACAAAAACATGATAGTATTGCAAAGTGCCATGAATGTAATAAAAAATCACCTAAACACATACAAATAATACGAAACCATCCCCATTCTACCAGGCAAAGCCTACTGAAGTATTAACTTTTTTTTTTCAGAAGCAACCTGGCCACAAATTATCACGCAACAAAGTGGCTTATCACTTGGGAATTTATCACAGCAAAATAATATAAATAATCTCAATTAATATTCTTGGTTCTTTCGGTAAAGTCACGTAGAAGGGAAACAATAAAATAAAAAAAATTCTATTTTTTATAAACAAAAAATATAATATTTATTTTTATTATTTTATTGTTGCCCTTCTACGTGGTGACTTTACCAAAAGAACCAAGAAACAATAAAATAATAAAAATATATTTTTTATACACAAAAAATATAAAATTATTTTTTATAAAAATGTGTTTTTATTATTTTATTGTTTCCCTTCTACGTGGTGACTTTGCCGAAAGAACCAAGAATATTAATCCCTGCAGTCACGAAAGCTTTAAATCAACATTTAATCTCAATTCATGTTTCTCAATGTGGGGGGTAAAAACCAGAAGAGCCAGAAGAGAATGTCCACGCGACCACGGGGGGAGACAAACTTTCAAACTCCAAATATAAATAATATACACAACTGTTTACAATTGCTCCCTGGGCCTTGCTGGATACATTTGAGCTGAGTGGCACAATTGTGCAAAAAAAAACCCCAGCCAATTAACATGAGATGTTTGCATAATAATTGGAAATAAAAGAAACTGCGAACTGACATAAGCTGCACATGAAGCTGATAGCTGCCACAAGGCCCTATCCCGCCCGTCAGCAGGATTCATGCACCATGTGGAACAGCAAACCGTCGCAAGGGGCTCCATTATATTTATCTGAACCCAATGAGCAGGTCATGTTTAATCATCATTCCCCTGGCAGAGTTGAGAATTGCCTTTTTTTACGTGAGCAGAAGCCTTAACCGCATTGAAGCAATCCAAAGCATTGATCACGAGGAAAATACCTACAGTGACCATTCACGATGTCCTGTTTTTTTGTTGTAGTCAAGACCTGAGAAAGCAGCTCAGGATTGCAAAGCACTTTCCCCTTTCAAGAGTCAGGCTCTACACTCAGGCCATGCTGAAGGCTCTTGTCAAGCTCAAGCAGGAGTCCATCTTGCACGGAGACCTGAAGCCAGTGAGTGAACGCAAAATATCCGAAATGCATCATTCATTCAGTCCTTCTGTATTATTGCATTGAGCCAACTGGTTGTCAGGACGAACTCTCGCGACTCACAAAATAGAAGTCAAAGACCACGCGACTCTTTGTTGTGCTACTCTTGAAATGCATGCTATTTACTAATTCAGAAATGCACTAAATATTTGGCTGAGGCTTGCTTAAACGCAGGGCATTGCGTATCTCTGCTTTCTTGAGAGCGAACAGCATATTATTTGATAAATATTCGAATTCACATTCATAATAATAGTGACAACACTCATGCAGCTATAATTACAAATGTCAACGTTAACGACACATTTTTAAGGAATAAATGAATGAGTGAACGACCTTCAACCGATATGCAAATTGTAGTGTTACCTTGCGTGCTGTATGCTTCAAAGCTGTACACATCAAGCACCTCTGACAAGAGCCACAACTTCTTTTCCTTCCAGGAAAACATCCTTGTCAAAAACCATAAAACCGGCAACATCAGAATCACTGATTTTGGCGTCAGTGCCAAAGTTACAAGGTCATGTAAGTGATTTCCCCTGTGTCTGGGTGTGTCTGTGGAGTTAATAGTGCAGGGAGTGGTCGTGTCGTGGTTAGATCGCTGCGCTATGAACCTGACGTACGGAGTTCGATTCCCGTGGTGCTGGCCACCCGTCCTTTTCGTGCCATTCCGGCCTTCATTGGTGCTCGCTGACAGCACTTGCCCCAACAGTCTGTTACAGGCTATACGGGGGATCTTTGTCTTTGTGGGGAGTGGAAGGGTAGTGGCTAGCGTGCTGTGCTTCAAACCCGGCACACGGGGTTCGATTCTCGCTCACGACCAACACCAGTGACGATTGCCTGATCCGGTCCTGGGCGTCCTCTAGGTCGACTCAGCCTCAAATTAGTACCTCTTGCAGTTTGTAAACATCGCCACTGGGTAGACAAAGGCGGCTGGACATGATGCTGGCCACCCTCTTTCCTGTGTTGCCGTGCCGGCCTGAATAAGTGCTCGTTAGCAGCACTTGCCCCGACAGCCTGTTAAGGCTATATGGGGAATATTTGTCTTTGGAGTAGTGGAATAGTGATTAGGACTCTACTACACTACACTCCCTGTAACACGTTTTCAATTCCCAACCGTGCAAAACACTGAATTGGCATGTTTTGTTCATTTGACAAACCTTACGAATTGGCTGTGTTTGGAGGTGGCGGGTTTAACGACACATTTATATTTACACGATGTAACCCCAAAAAAGCCTATTATGCACTGGCAGTTGGTATTTAAACAGGGCCAGGGTCTGCCGCATCGAAACGTAGCCTAAAAGAGCAGAAGTGGGTGCAAATGTAGCTGTCACGCGTGCATTTGTAGGTCCTCACTTAACCTAGCGAGACAAAGCATCTCAAAGAGTGGCATTCATGTATTGGCGGCTCTGAGACAATGGGGGAAATTCCACTTCCCCATGGTGCAACCACTTTATACCACTTATTCAGGTGTTTACCTTTATCGCCTCCTAATCAGGATTTCAATTTACAACTTTGCAATCTGTGAGTCGAGCGCTCTATCGCGGCACCACTTGACCGGCAAATAGAATGAAATGAACGTGTGTGCATTAAAACACTTCGACGACGACACTGGACTTGTGTCTTCTTCTTTATTATTATTATTATTTATTTCTTTGACGGCTAGGACAGCTCCGCATTCCTTCCCACGTAAGCGCCGCTCGCTCCGCCTTTTACGCGGTGTGAGTTGTTGCTGTCCCGCGCACGGCTCGCTCCCCGCTCCCCGACGGCAGACGGCGCGCAAAGAGGCGGCCCCGGGACCGCCTCGGGACCGCCGACGTTCCGGAGGCGCGAGACGTGGCCCAGCTTTCAGACTGCCCACACTGACCCCGAGCCTCTTCCTGCTTCCGCCTTATAACCCCTCTCCCGCGTCACCAAGCCCCACCTCTAGCCACGCCCCCCTCCCCCCCCCCACCTTACGAACCCTCCAGATGGTTCCCCACGAGCACCCTTGAGCTCCGCCTATGAACTATGGCCCAGATGATCCCATCCACCTGATTGGCTAATGGCTGAAGCGGCGGAGCCTATCCCACCGATGGGCGACCGTCGGGGTGTACTCTCGTATTGCACTTTGTATGTGGAACGTCTTTCATGGCCCACATAGCCAGCCATGCCCTGTGCTTAAATGCGCCGATATGTGCGTGTGGTGAGCAGTTACCGGACCCTGTGGAACATGGCCATACATGGCGCCTGAGACGCTCCTGCTGCCTTTCGTGACATGCGCAGCAGACATGTGGTCCCTGGGCTGCGTGATTGTAGAGATTCTCCTCGGCTGCAGACTCTTCATCGGCAACTACAAGGATTTCCTTGGCCGAGCCATCAAGGTGCCTGAAACAGGAAATTCTAAGCGCATTCGTTATGAATTAGTTGCAATGCAGGGCATAGCTTATATCCTCGAATTCGTTAATAATGGCATACAGAATGTTACGGACTTAAATGTACGATTCATGGAATTCCATGGAGCTGTCTTCATCCTCTGGACTCATGCCTTGGTTAAAAAAAAAACGGTGCCCGGATGCCAATACATATATGTAGAATATACATATGTAGAATGGATGTCTTCATGTGAATAGCTACCATTGGGGGTTTACATTGGGGGTTTACTGACCATGCCAGACAGACTGCCACTGTGACAGACCCATGTTATGAAGGCGATATTTGTTGATTTTCATATAATTCATATATAAATATTAAGATAAGCAAAAGCACGTGCAGTAATTGTGCAAAACACCTTCAATTCATACTGTAGATGTTAAAAGTTATACTGCATGTAAACTGTGCTCGCAGTCAAATTAGCTCATGAATGCAACCTCAAATGTTCGCAGATCTTGGGTCTCCCACCAATGTCAATGATCTTGACAGATTTCAACTGGACCATTACCATGGGTGAGTCGAGTGAACGTTGGTTGCTATTTTTTGACGTCACATTTGTCAGACGAGCGTCTCTGTAATGTACTCGTCATCACCATCATCACCACGATCCACGGGTACATAGCCCGTAGGTGTCCACTGCATGTTTTGGCATGTCTCCACTTTCCTCTGTCTCGTGCCAATATTCTCAAGCAGTGGCCACATCAATCTAGATTTGAAGTTTTCGCGACTGCAGGGACGCATGCTCTTTGGTTCTTTCGGTAAAGCCACGTAGGTGGGGAAAAAAGCAATAAAAATATATATAAATTAATTAATTAAATCACGACGTTTAGATTGCAACACAAGCAATCGTCATCAGGCGTGACAACCACAGCAATAAATATGTTTTTACTGAAGTGGGAGAGAAGCCAGAGTTAGGGCAGTTAAATAACTCAGAGAGGGGGAGGGGGGAAAGGGGAGGGGGCGAATGGGGAGAGAGAAAGAATCAAAAGAATATAGTGGCTATATCTTTTTGACACCAATCACTGATGCCATCGTCAAGCCATTCTTGGGCAGGTCTTCTTCATTTTTTCCAGTTCCGTTAATTTTTCCCGAAAAAAACACACTTTTATTTTTTGTTACTTATTTGTGTCCCCATCCTACTACTACACGCGTGTGTGTGGACAAATAGTACCAGTTTCATTCTCATCACTGCCTGCATCATCACGTTAATTGTTTTACGTGCAAACTTCTGTCTTTGCTTCTACGTTAGTCAGGGGCGGAGCCAGGATTTTGACTTTGAGGGGGGCTCACTTTAGTATTCTGAGATGTCCAGCGTTTATGTTTTCCAATGGGCGCCACAAATTTATACAACTAATTTTATTGGATTTGAACGCGGAGTTTATTAATAGGTCGGAGCCGTTTATGTGGCTAATAAGTTCGATATGTTCAAAAGGCTGCCGCTTAAGCAGCCTGCAGGGCAGCACAAGGTGGTAGCCTGCAGCATTTTGCAGCAGCCGGATTTCCGGTTATCCCGATTACCGACTTTCCCAAAATTTCAGGGGGGGCTGAGCCCCCCCCCCAGCCCCCCCTGTGGCTCTGCCCCTGACGTTGGTCACTCTTTGGGTCAAGCTTCGATGCAGCAGTAATCCTGGAGCAATACATTTCGAGCGTACAATATCTGACCTCCGTCAGTCTTTGCACTCTCGTAAATCGTCCACAACAGTTTACGTCCAACGCTTGCTTCTTTTTTTTCCTCTCTCCCTCACAAACACAGACAAGAATGGGTGCCCAATTGTCAACGGCAAGGTCATTGTCCCGAGCTGTTTACCCCTGGAGTCGCTGCTGGATACTTATGACAAGGAGCTACTCAACTTCCTTCTCGGCTGCCTTGAGTAAGAGCCCCAACTCCATGAAACTTTACTATCACTTGTTGCGCACTTTGTCATATCAGAGCAACGTTTCTCGCTTTTGTGCGTTCTTAAAATTAATTAGCCCAATTATCGTGAAGCCATTGAAGCTGTGCACTTTGAAATGTTGATTTAAAACCCATTTCTTTAGAATTGCCTTCGTATTTAGATTGTTGTCCATCCCCCACACCTCCCGATTAGCGCGGTTGGCTGCGTACGGTGCTAAAGAAGTCCGACATGAAAGTTTGTTCTCCTATAACACGTGTTTTCGCAACGCGAATTGGATATGACGTGACGGATGTATTTGGGAACGCTTTATTTTTACAACGCCGATGCGAATCGGATATAACGCGACTGAGTGAACCGAGATACGTCACGCTAATAGGAATCAGCGGTTGTACGGCTGCCTCGGCGTAGCGTCACGAAAGGCGGGATGCTGCTGGATGCTTCTAAATGCTGCCCACACGCCTCGGTCGTTGTTCAGCCTGCGTACGCATCTAACGCGTTATCGCGGACTGTGCTTTCACCTACATTATTTACAGCAGCGCGATTTGTTTCCATAATACGGTGTTCTTCAGGAACGCAGCTGCCGCGTTATTGGAGAACACACTGTACACGCATGCTACGGAGGATACGGTTGGCAATTTATTGGGTGTGCCTCAACCCCCTCCTCATGAGCAGAATAAATGTGGACAACGGGGCCCTGACGATCCCCCGCGTGCATGTTGGCAGGTGGGACCCCGCACTCCGGCTCACACCTGAGCAGGCCTTGGAGCACGACTGGGTGAGGGGCGGTGAAAAGGCGCAGGGCAGCGCTGCAGTGCCAAGCGTCGACGTTCCACTTGGCCAGGCAGCGGCCCCACAGGCACTCAACGCGGACCCACAGGCACTCAACGCGGACCCACAGGCACTCAACGCGGACCCACAGGCACTCAACGCGGACCCACAGGCACTCAACGCGGACCCACAGGCACTCAACGCGGACCCACAGGCACTCAACGTGGACCCACAGGCACTCAATGCGGACCCACAGGCACTCAACGCGGCCCCACAAGCACTCAACACGGACCCACAGACACTCAACGCGGACCCACAGGCACTCAACGCGGACCCAGCCCCAGCAGAGTCACAACTGTCGGACGACAACTCTCAGTCCCATGGGATCCCGGAATCCGTGCCTCCCGGGGGATGCAGTGTTGAAGAATTTGTGACTGTCAGGAGCCAACAGTGAGTCTCCGCATGCAAGCGCATGATTAAGGATGTTTTTGTTGGTTGTGCTATCGTTAAGCCACAACCAAGTGTGTACCTGTTTAAATGAGCATTAGGCAATTTTCACCTCCGTCATTAAGCCTAACCCACTGGTGGAAATTCCACGTACAGTAAAACCTTGGATTGCGAGTAACTTGGTCTGCGAGTGTTTTGCAAGACGAGCAAAACTTTTTAAGTGAATATTAATTTGATAAACGAGCGAGGTCTTGCAATACGAGCAGTAGTACATATACGCTTTGTCTGCCAAGCGTCACGTGATCACAACTGATATACGAGCGCTTTGATATACGAGTGCTTTGGATTACAAGCACGTCTCTGGAACGAATTATGCTCGCAATCCAAGGTTTTACAGTACCTATATCTCCTTAAAACATCCACTGCTGATTTCCCACGAAGTGATAATACAGTCCATGATGTATGGGTAATACACGTACATCTTTCAGTCAAACTACCACCACCAAGATTAACATTCTGTATCAGAAAAGACAAAATATCTGTTTTCGAAATGATAAACATGAGGATTCTGTTTTTTAGGGGTCCTATATTGGTATAAGCTAACATTTTTATGAAAATTAACAACAATGTTACCTACACAATTATCCAGAGGATATTTCGGTAAATATTTCATCACCCCCATCCATTTTATTTATTATCATCAGCACGAACCATGGGCAGATAGCCTGTAGGTGTCCACTTCACATTTCACCACTTGTTTCAACTTTCCTCTGTCTCGTGCCAATATGCTCAAGCAGCGCATCTCTTTCTGGCACCAAAGCCATTCTCTGTTAGGTCTCTTTTCAGTTCCTTCCATTTTCCCAAACAACACGCTTTTGATTTGCCTGTTGCCTATGCTAAACGTGTCCAAATCGTGCCAGCTTCCTTCTCACCAATGCCTGCTTCACGAGGACTTCTTCCACGTGCAACCTTTTTTTCGTTACTTCGACGTTGGTCACTCTTTTTAGTCCACTTTGGGTGCCAGTATTCCTCATGTAGCAATACATCTCAAATGGCCAATATCTAATCCCTATCAGCCTTTTGTTTTATATTGTGGAAAAATATAAATCCCAAATTTTGAATGTGCTCCATCCAGCCCGTTGGTTCTCTCGTAAGTGCTCCACTCCCTGGTCCCTCCGTTTCATGCGGCATCTTGAGACACGACCGCAATTTTCTGCTGACGTGATTCCAAATTGTAAACTGCGACATTGGTCCTCCAACATAGATTGGCCCCTGTCCTGCGAATGTTCAGTTTTCACCACTGGCCCTGCTGCTCGTTTTCAGCGTGGAAATGCTTTGACCATTGAGTTGCATTGCACAGGGTGGCCCAGGTGTCTTGTGAACCCCAATTAGTTGAGCAGTAATTATTCATTTATGTCTTCACACCCATTGGTATGGCAAAACGATGAATCTTTGGTGATTAAATGGGGGGTCACGAGACACCTGGATCGCCCTGCAGTAGGCAAGCACACCTAGCAATGTGTGAAAGGCGGACGAGGCATGACGATCAAACGCGTGTCTCTCTTCCAGGCTGGTTCCCACTCTCTCTCCCAGCAAGAAAGATCACGGCAATGATGAGAAGGAGAAAGAAGTCACCGGCATTTCAAGAAGGATGTCAGGAAGGAGACGTGTGCGGGGATTTGCCGGCGTGCGAAAGATATTCCGGGCATTTTTCAGCTTCATCCGCAACTGCTGCTGCTGCGGCTGCAGCTGTGGTGTGGACGAATGAAGACTCCATCACAGAACCGGTTCGCACCTAGACAAAGATCTCCCATATTAGAATTAACAGATTGATGGGGGCAAGTGCTGTGAGAGAGCACCTATGAAGGCTGGCACGGCACGTCACAAGGTGGGTGGCCGCCACCACAATTATCATACATTTCATCGGGTGCTTGTATAAGGCTGAGTTGATCTAGGGGAGGCCCACGACCAGTTCACATAATCGTCACCAGTGTTGGCCGTGAGCGGGAATCAAGCTCGGGTCAGTGGGGTCAAAGCACAGGGCACACGAGCGACACACCTTGCTTCGTCTCGGGTGCTCTGGCCCTTGATAAACCTTGCCTCGCCTGGGTTTGTGCCCAATACAGGTGACGTCACTGGGGGATGACGTCAACCGGAGTGGAGGAGGCGGACACCTGACCCTGGACCCCAAGACGTGGCCATCCTGGAACCGCCTACCAGACCACCTCTACACACACCACGCACACACACACCACGCACACACACCCCACACACACACACCACGCACACACACCCCACACCCACACACGTCCCGCACGCCCCACGCACACCCTGCGCACACACCCCATGCACGCCCCACGCCCCACACGCCCCACACGCCCCACACACCCCACACACCCCGCGCACAAACTCCATGCACACGCCCCGCGCACACACCTCACACACTCCACACACCCCACACGCCCCATGCGCACGCCCCACACGCCCCGCGCACACGCCCCGCGCACACACCCCACACACACACCACACACCCACCTCACCCACACACACTACACTCACACTGTTGTATATATATAGGTGTTATTAAAATTGATTAAAATAATGAAAATTTAATGAAATTTTAAATCTTCATAATTTATCCGAAATTATGTTAATTAGTGTAAAATGCACATAAATTATGCTGATTCGAGAGATAATCGTATTAATTTATGCGAGTGGGCGTGGTTATGATAATGTAGGTCGATATGGAATATCAGGTCGAGCCTCGGTGACGAAGGTTGGTTATTAATTGGAACAACGCAATTAATCGTATGCAGTGGATTATGTGTGGTGATAGTGTGCTTATGATAGGTCCCCAGGATTCAGATCTCATACGCAGAACAATATTACGCAGAATTTCAGGAAGAATCACACACAAACTTCTGCTTTAATCAATTTTATTTTCTAGCTAACTTTATTTTTTGGATAACATGAAAACTCAATCTCGGGATTTTTGAATTTCAACACAGCGTTAATATGATACCATCACGATTGCGTTGTTTCACTTTGATAACGGCACCTGTGGTTAATTCCCGACGCGTAACGCAATCGATTGGTTGTTGAGAGAGATTAAAACATGCAACTATTCTATCAAAACCTTAACCTTATAATATGTAAATTCGTGTTTAAACATTGCCCACACAGTACCACATCCATTCATAGACCTTCAAGTCAATTCTTATCACGTTAACAGAAGGACGATTCGTTATTATGCAACTCAATGATAGCAGTATTTTTCATTATGAATAGATTTTTAATGCACCACCTTGGAGTGGCAACCCTTCTTGATTATCCCGATATGCGTATCGTGTGTCTTCTTTATCACTGGTTCAATTCTTTGCGTAAAGCAGACGCCGAGGTTAGCATCTCTGGTGTCCAAAATGTGTTTCCTGTGTGTTGCGGCGTGATGGGGGAGTGAGGGGGAGAGTGTGGGGGAGGGGTTGCATACGAACGGCTTCTCACAGTTTCTGTCCACCGCTGGCTGGATGAGTCAGCACGACGCTCGCCGTCGTCGCGCCGATGGGTGTTGAGTGCGGGGCCGCTGCCCTCTCAGCCCTGGTGACGCGAAGTTGCACGCTGTGGCACGCTGGTGGCACGCTGTTGGCACGCGCTGGTGCTGATGCTGGTGCTGATGGCACGCTGTTGGCGCGCACTCCCTCTCCTTGAAGATGTGCGAACGCGCCCGTACTGGTTCGCTGACAGCAGTTTCTCTCCACTGCTGGTTGAGCTGCTGCACGCTCTTGCTTGGCGTTGCTGGCCGCGCTCTTTCTCCTTAAAGATGCGCGAACGCGCCCGTGCTGGTTCACTGACAGCAGGTTTCCTCCATTGCTGTATGACTCACTTTTGTTGATACATCGCGACTCAGCGATCCTCGCTACTCAGCGATGCTCGGAGCCAGCCGCTCCATGCGACTGCTCGTCCTGTGGACGTCTTGAATCGCTGATCTGTCTTGACTGACTTAACTGAACTTTTTGAAAATGCGCTGACCGTTATATTCAAAGACATTCTTCTCTCTGTGCAGTGAAGGGGGGGGGGGGGGGGTCTGTGTGTGTTCGTGTGTGTGGCAATTATGACATGGTTCTGTTCGGGTCTTCCTCAAGCCATAAACCATCAAGGAAACAGACGCTTCGATTCATCTAGAAGGCGTCTGTCTGTCGACGCTGTTCATCCAGAGAGAGGGGCGTGTTCCCCCCCCCCCCCCCTTTTCGTACACGTTTCCGACGCACAAAGAAATGGTTAAGATTTTTCAAGTTTAACATTTCACATCACAGTTGGTATCTTATCATACGCAGTTATGATCCTACTTGCGATTCATAGTATTTGATTTATTTCCAAGTGAAGATGTTCTCTCGAGTATATATTCTTATCACGTGCTGCGGGGAGAGACAAAGGTGGTCGGGGTTTCTATCTCTCTATACTTTGAGTTGACATCGCTCAAATATCATTTCGACTCCACATTCTACCAGCCTAATCCACCCCGTTACCTTGGCTCTTACTTAGTTTATTAATTTTCGTCACTCTGTGTGTCTTATCATATATAAATGTGTGGCGGTTTATTTAACTTAAAGCTCGCTCGCTCTTTTGCTGCCCGTGTGCAGGGTAGGGTGGGGCCACTATTAAGTCCCGTGTGTGGCAAATGGTTCCTGCGATAACGATCTGTTTGCCCTGGCGTGAAATTCCTCTCTCGCGCTCTGCGGGAGAGACAAAGGTGGTCGGGAGTACCTATCTCTTTATACTTTCGACTTTATATTTCTCAAATACCATTTGGTCCCATGTTCGCCAAGACTCGTGTTTGTAACTACGTCCTCCCGACACCCCTCTCGGTTTACCGAGGTTCGCATTGTTATGATGGAATTATTAAAAAGAAAAATAATTTTCATCCTGAGTTTTAAGAGGTCCGTTTCTTGATTGTTGGAATCCATATGCCTTGGTTCTGTAAGGTTCTATCATGGAATGTCGTGTAAGGTCAACACATTATTCTTAATTTTATGTGTGACTGATGTGTAGCCACTTCTTTAACTTAAAAACGTGTTCGCTGGCTGTTGTGTGTGTTTTCTCATTAAACCGTCTGGCTAGCTCCAGATGGCCCCTTGTGATAAGGTGTGGTTCCTGCTTCTCCGCGCTGCGAGAGAGACATAGGTGGTCGGGGTTGCTTGGGATATTGTTTAAACTCTTTCGCAAGTTTGCCCGTTGTCTAATTCCTTCTTGAAAACGTTTGATGCGGCTCTGTATTTTGTCTCCAAGCTTTGTTTCAACAGTAAAAGTATTAAAGGTGAAAATCATTTGAACTGCGAATTAATTATTGGATAAGGATTCACTGATGTGTCTGGTGGCCTGTTCTTAATTGGAGTGAGCGCGAGGACGCTAACTTTAGCTTATTCTTGTTATTGCATTTTAAATTTTAACCGTTGTTTTAATGACAAAGGAAAAAAATATATGGTTTAACCCGTGGGCGTTCTCGTTTCTGGATTGCGGAGGGCTTCCCTCTGCGTGACCTCCCTTAGGGCACATCAAACTCTTGTTCATCTGGAGATCTTCGCAGATAGCTCCTAACATCCTCGCCTCGAGAGTTTCATTATTTCATTATTTATTAATGGCCTGTTTATGATCGACATCTGTTTTTTCGTGTGCCTGGCTTACGGGTTTTATTGATTATTTTTTTCGTTTGTTAAAAAAAAATTGATATATATAACAGAAAATATTATTAGTAATATACATTTTAGAAAAGGCTCATATACAACAACAAACCACCTGCACACACCCCACACACACACCACACACCCACCTCACCCACACACACTACACTCACACACCACCTGCACACACACACACACAGACACCTCGGCTAGCCCTTAGGTCAACTGGAACTCACAGACCGAACCTCTCCGCCTGGGTTTTCATCCCGGAAACCTATCGCGTGACCTGGCCACGGGTTTCCTATGCGAGAGAGAGAATTGGCAAAGTTGGTTGTTAGATGGAAGCCCCCGGGCCCCGTGATAAAACATGGGCGTGAGTTCGACGATTACGACAATAAAAACCGTTAAAATGTTATCCGAGTGCGGTGTTTGACATTGTGTGCGTGGCGAGTCGCTTGGGGAGGTGTACGCTACAGTGGACATAACCATGGCAGGCAGAGGCCATTCGCTGCGTTAATTTCCCCTGGCATTAAGTCGCCGGCACGGCTGGTGAGGAAAACTCTTCAACCTCGCCGTGGATCTTGTGGCGAAGCAGAGGTACAGGAGGCTGGGAGCACGTGGTATGTGGCCCTTAGAGCAAGTGGTGTGGTGAACCGTAATGTGTGAAGGCCGTTTTACAGTTCCTCTTTAATGCAGCTAATACATTCGATGTCTGCAACTTGCATTGCTTTCATCACTCCATCTTCTCGGTGGACGTACTCTCTCAGCCACATTCCATTCAGTAGACGACAGTCATTTCTGTTCCATAAAGTGATTTGCCAGATTTTAATTATCTAATGTAAACTCACAGGTGTACGTCCTGAAAGAGTTGTTATATCATTAGCAAAAACCACGAAAACATGATGCATCCTAAAAACATGGCAGGAGGCAATAGCCATTGCCATCACCAAACCAGGCAAGCCAATCAACGACCCAGGAAGCTAGAGGCGAATATCACTTCTGTGCATGACCTATAACCTCCTGGAACGTATCATCCACTGGAGAGTCAGTGATTCGGCCTGGGATGCAGTTGCTGTGACCAAGCTTTTGGCCTTTGCGACACGCATCGAGGCCGCATCCCAGAAGAAATCAGCGCAGGCCTTTGTGAACTTGTCATCAGCTTTATGACACCGTCTGAATTAACGGCTTCATGTTAAAGCTCGCAAGGACCATTTCCGACCTCGAAACAATATGCCTAATGAGAACTATGACAAGAAATAGGCGACCGTGTCTCTATATGGGCAACAAATCCAGGTCACCTCGGATCCCCAACAATGGATTTCCACAAGGTTCAGTACTCGCGCAAATGCACTTCAACGTCTACATGAGCGACATGGAAAACCCACCGGGTCACATAAATTTGTATGCGTGGATGACCCTGCCCTAGCAATGCAACCAGTCAATTTTAGCAACATCGAATCCAGTCTGAACAAAGAGCTGAACACCATGGGGGAATCTTCTTTGGTTCTTTCGGTAAAATCACGTAGAATGAGAATAAAATAATAAAAGTGGCCTTCTTCAGGTGTAAGGAACAGACCTGTCGGGACGACAGAGCTTCAATGAACGTTGTTAATATTTGTGCGTCTTTTAAGCTGGTTGAGAGAAGTGAGGCACCTTGACAAAGGGGTTTACATATCAAACAGGAGAATTTAGCATTGAAGCAGTTGAGGGATTAGCTTGTGACTGGTCACAGAAATAGCTATGTTAAAGTCAAAGCCTACACATCCACAGAGGCACCTCGTACATGGACGCCAAAGGGGCTGCAACAACTCAACTATCATAAAGTAAATATTCCATGGGGGAATATTTCTGGATATGGAGGCAAAAGCCAAATTCCCCACAAAACTGGTCACTACATTTTGACTTAAAACTTTCGTTCCTGCAGGAATTCATATTCTTGGTTCTTTCGGTAAAGTAATAAGTCACTATGCCATCTTGATAACAGAAGCGCGCAGCACACTCTGAAAGTGACTTTCTTTGGGAACACGGTGCGACACGACCCCATTGCAACGGAATCTCAGAGTGAAGCTGGACCATAAGCTAACCATATGGTCCAGCTTCACGTAATACTGTGCACCAGCATAGACGATAAGTAGTCACAATAGACTTGTTGATGTCCAACTGAACACAGCAATCTAGTGTATCACTGGGAGCCTCAAGTCGACCCCCAACAGCCTGGGCTGCCTGCGCTGTCACAAATATCTCCCCCACCCACACGCCACGATGCTGCAAACCCTCCGGGAAGTCCTGCAAATCGAGGGATTACAGTCGCCTTCCCATTCGTCAGGAAATCAATAAACGTTGCTCGAAGTCACGAAAGCTATTTTGGACCCACGCGCTTAACCTTCAGCAATGCGAGTTCAACCCCGATGAAGCTTGGAGAGCTGAATGGAGTTAAAAAGAACTCATAAACGAACACCTTGTTAAAGACTAAACACAGAATATCCCTGGGTTTGATCTTCTCCGAAGCTCACGATCCACCCTAAACCGTATCATCACAAACTATGGCAGATGCGGATACCTGATGCACAAATTTAAAACTCTCTAGTGTGCGACTGTGGTCATTAAAACAGACCATACAACATTTAAAGATGCAATGCCATCTCCACGAACTCAGAAGATATCACAGCAATACACTCTGCTACTCCTGACGCGGTTATCTGCGCTTGACCACCTGAATGTGAAATTGTAGTTGTTGCTCTGTCATTTACATCAGCCATACGAATGAGCAGCAGCATCAGCCATGTTGGACGAAGTCCTCGCCAAGGGTGTGGTCTCTCTCACGATTCTGAGCTGCATTCTACTTCATGATATTGTTATCTGTCGAATGCAGGGCATCAGGCAGGCTGATGTATCTACGCAGAGTTTTGGGTGTTAGTCCTTTGCAGGCATTAATGGGTTTCTCCAGGCACTCTGATTTTAACACTGGATTGTCAGGATGAAAAATCGCGATCGTTTCTTCTTTTTTTAATGAAATGTACAGGTTCTTATTGCATATGGCATTATGTTAAGGTGCTAGATGTCAAAGACGTGGTCTGCTAACTTAACATGAGGGCTTCAGCAGAGAGTTTGTTGTAGTTTTGCTATTCCTCTCCATGGAAGGAGCACATAATACAGTTGATTACCACGTGATGTATAGTTTGGGTTGGATTTCTGCATTCATACGACTGTGTCTTGTCTTTCATTTCCATTTATACTGGTGTAGTGTTCGATTTCACTCGGACAACTTCTGTCTTTCTTCGAACACCGCTTTATTTACAACTCTCAGCATGTCCTCCACATTCCACAGTATCCTGGTCGCCACGGCTCGCTCGCCGTGCTTCACTCGACTCGCTCGCCGCCTTTGTCTCTCCACTCCCCCACGATTACTTCACTTACTCCGCCGCTAACTTCTTCGTCTCTGTTCACCGCTATCACCGTCACTATGCTCACTCCACTGCTAAGTGCTTCGTCTCTGTTCAACGCTATCACCGTCACTACGCTCTCTCCACTGCTGGCTATTCTCTTCTTCAGCTCCGCTATCGCTACGCTCTCTCCACTGCTGGCTATTCTCTTCTTCGCACACAACGTCTTCGCACACAGCGTCTTCGCACACAGCGACTTCACCCTTCAACTCTTAACTCCAACTCCTCAACTTCAACAACCTTCTCCAAGCTCTCCAAGCTCCAACTCTCCCTCTCCAATTGCCGACCCCCCAATTTATCCCCGCTCTCATTACGCCCCCAATTAATTAGTCCGCGTCCCAACGGCACTCTGCGTGACCGTACACCTGTTTCTCCTCCAGACCTTTAGGCGCCGCTCTAGCCTTGGCAACAGCTCAAATCACAGCCGTCCACGGCTCTCCCAGCTTAATTGCCCTAACATAACCTGCACTGTATTCGCCTTCACTACAGGCTGACCCAAGAAAACCCGTACTGTTTGTGTGATCATGTAATCACGCCACCTCCACCACGCACCTTCCTACTCCACTACACGGGTAGGAACCTCCTGGTTACACCAGCCCACAAGGGATTATTCTTTCCATCCGTCGTGCATCCAAAAATGGGAGGGGTGGGGCTGGGTGGAGAGGGGAGGGTGGGGAGGGGCTGGGTGGAGAGTGGAGGGTGGGGAGGGGCTGGGTGGGGAGGGGCTGGGTGGGGAGGGTGGGGCTGGGTGGGGAGGGGCTGGTCACCCCGTGGTGCCCTTATAAAACTCAACGTTTAACCTACTCACTCCGGCTTGTGCCCGCCCTCACAGCCGGGCATATTTGCGGAATACACCACGCCGCCGTTGACCCTGGCCATTGACCGAGCAGACCAACGTTCCTACCAGCTCCCTCCGCAGGAATGTGTTGAAGGAGATGTGTGCATCTGCCTGTAGATGCGATTCTGGTGCGATTGATGGTTACGCCACCAGGTGTCTTAGAGGAATGTCAAAGCCAGGATGTGCGATGATTGGGTTGCGAATTAGGTGTTCATTTTAGAGGTTCTCATTCCACTGTTCACCACCGTTCTGCCAGATCTGGATGAGAAACCTTTCTTAATAAATGAAATGAAACTTTCTTATGCGATACTGCATCAGCAGTGTTGCACAAGGAAAAAAAAATCACATTTTGCAGTAACATGGTCCGAAGACGAAAATATGTATAATAAGAAATGTTTTAAAAGACAAAGGCCCTCCAAAGCAGTGAGTAATAGTTGGATACTGAACGATTCACCATGCATCCATAGTAAATTAAATATTTTATGCGGTGTTAAATTGGCATATTCCAATTTGCCATATTGCAGTTTAAGACCCCTCATCTGGAAATGTTCTTAAAAGTAAACGTCTTCATGTTCTCCCCGTGGTTGCGTATGTTTTTCTCCAGGTCCTCCGGTTTCTTCCCTCCACGTAAAAAAAAACGCGCGCAGAGAGTATTTGACCACGATAAAGTCCCACGTAGTAAGCCAATTCTTTCAGCTGTAATTTGTGACCGATTGCTTTTGAAAAATAGCTATATAGCTCAGTGTGCCTTGCCTGATGAAATGAAAAAAAATTGTTTAGTCTAATAGCTTAAATCATGGGACCTCCTTTGCCAGTACCAAACTATGAGAATAGGTTTTTTCCTCTTTTTTTCTGGCAACAAAACAGCTGTGTTGAGATGTTAAAACACCAAACTGAAACCTTTTACAAGGAATCATGTCACTGCATTAACCACAATACTTGTGGTCAGAATGCAAACATAAACATTCTCTGATGATATATGCATCGTCCTTGAAACTGATGGTCCACACCAGAGACAGCTTTCTTTGGAGCCGTTTGGCGTCCTCTGGTCTAACATCGTTTTGAGACAAGACTCAAAAGAAAGCTGTCTCTGGTGTGGACCAATCAGTTTCAAAACAATGCATATATGATCAGAGTGTGTTTTTTTGTTTGCATTCTGACCACAAGCATTGTGGTTAATGCAGTGACATGATTCCTTGTAAAAGGTTTCAGTTTGGTGTTTTAACGTCTCAACACAGCTGTTTCGTTGCCAGAAAAAAGGGGAAAACCTCTTCTCATATTGAATAGCTTCATTTATTCTGCAGTACAGTATTCCCTTTTTATTCACGAAATTGCTATTCACGATTTTGGGTATCCGAGAATCGCATCTGGAACTCTACGTCACTCCACTAAGGAGAGAGAGAAGGAAAGTGATGAGATTAAGTGTTTGGAGAGAATTTAAGTGATGAGATTAAGTGATTGGAGAGAATTTAAGTGATGAGATTAAGTGATTGGAGAGCATTTAAGTGATGAGATTAAGTGTTTGGAGAGAATTTAAGTGATGAGATTAAGTGAGTGGAGATCATTTAAGTGATGAGATTAAGTGATTGGAGAGAATTTAAGTAATGAGATTAAGTGATTGGAGATCATTTAAGTGATGAGATTAAGTGATTGGAGAGAATTTAAGTGATGAGATTAAGTGATTGGAGAGAATTTAAGTGATGAGATTAGGTGTTTGGAGAGAATTTAAGTGATGATATTAAGTGATTGGAGATCATTTAAGTGATGAGATTAAGTGATTGGAGAGAATTTAAGTGATGAGATTAAGTGATTGGAGATCATTTAAGTGATGAGATTAAGTGATTGGAGAGCATTTAAGTGATGAGATTAAGTGATTGGAGAGAATTTAAGTGATGAGATTAAGTGATTGGAGAGAATTTAAGTGATGGGATTAAGTGATTGGAGAAAATTTAAGTGATGAGATTAAGTGATTGGAGAGAATTTAAGTGATGAGTTTAAGTGATTGGAGAGAATTTAAGTGATGAGAATAAGTGATTGGAGAGAATTTAAGTGATGAGATTAAGTGTTTGGAGATAATTTAATGCGAGAAAGTGATGAGTGGTGAGATAAAATTAAGACATGAAGTGATGAGATAAGGAGATGAGAGGTGCATAATTTTCACGTATGAAACAGCTTATTTATGCATTTACTTAAGGAAATTATTTCAAGATATGGGTTTCCGTAGCCCAAAATCATTATGCGGGAAAGTAACTATTCACGCGCATCTCCGGAACGTATCCATCGCAACTAACGGGGGAGTGTTTTAGCACATCAGTTCAGATTCGACTTGTTGAGTATAAGGCATGCACTTTACAATTGCTCTGTCAAAAGGATACATCCTTTACAACAATGTGGGATTCATTCTTTAAAAAAAAAAACCTTGATAGACCCTCGGGCTCAGTGTCACCAGGAGACACACATTGTTAATCGTACGTATGTTGAACTTCTTTCACACCGTACATAGCCAACCGCGCTAATCGGAGGTGCGGGAGAAGGGCAACAAACTAAAAACAAAATGCACTTATCAAAGGAAGAGTTTTGATTTAAAGCTTTCGTGACTGCAGTGATTCATATTCTTGGTTCTTTCGGTAAAGTCACGTTGAAGGGAAACAACAAAATAATAAAATATATATAAAACAATAAAATTCTCACTACGTTTCGACGGCCGCAGAAGCAGCATCTGAAAGTGCGTGATTCGGTGACCGCATTTGTTTGATGGCGAGCCACAAGCCGCTGCTGCGAGGTTGACCGGAGTTCGCGCGATAGTTTATGCTCCATGACGAGATCAGAAAGGCATTGTGGGTCATTTTCGGCGAGCAATTTGCAACGAGCGCGAAATTATTATTCCGTGAAAAAAAAAGTCACCCTTGCACTTTGGGATGCAGCATCGAATAATGATACAGACTCAACTCGAAATGGGAGGGAGCATTCATTAATATACGAGCCAATTCCCAAGACGAATGGAATAACACGCAGAGGTGAATAAAGAACAGGGCGTCTCATTTCACAAGGCAACATATCTCTTGAAGCACACTATTAAAGTCACTCACACATCGGGCTTAACACGAACTTTCAACTCTCGAATCATTCCTCACTTTACGAACAACTATACAACTATGAGTTCGGAGCAGACTATGGATCAACGCCGAATATATATATTTCAACGTCATCCACTTTGTAGCTAATCGGGATGCAAGTTGCATAATATAACTAAATATATAGTTTAGTTATATTAACATTAAAAATAATTAATGCGATGTCCGACAGCTAATTCGTTAATGTCTACACAAAGGACTAGTGTGGACACTGCAGCTGCAGTACGACTTATTTGTTGTGCATTATAATCAACGTGAATCTGTCCCTCTCAATTCCTTTTTCAATTATGATTCGTGAAGCTTGCGAGCAAGGATGCCAGTCTGGGAAGGGTTACACAGCTCAAAATTCGAAGAGGAGGAGCACTCCACAATCACCCGACTTAAGTAACGTGATGAAATCTAAATTATCCACGGAGAATGCCCCCTCCTTCTGCAGTAGAATGCACCTGCATCAGTAACGGTGTTTTGAAAACGCACCACTTATTCTATCCCTTGTTAACCATGTATGCCACCTTAACGTATCTGCTATCTCAACATGCATGCTCAGAGAAATCACCTAAACTCGCTCCTGTACAAAAATAAAGCAGTCAAGCGATTTGGATATTGACCTCTGATGACAAATGCAAGAAGAGGACTTGAGACCCTGATTTAATCATAAGCGGCTGAAACCCGGAATGAAACCCAACATCTATTAAAAACTATATTTTTTAATTTTGATCAGGTAGGGCCCACTGAGCTATAAAGCTCTTTTTTTTCCCCCAGAAGTAACCTGGCCACATTTGACGGTTCAACGAAGTGGCTTATTGCGTGGAAATTCATAGCAGGTAAGTAGTTTAACACATAGGCTTTCGCGACCAATATTATTCATAATAAAAGTTTTTGGGTTAGATCGCGTTATTTATAAATGTGTCGTAACCCTCCACCACCCGACACGGCCAATCAGCAAAAAAAAGTGTCACGTTGACAAAAGACAAATATTTCGCTACTTTAGCCCACCGGTGTGTTGAAGAGTGAATCCACAACATTTACAGTTTGAGTACGACGTTTCGCTGGTAATTTCATCCAGCATCATCGGGCAATTCGCCAGAATGGTAAAGCCCTCGCTTGCTCCCGGTCTTAAAGCAGGTAAGTACTCTAAACGCGTGGTTTTAAATGCGGAGGGAAAAACCGGAGGACCCAGAGAAAAATTAACGCGAGTGCGGGGAGCGAGAGAGAACATGCAAACTTCAAATATACGGCCATCAGGGTCGGGATTAAACACACGACATCCTCTGTACCAGGCTTGGATTACAGTGAAAAAGGTGTCAACCCGAAAGTGGAGCTTAGGCTCGGATGAGTGAGCTCAGGGAGGTGTACATCTCGCCAAAGTCGGGACGCGTCAGTGGGTCCTCATGCCAGCAGGAGGACATGACGCGGTGCACGGCATCAGGGCAGACGCTTGGACGGGGTAGGCGGGTTCCCTGCTTCAGCAGCTCAACCACCTCCCTGTGCGTCTTCCCTACAGGGGTGGTGGGGTCGGGGGGGGGGGCGGGGGGGGGCAGGTCAGGTGGGGGAGGGGTAAACAATGGAGGACACGGAGCAGACGCCGTCACAGTTTTACACCCGTCGGATAGCACGGTTATTAAAAAAAAGATCGCGGTCAAGAGGTGGGCACCATACACAGTCAACCGTGCTCATCGGAGGTCTGGGGGCAGGACAACAACACCGCACGGTTAGCCAAACAAACAGTTAGGCAAGTAGCGAAATCGATTTGTACGCTCGTGATATATTCATTACGTATACGTCAATAATTATGCACGTTATACGCTAATCGTACCTTCAACATGACGGAGTAAGTAACAGAGTAGAGATGAGGCGTAAAAAAACAAAAACGTGAAACGGCAAATGATGCGATGAAATTTTCAGATGACGTCATTAATTGCAGCAGGAAATCATTCTTCTAAAAGGCGGCGATTATTCAAATGACTGTGGGGTGCCGTGAATTGGTGCGGGCCATTTGAACCTTTGTAAGGGAGGGTGCCGTCCGTGTAAATCTCGAAGAGCAGCACCCCGAAAGACCAGGAGTCACACTTGGACGTCCAGACTTTGGTAGTGAACGCCTCGACGGCACACCAGCGTGCGGGCAGCATATCTCCTGCACACCCACAGGTAAGGCAGTGCAGCGTGTAGATTTGCAATCCAACCGCATAGATCTTTGGATGATATCCCTCCTCGTACACCGACTCTGGCAACCAAATGAGGGTACGCGCCTGAGAGGGCCTCTACCGTGTGCAGATGGAGCGATGGAACAGCTTTTGCGCAAGTTCTAGGCGGATTATATTATTCCATAGTTATTCACCGACTTACTATTCCGCGATTTTTGGCTACCCACGAATCGCATCTGGAACTCTACACGATTATATCGAGAGAGAGAAAGAAAGTGGTGAAATAAAGTGATGAGAGATAATGTGATGAGAGATAAAGTGATGAGAGATAAAGTGATGAGAGATAAAGTGATGAGAGATAAAGTGATGAGAGATAAAGCGATGAGAGATAAAGTGATGAGAGATAAAGTGATGAGAGATAAAGTGATGAGAGATAAAGTGATGAGAAATAAAGCGATGAGAGATAAAGTGATGAGAGATAATGTGATGAGAGATAAAGTGATAAGAGATAAAGTGATGAGAGAGAATGTGATGCAACATCATAATTTAAAGTGAGTTCATTTTGAAAGTATTATTAACACTTTAATAATATATATTTTTATTTAATCTTGATTTGAAGCTTTCGTGACTACAGAAATCCATCCTTTTTGGTTCTTTCGGTAAAGTCACGTAGATATAAAATAAAATTGATCACGACGTTTCAGGCACAACACAAGCATCCATCATCAGGTGGGAAAGTCGTGATTTATAAGAACCAAAGAGTATAATTCTTATTTACTTTACGTTTTTAATGTTATTGTGTTCTTTAGATACTGTTCATGTGTTTAATAGCTTGTTTATGTTTTTATTGCTATTCGCGGGCATCTGTGGAACGTATCCCCTCGCGAAAAACAAGGGGATACTGTTCATCGCGGATTTGAGAGAGGGTAGTGATGGCTTGGGCAGGTCTTCACCCAGCAGTGGATTGACCATGGCTGATGATGATGATGAATGGAAAGTAACTACAGGAAGTAACTGAAGGACCGTGATGCTTCGTTACATGCTAAGTTCTTGCACACAGAGACCAATGATGATGATCGTGGTGGCGATGTTTGAGACGATGCCAGTGATCCTGCTTGCTACTGCTGCTGATGATGATGATGACGCTGGTGATTCATAATAGGTGTAAAGACGCATATATTAGTCAATTACTATCGATTATTTCATCTAAAGATTAACACATCGCACGTGTAAAAAGCTATATTTTTCCAAACTTGATTTGGAGCTTTCGTGACTTCAGGAATTACTCGTTGGTTCTTTCTGTGTATATTCTTCCAATTCGTTTGTCGTATGAAATCGTGCCACGTGACCCCTGCAGCCACTAGAATCTGCTACGTCCCCCACAGTTTTGACAATTCTTGAATCAAATTGCGATCGTGAATAACAAAAGACTCATTCACCTTTAATGCAGCTGCTGCTGCTGCTGATGGTGACGATGATGATGGCGGCGGTGGATTTTGTGAAGATACAAATGATCGTGCCGCTGATGCTGATTGTAGTGCCGGTAACGGTGGGAATTTTGGTAATAATGGCAACGCGACAACCGATCATCAATCTCCTGGTCTACAGAGCAACGACACAATGCTGCTACCGATGATGATGATGATGACGATCACAAGGACTGAGTCGTCACCTTCACTGATTTGATACACCTCGCCCGCGAGCTTGCGGACGAGCTGGAATCCCGCGATCTTGCAGCCGAAGCCGTCGTCGAGAAGAATGTTGGCCGCACGAAGATCAAGGTGCACGCAGCCCTCTTCCTCCAGGAAGCGCATCCCCTCGGCCACCTCGAAGGGCATAAAAAAAAAAATCACTTCACCAACTACCACCGCCGCCACCAAATCACCGTGAACATGCTCGATCTCGTCAGCAGAGCTGAGCCTGGTTAACGCCCGGTGGTTGGGATTCTCCTGGGAACACGAGGCGTTGAAGGGCTGGGATACGAGGTGGTCAGGATACGGCAGCGAGGCATCAGATTGGTAATTGTAGATTCACTTCCAGACAAGACATTGCCTGCAAAAAGATTGTGCGAGATTTGCCCGCTCCAATGTGATATCAGAGTTTCCCTTCTCCTACGTACAGTCGATTCACAACCATGTCCCTCTAGTGCTTGCCGAAGCTGCATGGAATTCCGGATGCTGAAGAATAGATTGAGGTCGCACTCATGGCACACCAAGTGCTTGCCACAAATGAACCGCAACACCTCGCTGATCTCACCAAGGAGCATAAACCATCACGCAACCATCAAACAAAGACGGTCACTCCATCGCGCGCATTCAGATGCTTTTCTGCGGCCACCTGGAAGACTCTTCCTTCCGATGTTAGGAAGCCATTGGAGCTATGCACTTTTAAATCTAGATGGAAAACTGATTTTATTAGAACTGCTTTTTGTGTTTAGTTCGTTGTCCTTCCCCCGCACCTCCAATTAGCACGGTTGGCTACGTGCGGTGCGAAATAAGTTCAACATACATACATACATGCGCACATTTCTTCTTACGTATCATCTGATAAAACCCCTCTGTGTTATTTGAGGAGGGCTTCCCAACGTCTACCACGTGGGGGACGTGCGCCAATGCCACTGTATCCCGTCATGGGAATATGGAATTTCCATTAATGGCTTGAGACCACCGACTATGGATGTGAGTGTCGTCTCGTGCTGCGTGGGCCATCGCACCTGTCCTGCCACTACGTCCACTCGGCCGTAACAAACAAAAAACGAAGGGTACCTCGGCAGCCATTTTGAGGTAGTAACGGTCACGGTTGGAGGAAGATTTCTTCTCGAGGAAGGCCAGAAGATTTCCTGTTGCATGTAGGGAGATGAGTACACAGGGAGATGAGTACACAGGGAGATGAGTACACGGGGAGATGAGTACACAGGGAGATGAGTACACAGGGAGATTGAGGGACATGGGCGCACAGAGACATCAATACAGTACGGAGAAAAATTAAAGTCACAGAGAAATGAACACGTGTATGTATATGAAGACAGAAATGCGAATACACAGAATAAGACGTGAGAACAGAAAGACATGAATAAATACATGGATACACAAAGCACGTGACATGAGCACATGCTGATCAACTAATTATGAACCCTTCCCGTTGCACCAACTACACATCAATAGCACTATCGGTATTGCTGTCAAGAGAGATAAAAATGGTAACTTTTAAAATTCTAGATTTGAAGTTTTCGTGACTGCAAAGATTCATACTCTTTGGTTTTTTTCGGTAAAGCCACGTAGGTAAAAAAAAATTAATCACGACTTTTCAGGCGCAACACAAGCATCCAATCATCAGGTGGGAATGTCGTGATTTATTTTATTTTATACCTACGTGACTTTACCGAAAGAACCAAGCAGTATAATTTTTATTTACTTTTCGTGACTGCAAAGATCCATACGCTTTGGTTTTTTTTGGTAAAGTCACGTAGGTAAAAAAAAACTTTTTTAATATTCATAGCCAGCAGTGATGAACCATCATGTGCCTCGACTGTGCTTTTAGCGTCACGTCGTGAGGTTAAGCATCCATTTGGATGTGGCTTACGCTGTGTGTATATAGAGAACAACCCGTGGACGGAGATGTTATAGAACTACAGTAAAACCTTGGATTGCGAGTAACTTGGTCTGCGAGTGTTTTGCAAGACGAGCAAAATTTTTCAATAAATATTAATTTGATAAACGAGCGAGGTCTTGCAATACGAGTAGTACCGTATACGCTTTGTCTGCCGAGCGTCACGTGATCACAACTGATATACGAGTGCTTTGATATACGAGTGCTTTGGATTACAAACACGTTTCCGGAACGAATCATGCTCGCAATCCAAGGTTTTACTGTACTTCTGAAATCCCTTCAAGTGACCTATTATCTACACGTGCGAGTTACTGCACATTTCAACAAAACGCCTTACTACAGAAACAATTTTGATTTAAATCTTTCGTGACTGCAGTAATTCATATTCTTAGTTCTTTCGGTAAAGTCACGTTGAAGGGAAACAATAAAATAATAAAATATATATAAAACAATAAAAATTCTCATGACGTTTCGACCATAACACAAACGGTCGTCATCATAACACAAACGGTCGTCATCACCTGATGACGACCGTTTGTGTTATGGTCGAAACGTCATGAGAATTTTTATTGTTTTATATATATGTTATTATTTTATTGTTTCCCTTCAACGTGACTTTACCGAAAGAACTAAGAATACAGAAACAATGTTTGCCACTTTGCAAGTTAAAACTAAAATGTAAATCTCACAACTGGTAATTCCACCCTCCAGAAAAAAACCTAAACTAAATTAAACGTGATGATTTGAGGATAATTTTTTTTTGTACAGACATTGGCAACCGGGCTGAGACCATCAACTCGCTAACACTTGAGAACCCGGTTTAAAATAAGGGATTGAAACCAAGATTACAAACCATGTGTCCTGGGCTTTCCAGCACGAGTTTGATACTTCATTTATGAGAATCAAGACTTTAAGTATAAGATTAAGAGCAAGATAGCTGTCCAGTGATGTCACTGCTAGATCACTTCCATAAATTTGAATACGTCGGCTCTGTAAAATCACTGGAGCACAGTGACAGGGCTTGACTAGTTTTTTGCCTCGATGCACCACCTAACCACCTCCAATTCTCGACAACAATGAATCAATGCCTAGGGGTAGCAGGGTAGTGTGGAATATCCCAAGTCAAATTGATCATTTTTTGTAAAATTTCCGTGGTGCAATTTATTATTAAAGCTCGGCGTTCCGTTTGTCTGTCAACTAAATTATAAGAGCCTTTCAAAAGGCCTGAATCAAAAAGTTATAGAAAGTGGACCCCCCCCCACACACCCTACATATAATAAAGTAGTATCTGCACACATTGGGGGGAGGGGGGTAAAGAGGACATCAGTGGGGGCGACAGCAATATGCCACCGAAATTCCAGTTTTAAGAAAAAGCATGGCCCTCGTGTCAAGCTGAGCGAGATGCCACTCACAATGCGCATCTCATTTTGACTTTGACCCCCACGATGTCACAATTCATTTGTCGGGCATGCAAACAAGCATACAGCTCCCTTCGCAAAGTACACCACACAGCCCACTACCAGCGAACCACACAGTCCGGTCGGTGCTAACTTTGCTCAGAATCAAAGGCCGATACCATTTTCTCAGTTTGGTCGTGGGAATGTAGTTTGTGTGTGTGTTTGTATGTTGGGGGCCTTCATAGGTGCTCGCTAACATCACTTACCCCTACAGTCTGGTAAAAAGCTATACAGGGGGATCTTTTTTTTTTATTAGGGCAGCGGTAGCGCACTGCACTGCTCCAATTACCGGTAGCATAGTCGTTCGTGCACCGAGCTAGGAAACCCAGCGAGTTCGAATCCCGCTTACGTCTAACACCAGTGGCGAAGATCCAAAGCAGTCCAGTGCCTCTCCTAGGTTGGTGCGGTATTTAAATATCAGCAGAGGGGAGAGAAATGCAACAGCCAGAAAAGGCTTTGTGGGAGATCTGTGTCTTTATGTGCATTTGATTGCAGTCTCTCACTGAGATCCCCCCCACCCCTACCACGTTTTTCAGCTCTGCTCATTCACCGTTGCTCATGAACTCCATGATGAGGGTGGCAGGAGACTCGGAGACCATGGCAAGCAGGGCAAGCAGCCGGTCGTGCCGCAAGGCGCCCATCATTCGCCCCTCCTCAAGCAGCTGCTCGTTGGTGATACCGTCTTTGCGAATCTTGATGGCCACTTGGCGGTTTTCGTACAGTCCTGCGGGGGTGGGGTTCGACCAGACAGAGTGGGTGAATGAGTCAGTAAGTGGATGGATGGATGAACGTGTCAGTTGATAAGTGATCACATCAATCATTTCATTACACTTCCTTTGCCAGTACCAAAATATAATAATAGGGTTTTTCCCCTTTTTTCTGGCAACAAAACTGAAACCTTTTACACGGAATCATGTGTGCATTAACCACAATACTTGTGGTCAAAATGCAAACAAAAAAACACACTGATAATATTTGCATTGTCCTTGAAACTGATTGGTCCACACCAGAGATGGCTTTCTATTGAGCCTCGTCTCAATTGGTGCTAGACCAGAGAACGCCAAAAGGCGTACAGCTCAAAGACAATGAGGGCTCGGGGTGAGCATCTACATCATTGGACCTCCTTTTCCAGTACCAAAATATAATAAAAATAATAGGGTTTTACCCTCTTTGTTTGCATTTTGACCACAAGTGTTGTGCTTAATGCACACACGAGTCCTTGTAAAAGGTTTCAATTTTGTTGCCAGAAAAACAGGCGAAAAAAAGCCCTATTAAAAATCCACGCATGGATGTTAAGTCCAAAGCATGAATTGCTGGGGAGAGACCTCCAGACTACAAGGGCAGGGGGGTGAACCTTCTACTGACCTCTGTGGATGTCGGTGAAGGCTCCTATTTTGACGAGGTCCTGCACGGTGAGAGATGTCTGGGGGACCATCGGGATCAGTGCAGGAGTAACGTCGCTGGTCGATGAGGGTGGAGTCGAAATGGTCCTGTCTGTAGGCAAGGTGAACCGCAAACGGGGAGAAAAACCTGGCTTCATGCACTGGGACTGGGACTCTTACTCAGAGGATTGATAATGGTCCGGGCACTGAGACAATTACTCCTGGGGCGCCGTGGCGAGATGTTTACTTCCTTTGCCTGGTATGCAAGAGGTCGTGGGTTTGATCCCAACCCTCACGCCTGTCTATTTGGAGTTTGCATGTTCTCCCTTTAGTCTCGTGGATTTTTCTCCGAATCCTCCAGTGTTTTCCTCCGCATTTAGAAAGACGCGTTTAGAGTATTGGGCTGCTATCAATGTATACCTGCTGAGCCACTTCGTTAGGCCAGGTCACTTTAAAAAAGGAGCTATATAGCTCAGTGGGCCTTATCTGAAACTGATTGGTCCACAAGGACAATGCATATGTTATCAGAGAATGTTTTTTTGTTTGCATTCTGACCACAAGCATTGTGGTCAATGCAGTGACATGATTCCTTGTGGAGGTTTTCAGATTGGTGTTTTAACATCTTAACACAGCTGTTTCGTTGCCAGAAAAAATAGGGGAAAAACCGATTATCATATTTTGGTACTGGCAGAGAAGGTCCCATGATGTAGTACCGAAAGAACCATATAATATCTCTCATGAGGTTCATATTGGCCACGAATCCTGTGTGCTGTACCTCTGAGGTTCTGTGTTGTAGCACTGAGACCGGATGCATCTTATGAGGTTCATCATCGTCGTGTCAGAGTCCTGGTGGCTGTACCTCTGAGGTTCTGGTCGTGTCAGAGTCCTCGGTGCTGTACCTCTGAGGTTCTGGTCGTGTCAGAGTCGTAGGTGCTGTACCTCTGAGGTTCTGGTCGTGTCAGAGTCCTGGGGGGCTGTAACTCTGAGGTTCTGGTCGTGTCAGAGTCCTAGGTGCTGTACCTCTGAGGCCCTGTGTTGAAGCACTGGGACCGGATGAATCTTGGAAGGTTCATAATGGCCATGTCAGAGTCCTGGGGGCTGTATTTATGAGGTTCTGTGTTGTAGCACTGGGACCGGATGAATCTTAGAAGGTTCATAATGGCCATGTCAGAGTCCTGGGGGCTGTACTTATGAGGTCCTGTGTTGTAGCACTGGGACCGGATGAATCTTAGAAGGTTCATAATGGCCATGTCAGAGTCCTGGGGGCTGTACTTATGAGGTCCTGTGTTGTAGCACTGGGACCGGATGAATCTTAGAAGGTTCATAATGGCCATGTCAGAGTCCTGGGGGCTGTACTTATGAGGTCCTGTGTTGTAGCACTGGGACCGGATGAATCTTATAAGGTTCATAATGGCCATGTCAGAGTCCTGGGGGCTGTACTTATGAGGTCCTGTGTTGTAGCACTGGGACCGGATGAATCTTAGAAGATTCATAATGGTCATGTCAGAGTCCTGGGGGCTGTACTTATGAGGTCCTGTGTTGTCACACTGGGACCGGATGAATCTTAGAAGGTTCATAATGGCCGTGCCTGTGCGCCGAGCCGGCTCGTCTCACCTTCTGCCACTGAGTTCAGCGATGCAAGTGCCCTTTCCACAATCCGCCTCAAGGCGTTGTCAATGTTTTCACTCCTCCGGAAAGCACTGCCGGTCTGCAGGTTCTCATTCAAATCTTGATCTTTCAGCATCTACAATTAATAAAGGGCACTCAATCGTTCGTTATTGATTCATTTCAACATTTTGATAACTGTGTTGTCGATTCCCGTGGTAATCATCGTCACTATCACCTTCATCAGCCATGAACAATTTACTGCTAAATTTTGATTTAAAGCTTTCGCGACTGCAGTGATTCACATTCTTGGTTCTTTCGGTAAAGTCACGTTGAAGGGAAACAATAAAATAATAAAAAATTATAAAACAATATTTTTTATATATATTTTATTGTTTCCCTTTAACGTGCCTTTACCGAAAGAACCAAGCATACAATTTACTGCTAGATTAAGGTATCTCCAAGTCATCACCATCTCTCAAAGTCCTGCAATGCAATGATCCCCCTGGCACCTGCTAACAAACCAATTCCATTGCTCTCCCTCGTCAGCCTTCCAGGACATATTCCCTCCATTTGGCTGCCACGCCATCGTTATTGTATGCCTGTATGTTGAACTTCTGTTGGCACCATACGGAGGTGCGGCGAAAGGACAACAAACGAAACACAAAAAGCAGTCCAAAGAAATGAGTTTTCAATCACAGATTTAAAAGTGCGTAGCTCCGAAAATCGGAAGGAAGAGCGTTTCAGACGGCTGGGGAAGCGCGTCTGAAAGCGCGAGCGATGCGGTGACCATCTTTGTTCGATGGCCGGCCAGAAGCTGCTGCGAGGGTGACTGAAGTTCAAGTGATGGTTTACGTTCCTCGACGAGATGAGCAAGATATTGTGGTTCATTTGTTTGCGAGCACTTTGTGTGTAATGAGTGCGACCCTGTAATGTATTCACTCGCCAATCGGAAGCCAAGGCAGCTCGGCGAGCACTGGCCGGACACGGTCGGATCTTGCAGTACCCGCCACGACACGTAGCCAAAATATTTTGTACACGCTACAGCTTGGTAATGTTTTTTTTTTGCCAGACGTCCCGTAGAGTAGTCTAGATCTCCACGCATTATTCTAGATCTCCGGCCGTGAACCTCTTTGAGCGACGTGTCCTGTGAAAGCCCATGAGTTAGAATGAGGTCATTAACTGCAGCATGATCTCTAATTCATCTGTTCCTCTTTCTGACTCCCACCGTACTTCCAGGGATGTGTCTCCCTTCTTGTTCACTCGCTCACTATTCACGTGGCACAATTGTCTGCTTGCAGAATTTTTCAGTGTGGTGGCACAGCAGTTGTTAGCACATTTCGCTATAGACCCCATGGCTATGGCTAACATGGGTTGCAAGCCAGGCCTGATCTGGCCCTCAACAGAGGAGATCGTGTGATGCGAAGGCGCCAATTTAACTGAGTTGGTGAAAACATGTCCCAGCTAGCCAGGGTGAGACTTTGTAACGGGGAGAGAGATCAAAGTGCGACTGGGAACCAGGCTTAACGAAGGGGAAATATGAAAGGTTGCACAGGGAGACCCATGCATGAAATTTTTATTTAATAAATTCTCGGCGAATTTGTGCATTAATTCCCTGTACAGAGAGGCTATTCGTTTAATTCTGTATTTTGTTCCCGTGAATAACGTTTTTTTCTATTGGGTTATATCGTTTAGGTACAGTGTCATTTTTTTACTATAACTCCCCACCGCCCAAGAGAGCCACTGAAATAAATGTGTCACGTGGGAGCAAACGCGCCAATTGATTTGGCGTTTCAGCAAAGCAGCTCTCGAGATCTGAGCCTTGTTAGCACCTGATGATGATGATGATGATGCTGGATGTAATCTATTTGCGAAACGTCGTACAACATTGTGAAATATATGCTTGCTGTTCAACATTCCTCTGGTGTTTGCAGAGTAACCAAATCAATTGGCATATATGAAAAATAAAAAAAATAAACTCCAGTGTGCGACTGTGGATATCCAGAACAAATCATACAACATATGACGACGTAATGCCTGATCCACAAATACGAAGTAGACATCACAGCGATACACTCAACTAGTCTGTAACATACTCATTGGTTCTTTCGGTCAAAGTCACGTACGTAGAAATAAAATGAAATTTAAATAAATCACATGTAAAATAAAATTTAAATCACGACGTTTCGAATGCAACACAGGTGAAAATGGGACAAAACAGAGAGACATCGCACACAGAGGGACATCACACACAGAGAGACATCACACACAGAGGGACATCGCACACAGAGGGACATCACACACAGAGGGACATCGCACACAGAGGGACATCACACACAGAGTGACATCGCACACAGAGGGACATCGCACACAGAGAGACATCACACACAGTGAGATATCACACACACAGAGAGACATCACACACAGAGAGACATCACACACAGAGGGACATCGCACACAGAGAGACATCACACACACAGAGACATCACACACAGAGAGAGACATCACACACAGAGAGACATCACACACACACAGAGACATCACACACAGTGAGACATCGCACACAGAGGGACATCACACACAGAGAGACATCACACACAGAGAGACATCACACACAGAGGGACATCACACACAGAGAGACATCACACAGAGGGACATCGCACACAGAGAGACATCACACACAGAGAGACATCACACACAGAGAGACATCACACACAGAGAGACATCACACACAGAGAGACATCACACACAGAGGGACATCACACAGAGAGAGACATCACACACAGAGGGACATCGCACACAGAGAGACATCACACACAGAGAGACATCACACACAGAGAGACATCACACACAGAGGGACATCGCACACAGAGAGACATCGCACACAGAGAGACATCACACACAGAGAGACATCACACACACAGAGAGACATCACACACAGGGGGACATCACACACAGAGAGACATCACACACAGAGAGACATCACACACAGAGAGAGACATCACACACAGAGAGACATCACACACACAGAGAGACATCACACACAGAGAGACATCACACACAGAGAGACATCACACACAGAGAGACATCACACACAGGGGGACATCACACACAGAGAGACATCACACACAGAGAGACATCACACACAGAGAGAGACATCACACACAGAGAGACATCACACACACAGAGAGACATCACACACACAGAGAGACATCATACACACAGAGACATCACACACACAGAAAGACATCACACACAGAGAGACATCACACACAGAGGGACATCACACACAGGGGGACATCGCACAAACAATACGAGATGAATCAGCACTTTGCTTCGTTCACCGTGTCGCTTTTTTGTGTGGAATTAACGGCCCTCCCTTTGTATATACAAGAAGTATAACGTGAACGCCATTGTGTACTCTATTCATAGACACAACAACAATAACAACAACAATACCACCCCCCACCCCCCCCAAAACAAAAAAAACCCCACTTCCTAAATCCCCTGCGTCAGTGACATAAACACAGAGCGCCCGCCCTGTAGCCCAACGCGACCTCACGCGCACGCCCCTCGACTCGCCTTGAGGAACGAGACTGGGTCCACCTCCGAGGCGAGCAGGGCCTGGAGGCTGTCCTTGACGCTGGAGAGGCGCGCAATGCCCAACACGTGCTCCTCCATGGACACCTCGATGGGGGAGAGCGCTCGCTGCGCCTCGTTCCGTAGCTCCTCCATCACCTCCTCCTCTCGCCGAGACAGCTTCGCCCGAGCCTCCTCAAACGCCCTCGACAGCTGAGATGAGCAACGCTCCGAGAGGTTCTACGTGAAGAGGTCACGGCGGGGAAACAGTGCGTCGGCTGCTCGTAGGTTTCACTGGGTTAAAGTGCATCTGGGCGTTTGTATGCACGTTGAACTTCTTTCGCACCGTACGTAGCCAGCTGTGCTAAATTGGAGGTGCCGGGGGGAGAGGGGGGGGTGGTTACAGCAAAACTAAACGCACGCAAAAAAACATTTGAAAACGTTTCGTGAAATGTGGCTGCGCAAGACCACAAGCTAATAATAATAATAGTGGCTTTAAAGTGGCTTTCGTCAAGAAATCCAAAGCACTGCACAAGACACAGCAGCAGACACTCATGAAATAATATAAATGAGTGCTAAAGCCATTTATTTGAACGAGATAAAAGTTGAATAAACTGGGCATCTCGTGTGAGAGAGTGCCAGAGTCTGGGGGGCTATGTATGAAAAAGCTCGGTCGCCCATCGACCGAAAAAAGACTCAAACCTGGGAACGCAGAGAAGATCTGCATTCCAAATCGACATCAACTACATTACCGAAAACCATCTTACTTTACACCGCTGTTTCTCAAACTTCTTTGCCCCGTGGACCACCCAGCCCCCCGCCCCCCACCCCTGCTGACAAAACACATTCAATTTCCCTCTTAAAGTACCGGTCAAACTAAGTTATTCATATAACTGAAACACACCCCCTTTTCTTTTTTTAAACCAGCTATAAGGTTTTTATTTAGGGGGGGGTTAGATCTTAGGGTCGGGGTAGTTTAATCAGGGTAGTTTACAAAACTCGATTTTTTTTTAATTAAATATCCAAAGTAAAAGATTAATGTCTGAATAAAGAGGTACAGGAATTGTCACTATTGCCGTGTCAACCTGCATTTGCATCGCAGCGTCGTGGACAGCCTGGAGGTCCGTCACGGATCACTGGTGATCCAGGGGACCACACTTTAAGAACCACTGATCTACACCATCACAATCACGATCCCCCACACTACCAACATTCACACAACCAAAATCATCATCATCACCTCCATCATTCTCGTCCCAAAGGATGAAACCGTATTGAGAGATGGCATGGCACTGGGGCCATGGTGAGGAGACAGACAGGCCCACGAGTCGCAAGCTTGGAGGGCTTCCATACCACAATGTTTGTGTGGTCCTCGCTCAGCGTGGCTGTCTCCTGCTGCAGGAGACCAGACGTATTGTCCACCAGTCTCACCCTTGCCTCCACGAGCACCTGAATCCACACGGCGCACAGGACACGAACTCGAACCTACGAGCCTGAAACTTGGGAGCCGAGACGCTCAATGAGCGGCGTGATGTTTAAAGCCTGAAGGGTTTAGGTGCCTGGTTGGTTCTGGGTGCAGAGCAGTGAGCTGCTGCCACCACTGAGATTTTGCGTTCAAATCTGGGTTTCGTGCGGGCTACTCCAAGTTGTACACGGGTGGACATATTGGACGGGTCGTCGGTGTAAGTTGAACGAGCGAGCAGTCCACTCTTAGAAAAGACACGGGGTTGAGTGTGCGCCTCAAAACACTCTGACATTACACTGGCAAAGAGTGTGCTCAAACTTGGACTTGGGTTCACAGTTCTCGTTCTCTCCCAACATGTGTGAACGGTGCGGGGTGTCATCCCTCCATCTGCGCAATTCCTCTCTGCCTATGACTGTCAACCAGAGTGCCACGGCCTTTAGTAACCCTGTTTCCATGGCCGGCACTCCCGCACCCTATCCTGTAGGGGCCGGCACTGCACGCCGAGCGTGGGTGCCACTCGGCGCTGTCAGTCAGCGCTCACCGAGCCCCTCTAGGGCCGGTACTGGACCCACATCCACGTGGTGTCCGCGATGTCGCTACACCGCACGCCGTGCCTCACTAGGTCCGGCATTACACGGTGACATCCCGCGATGTCACAACATAACCGTCAACCGCATCAGAACGCCATCAACAGGCCAATGCACACATCTCCTTCATGAATGGAAAATTAAAGACAAGCCACAGTCGTGCGAGTGTTGCCATGCAACCCAAACTAAGGACTGCATTGTAAGCCCACTGCAGCCTGTTTACCACGTAGGCTTTCGCGACCAATATCATTCATAATACTCTTTGGTTCTTTCGGTTTTTTTTGGGGGGGGGGGGGTTAGATCATGTGAATATAAACGTGTCGTTAAACCCGCCACAGCCAAATAGTAAGGCTTGTCACGTACACAAAACGGGCCAATTCGTTACTAGTGTAGTGGTTCAACTCGGAGGCAGTAATTCTTGGAGGCACTTATTTTATTATACTCACAATCTCCCTTCACACACCCCTACAGTCGCCTAGGCTACACACACCCTAGCCTAAATACGCAACAGTAGCCGTCTTAACACCAATGGCGCTGACCGATACAGCCAACGACTATATAACAGCGCAATATCAAGCGACCAAGAGAAGAATGATGATGATGACGACGATGGACTTGAGCGGCACGACGGGGATCCCCACTTACAGTCGACAGCCCCGAGGTCCCCTACAGGGGCCCTTCTTATACTGTCAGCGTGGCCTGGCTCCGCCCCCGGCCACGCCCCCTTTCTAGAACCTACCAGCGGGTTTTTGGTGTGCCCCTTCTGTGACCTTTCCCCTAGATCGCCCTCTGGTGTATCACGTGGCCTGCTGACGTCAGGGCTGCTGAAAGCCGCAGATCCCCTTCCCCGCCAGCAGCCAGCGCTATGCTGCTACATTACTGATTCTATGCCACTACACTAGTACAGCACATCTGTGTGTTGGAGAGTTAACCCACAACATTTACAATTTGAGTATGAATTAGCATCAGGCGACAGACAGATTTGGCTGTCGCCTGATGATGCCGGTTGTAATTACTGGCGGAACATCGTACTCAGATTGCAAATGTTGCGGATTTACTCTCCAACACAGCAGTGTGCTGTACTAGTAACGAATTGGCATGTTCTGTTCACGTGACAAACCTTACAAATCGGCTGTGTCGGGTGGTGGTGGGTTTAATGACGCATTTATATCTACGCGATTTCTAATTTTTTAAAAAACATGTATTATCACTGCAGCCTGTGCTCCTTCAATGGAAGAGGAACAGAAATAGTGCACGAACTCGAACTCCTGAAGCCCTCTCCCCGTAGCTAAAAGCCTTCGACATTAGAATTCAGAATTCAGCTCCACAACATACTGCTGCCATCACGTGCGTATGAGTGCAAAGGATTTGGTGAGTGTATAGCAGTTAGTAGTGTACAGTAAGCGTATAGAAGCTGGTGGGCGCTCGGTGAGCCTCTCGGAGTTGCTGAGTGCATCGGAGTTGGTGAGCGTACCAGAGTCGGTGAACCAATGATAAGTGTATCGGAGCCGGTGAGCCTCTCGGAGCCGATGAGTGTATGGTGATTGAATCAGAGTCGGTGCGTGTTCCGGATTGGTGAGTGCATCAGAGCGGGTGAGTCCGTCAGAGTCGGTGAGCGTACGGTGAGCATATCGGAGTTTTTGGGTGAGCGTGTCACGGTCGGTGAGTGTATACGTCGAGCGTTTCAGAGTCGGTGAGCCGGTGGATGCCCGCTCACCCGCTTGGCCCTGCACGCCTCCTCCAGCGCCGTGTGCCGGTGCATCCGGTGCTCGGTGCTCAGGGAGCACTCGTGACACAGGGGCCGCTGCTCGCGCTCGCAGAAGAAGTCGAGGACTCGAGAGTGAGCCGGGCACAGCTTCTCCGCCACGTTGCGCGTCGCCTCTATCAGCTGGTGCGCGCGGAGCAGAGCTAACTCCTGTCGAGGGCAGAGGGGGCAGACACGCGGGCAGGTGATAGGGACGTGGAGGGGGACGTGGCCGGAGACGGGAGCGTGAACGTGATCAGGGACACGAACATGACCAGAGACATGACCAAAGACACGAACATGACCAGAGACATGACCAAAGACACGAACATGACCAGAGACACGAACATGACCAGAGACATGACCAAAGACACGAACATGACCAGAGACATGACCAGAGACACGACCAAAGACACGAACATGACCAGAGACACGAACATGACCAAAGACACGAACATGACCAAAGACACGAACATGACCAAAGACACGAACATGACCAGAGACATGACCAGAGACACGACCAAAGACACGAACATGACCAGAGACACGAACATGACCAGAGACACGAACATGACCAGAGACATGACCAGAGACACGAACATGACCAGAGACATGACCAGAGACACGACCAAAGACACGAACATGACCAGAGACATGACCAAAGACACGAACATGACCAGAGACACGAACATGACCAGAGACATGACCAAAGACACGAACATGACCAGAGACATGACCAGAGACACGACCAAAGACACGAACATAACCAGAGACACGAACATGACCAAAGACACGAACATGACCAAAGACACGAACATGACCAGAGACATGACCAGAGACACGACCAAAGACACGAACATGACCAGAGACACGAACATGACCAGAGACACGAACATGACCAGAGACATGACCAGAGACACGAACATGACCAGAGACACGAACATGACCAAAGACACGAACATGACCAAAGACACGAACATGACCAGAGACATGACCAGAGACACGAACATGACCAGAGACATGACCAGAGACACGAACATGACCAAAGACACGAACATGACCAAAGACACGACCAAAGACACGAACATGACCAGAGACACGAACATGACCAGAGACATGACCAGAGACACGAACATGACCAAAGACACGAACATGACCAAAGACACGAACATGACCAAAGACACGAACATGACCAAAGACACGACCAAAGACACGAACATGACCAGAGACATGACCAGAGACACGAACATGACCAGAGACATGACCAAAGACACGAACATGACCAGAGACATGACCAAAGACACGAACATGACCAGAGACACGAACATGACCAGAGACACGAACATGACCAAAGACACGAACATGACCAGAGACATGACCAGAGACACGAACATGACCAGAGACATGAACATGAGCTGAGACATGAACATGACCAAAGACACGAACATGAGCTGAGACACAAGCATGAACATGACATGAAAAGTAATATTTAAAAAATACTTAATAAAAAACACGCTTTAATTAAATGTACCGAACTCGCAATGGCAGAATTCCACGACTCCAGGAAGTGGCCCCGAAGCTTGGCACGACGTAAGGGACCGTGGTGATTTACAGCCAACGTCAGGGAAGCAGTGGACAATTAGACCCAAGCCGAAACATAACATGTAAAAAAAAGATGGTTTAAAAATACTTCTTTTTTATTTTTTATGATAGAATATAGTATTGTCACCAGCATGGCATAAGTATACCCAAGTTTGCAGTCGATACCACATTGGGAAGTGGGTTAAAATCGCGTTACAAGATTTGAGAATACAACGACAACAACGACAACAACAACAGACAGAGTGAGTTGAAAGTGTAGTATTGTAAGGACGAGCAGACTTCTTTAGGAGGCACACTGTTTATTGTATTATTTCCTTATACAACGCTTAACACACACAGAGGGATATTCGGTCCCCTCACCCGATACCCTAGGGAGGTACACAGCCTCCGGACCTGGCGGGACTCACACGTCTACCGCTAACCTCCTTGATACCTAAGGAGGTACACAGCCTCCGGACCTGGCGGGACTCACACGTCTACCGCTAACCCCCTTGATACCTAAGGAGGTACAACCTCCGGACCTGGCGGGACTCACACGTCTACCGCTATCCTAGTCCTCCGGCTAGGACCTAGGGAAGGCTATCTGACCCACCGCTGGCCCGGTGGGTCCTGACCACTGGGTATGCCGAGCCTTAGCCCTTAGAAGGGCTGAAAGGCTGGGTCCAGGGTCCTAGCTAGGCTTCAGCCCAGTCTTCTATCTTCGTGCAGGGAGAGAACTCCCACGAGGTCCGTTGGGTCACCTGTCTTATACCCCTTCGTGGCCAGGCAGAACCAATCACACATTCCCACGTGGAACCGTCTGATTGGTTCGCACCAAACCCCTGGCCACGATCCGTTTCACCTCGACTGACCCCAACCGTTGTACCCAGGGGTAATGCTGCACTGCCCTGGTGGCAATGCAGGTTACGCAACAGCGCGTAGTTAACGCCTCTACAAAAGAAAGCGTTGTAATAACAATGGCCAGAGATACAGCCCCGGTGCTCCGTGGTGCCGCCGCCTCTGAGCGACGTGCTCAGCAACAATATTGACTCCCTCTTCTTTGGTTCTCTCGGTAAAGTCACCACGTAGAGTGAGAATAAAATAATAAAATAACACAATAAAATTCTCACGACGTTTCGGCCACAACGCAAGCGGCCGTCTTCAGGTGAAAGGTACAGAAGTGTCAGGACGACAGAGCTTCATTGAAGCCGAAAGGTCGTGAGAATTTTATTGTGTTATTTTATTGTTTTATTCTCATTCTACGTGACTTTACCGAAAGAACCAAAGAAGATGAATCCTTGCAGTCACGAAAGCTTCAAATCGAAATATTGACTCCGTCTGTTCCACTTGTCGGAGCTCCGGCTTTCTCCCACACGTTGAACGCCAAAATATAATTGGCCGACAACACCTCGGGCAATTGTCTGACGCCGACCCACCACGTGGCTGCTTTGCCACGTGTCTGTGGTTAAGTATTGTATTAGGGGCCGTCCATAAATGACGTCACGCACCTAGGAGGGGGGGGGGTGTGGTCAGACATTTGTGACGATGTGTGACGAGGGGGGGAGGGGGGGGAGTTTGAGAAATATGACGTCACATCAAAATGCGCAACTTTAAATAAATATAGACAACACGTTCTACTTAATTAAATAGACTTTTTAATAAATGTTTTCTCCTGCAACGTCAGAGTGCAGCGCCACATTAAATACGCACTACAATGACAATAGTTTAAAGCGATTTGAAGCATGCTTTATATTTTTTTTGGGCGGGGGGGGGGGCAGAGCTTTGTGACGTCATATTTGAGGGGGGGGGTCTGACTTTTTGTGACGCCGTGTGACGAGGAGGGGGGGGGGGTCAAAAAGTAAAAAATCGTCCAAAATCGCGTGACGTCATGTATGCACGGCCCCTAAGTCAAAGTAAAAACGTGTGTCGTGCGCCCTCCACCACCCGGCGCAGCCAATTCAATGTTGCACAGCAATCAACAACAACAACACAACAAAGATCCCCTGTGTAGTCTTAGCATTGGGTCTGATGTAGGGAAGGTGGACAAGTGTTGTTACCCACGTGTGCACGTTGAACTTCTTTAGCACCGTACGTAGCCGACCGTGCTACGGGAAGTTAGCGAGCGCCTGTGGGGCGATTTTGGACGATTTTTGACCCCTCCCCCTCCTCCTCCCCCCTCGTCACACAGCGTCACAAAAAGTCAGACCCCCCCCCTCAAATATGACGTCACAAAGCTCTGCCCCCCCCCCCAAAAAAATATATAAAACATGCTTCAAATCGCTTTAAACTATTGTCACTGTAGCGCGTATTTAATGTGGCGCTGCACTCTGATGTTGTAGGAGAAATATTTATTTTTAAAAGTCTATTTAATTAAGTAGAACGTGTTGTCTATATTTATTTAAAGTTGCGCATTTTGATGTGACGTCACATTTCTCAACCCCCCCTCCCTCCCCCCCTCGTCACACATCGTCACAAATGTCTGACCCCCCCCCCCACCCCCTAGGCGCGTGACGTCATTCACGTACGGCCCCTGTGATGAGAAACGACGACGATGTTGACAATAACGTTAATGACGACTACGACGACGATGATGATGATGATGACGACGATGGTGGTGCAGCAGTCATGAGCGTTGCTGCGATGATTTCTAGCAGGACGCTGTTCAGATGATGCCGTTGAATACGATGCCGCTATGGTAAAGGCGCAGTCCATGCAACGGCTTTGTTCTTACGCCGCTCTCCCGGCGGTAATTAACCGCCGCTGGCCGGAGCTGCCAAGAGTGCCCTCTCGGAGGGTATTCTGGTCGACCCTTGGCACGTGGGGAGGCGGGGTGCGGCGACCCACACTTGACCCCGCAGACACCCACACGCAAAACCGGGGTGTGCTGTCCACATCCATGTATGGACCGTATGTCGAACTTCTTTCGCGCCGTACGTCGCCGAGCGTGCTAATCGGAGGTACTGCTGGGTGGACGGAGATGGGGGAGGGAAGGAGGGAGGGGATGGGGATGGGGCGATTTCAGTGGGACACCTGTATATTATTTTAACTGCCGCGACGGGGAATCGAACCGGTTTGCCACGACCCCTCTGGCTCGCGTGTAATAGCTGTCAACCCATCGGTGTTCACCCCCTGTTCTTGTGCGGGGAAATATTGAGTATGTCAGGTAGTGGTGATGAGTGTACTAGTGGTCAGTGTACTAGTGGTGAGTGTACTAGTGGTGAGTGTAGTGGTGATGAGTGTACTAGTGGTGAGTGTACTAGTGGTGAGTGTAGTAGTGGTGATGAGTGTACTAGTGGTGAGTGTACTAGTGGTGAGTGTACTAGTGGTGAGTGTAGTGGTGGTGAGTGTAGTGGTGGTGAGTGTAGTGGTGAGTGTAGTGGTGAGTGTACTAGTGGTGAGTGTACTAGTGGTGAGTGTAGTGGTGAGTGTAGTGATGATGAGTGTACTAGTGGTGAGTTTAGTGGTGGTGAGTGTACTAGTGGTGAGTGTACTAGTGGTGAGTGTACTAGTGGTGAGTGTAGTGGTGAGTGTAGTGGTGATGAGTGTAGTGGTGATGAGTGTACTAGTGGTGAGTGTACTAGTGGTGAGTGTACTAGTGGTGAGTGTAGTGGTGGTGAGTGTAGTGGTGAGTGTACTAGTGGTGAGTGTACTAGTGGTGAGTGTAGTGGTGATGAGTGTACTAGTGGTGAGTGTACTAGTGGTGAGTGTAGTGGTGATGAGTGTACTGGTGATTAGTGTAGTGGTGATGAGTGTACTAGTGGTGAGTGTAGTGGTAAATGAGTGTACTAGTGGTGAGTGTAGTGGTCAGTGTACTAGTGGTGAGTGTAGAGGTGATGAGTGTACTAGTGGTGAGTGTAGTGGTGATGAGTGTACTAGTGATGAGTGTACTAGTGGTGAGTGTACAAGTGGTGAGTGTACTAGTGGTGAGTGTAGTGGTGGTGAGTGTAATAGTGGTGAGTGTATTAGTGGTGCTGAGTGTACTAGTGGTGAGTGTATTAGTGGTAAGTGTAGTGGTGGTGAGTGTAGTGGTGAGTGTACTAGTGGTGAGTGTACTAGTGGTGAGTGTAGTGGTGATGAGTGTAGTGGTGAGTGTAGTGGTGATGAGTGTACTAGTGGTGAGGGTACTAGTGGTGAGTGTAGTGGTGATGAGTGTACTAGTGGTGAGTGTACTAGTGGTGAGTGTAGGGGTGATGAGTGTACTAGTTGTGAGTGTACTAGTGGTGAGTGTAGTGGTGATGAGTGTACTAGTGGTGAGTGTACTAGTGGTGAGTGTAGTAGTGGTGATGAGTGTACTAGTGGTGAGTGTACTAGTGGTGAGTGTACTAGTGGTGAGTGTAGTGGTGGTGAGTGTAGTGGTGGTGAGTGTAGTGGTGAGTGTAGTGGTGAGTGTACTAGTGGTGAGTGTACTAGTGGTGAGTGTAGTGGTGAGTGTAGTGATGATGAGTGTACTAGTGGTGAGTTTAGTGGTGGTGAGTGTACTAGTGGTGAGTGTACTAGTGGTGAGTGTACTAGTGGTGAGTGTAGTGGTGAGTGTAGTGGTGATGAGTGTAGTGGTGATGAGTGTACTAGTGGTGAGTGTACTAGTGGTGAGTGTACTAGTGGTGAGTGTAGTGGTGGTGAGTGTAGTGGTGAGTGTACTAGTGGTGAGTGTACTAGTGGTGAGTGTAGTGGTGATGAGTGTACTAGTGGTGAGTGTACTAGTGGTGAGTGTAGTGGTGATGAGTGTACTGGTGATTAGTGTAGTGGTGATGAGTGTACTAGTGGTGAGTGTAGTGGTAAATGAGTGTACTAGTGGTGAGTGTAGTGGTCAGTGTACTAGTGGTGAGTGTAGTGGTGATGAGTGTACTAGTGGTGAGTGTAGTGGTGATGAGTGTACTAGTGATGAGTGTACTAGTGGTGAGTGTACAAGTGGTGAGTGTACTAGTGGTGAGTGTAGTGGTGGTGAGTGTAATAGTGGTGAGTGTATTAGTGGTGCTGAGTGTACTAGTGGTGAGTGTATTAGTGGTAAGTGTAGTGGTGGTGAGTGTAGTGGTGAGTGTACTAGTGGTGAGTGTACTAGTGGTGAGTGTAGTGGTGATGAGTGTAGTGGTGAGTGTAGTGGTGATGAGTGTACTAGTGGTGAGTGTAGTGGTGGTGAGTGTAGTAGTGGTGAGTGTACTAGTGGTGAGTGTAGTGGTGATGAGTGTACTAGTGGTGAGTGTACTAGTGGTGAGTGTACTAGTGGTGAGTGTAGTGGTGAGTGTACTAGTGGTGAGTGTACTGGTGGTGAGTGTAGTGGTGATGAGTGTACTAGTGATGAGTGTACTAGTGGTGAGTGTACTAGTGGTGAGTGTAGTGGTGATGAGTGTGCTAGTGGTGAGTGTACTAGTGGTGAGTGTAGTGGTGATGAGTGTACTAGTGGTGAGTGTAGTGGTGGTGAGTGTAGTGGTGGTGAGTGTAGTGGTGAGTGTACTAGTGGTGAGTGTACTAGTGGTGAGTGTAGTGGTGATGAGTGTACTAGTGGTGAGTGTACTAGTGGTGAGTGTAGGGGTGATGAGTGTACTAGTGGTGAGTGTACTAGTGGTGAGTGTAGTGGTGATGAGTGTACTAGTGGTGAGTGTAGTGGTGGTGAGTGTAGTGGTGGTGAGTGTAGTGGTGAGTGTACTAGTGGTGAGTGTACTAGTGGTGAGTGTAGTAGTGAGTGTAGTGGTGATGAGTGTACTAGTGGTGAGTGTACTAGTGGTGAGTGTAGTGGTGGTGAGTGTAGTAGTGGTGAGTGTAGTGGTGATGAGTGTACGAGTGGTGAGTGTACTAGTGATTAGTGTACTAGTGGTGAGTGTAGTGGTGATGAGTGTACTAGTGGTGAGTGTACTAGTAGTGAGTGTAGTGGTGATGAGTGTACTAGTGCTGAGTGTAGTGATGAGTGTACTAGTGGTGAGTGTACTAGTGGTGAGTGTAGGGGTGATGAGTGTACTAGTGGTGAGTGTACTAGTGGTGTGTACTAGTGGTGAGTGTACTAGTGGTGAGTGTACTAGTGGTGAGTGTACTAGTGGTGAGTGTACTAGCGGTGTGTACTAGTGGTGAGTGTACTAGTGGTGAGTGTAGTGGTGATAAGTGTACTAGTGGTGAGTGTACTTGTGGTGAGTGTAGTGGTGATGAGTGAACTAGTGATGAGTGTAGTGGTGATGAGTGTACTAGTGGTGAGTGTACTAGTGGTGATGAGTGTACTAGAGGTGAGTGTACTAGTGGCGAGTATAGTGGTGATGAGTGTACTAGTGATGAGTGTACTAGTGGTGAGTGTACTAGTGGTGTGTACTAGTGGTGAGTGTACTAGTGGTGAGTGTACTAGTGGTGAGTGTACTAGTGGTGAGTGTACTAGCGGTGTGTACTAGTGGTGAGTGTACTAGTGGTGAGTGTACTAGTGGTGAGTGTACTAGTGGTGAGTGTACTAGCGGTGTGTACTAGTGGTGAGTGTACTAGTGGTGAGTGTAGTGGTGATAAGTGTACTAGTGGTGAGTGTACTTGTGGTGAGTGTAGTGGTGATGAGTGTACTAGTGGTGAGTGTAGTGGTGATGAGTGTACTAGTGGTGTCTATTTTATTTTCCTACCTACGTGACTTTACCGAAAGAACCAAAGAGATTGGTGGATTCCTGCAATCACGGAAGCTTCAAATCAAGATTGGTGTCTATTTGTTTGTGTTTCTCCCTTGTGAAGGGACTTTGTAGGATGAGCGTTGAGATTTATAAGGGGCACGGGGTGACCAATAAGGTCTGAATTGGTCTGTAATAAGTCAGGGCACTGATTCGGGGTTGACAGGTTGCGGTAGAGTAGCCAAAATCAAGGTTGAGAACCACTGCTTTAGACCACGGCGGCGTGCTTTAACTCATGCAACCAGCTATGGCTCTAGGATTTGGTGTTACATGTTATTTATGTAGTTTATTGTAAAAAAATGCGGTCACAGTCCCTGTGATCACTGTTACGTTGCAATTATGACTTTATTTTTTGGTGATTTCGCAAACGTTTTTATGGTTTGGACGTGTTTGTTTTGTTGTAGTACGGAGTTAGACTGGCGTCCTTAATCTAAGTTGTCGTGTGGTTGTTGTTGTTTGACTTGCATCCCACTGGGATTTTTTGCACACAGCGTTGGTGTACGGTTGCTTTTTTCAGGAATATTTTGCTGGGTTTTTTTCATGGATTTTCTGTTTGCACAAAGTCAACACATAGTCACTTTAAGATGTTGTTCTTGTTCGTGTTTTTGTTTTTTTTGTTTGTTGCGGTTGCACCCGATTCAAGAGCCGAATGGATCACAGGGCTATACCAAAATAAATATAAACTGAAAACTGCTTAAATTTTGATTTAAACCTTTCGTGACTGCAGTAATTCATATTCTTAGCTTTTTCGGTAAAGTCACGTTGAAGAGAAACAACAAAATAATAAAATATATATAAAACAATAAAAAATTCTCACGACGTTTCGACCATAACTCAAACCGTCGTCTTCAGGTGTGTTGGTTCGCATAAATTTATTTTTAAACGGCGCATTTATTTATTTATAAAAAACGTTAGCGCCACGCGCAACGATTTGCCAGTTTATTTAGGACTAGTCCATCTATATTCTGAAAAGAGGAGGGGGGAGACGAAATTTTTATAATGTATGCTGTCTGAAAGCCACTGTAAGCGTGAACAATCAATTAAGACCTGAAATGGTTTATCAAATCTTTCCAATGATTGCTAAGATAGAATCCATCTTCTCGGTTGAAATTGTCTCTGTGCTTGTATATGTGGATAGCCTCATGAACGAATCTCTCATGGAAGCCAGATGGCTTACAAAGAACCTCTGTCTTGGAAAAGTCAATGGCATGTGAGCCTACTGAATTATAACAATGATCTGCCACGGCCGAGGTGTTGGTCCTACCGTGTTTAAGGTCTGCTTTGAGACTGACGCCATCCAGACTGCCACTCTGCGCCCAACCTTATGGAAGAGGTACGTGGATGACACTTTTGTCATCTGGCCACATGGCCGGCCTGCTCTAGACCAATTCTTCGACCACATCAATTCCATACACCCAGCCATCAGATTTACCATGGAAGTCGAAATAGATGGCAAGATACCTTTTTTGGATGTCCTAATTAAAAAGAGACCTGATGGTTCAATGAGCCACTCTGTCTACAGGAAAGCTACCCATACGGATGCTTATCTGAAACCGGATTCCCACCACCATCCATCACAGAAGAATTCTCTCATCAAGACTCTGTATCATAGAGCCCAATGCATATCCGACCAGGAACACATAAGCAGTGAACTCAAGCACGTACACCAAGCTCTTAGGGCTAATGGTTACTCCGACTATACAATCCGCAAAGCTATCACTCAAACCATGAAGAAGAACCCTCTTGAGGAGCCTTTCAAAACCATCACTTTACCCTACATTGCGGGGATCACAAAAAAGATCTCCAAAATCTTGAATAAACACAACATCCAGGTCCGTTTCAACACATTACATAAAATCTGTGATCTGGTTCCATCTGTAAAAGATGTGATTCCGGACATACAATACCCTGGTGTCTACAAACTAAGTTGCCCCTGTGGTGGTAGTTACATTGGAGAAACCAAACGCCATATCTCGGACCGCATTCGTGAACACAAAGCAGACCTTAAACACGGTAGGACCAACACCTCGGCCGTGGCAGATCATTGTTCTAATTCAGTAGGCTCACATGCCATTGACTTTTCCAAGACAGAGGTTCTTTGTAAGCCATCTGGCTTCCATGAGAGATTCGTTCATGAGGCTATCCACATATACAAGCACAGAGACAATTTCAACCGAGAAGATGGATTCTATCTTAGCAATCATTGGAAAGATTTGATAAACCATTTCGGGTCTTAATTTATTGTTCACGCTTACAGTGGCTTTCAGACAGCATACATTATAAAAAATTTCGTCTCCCCCCCCTCTTTTCAGAATATAGATGGACTAGTCCTAAATAAACTGCCAAATCGTTGCGCGTGGCGCTAACGTTTTTTTTATAAATAAATAAATGCGCCGTTTAATAATAAATTTATGCGAACCAACACACCTGAAGACGACCGTTTGAGTTATGGTCGAAACGTCGTGAGAATGTTTTATTGTTTTATATATATTTTATTATTTTGTTGTTTCTCTTCAACGTGACTTTACCGAAAAAACTAAGAATATGAAAACTGCTTGTTGATAAAAGAGAGCGATTTGGAGAATGCGGGGAGAGTTTGTTGATGCATTGTCAGTGATGGATGCTGGTGGAATTTGGTGCATCGACGGAATGTATGACGGCGCTGCTGCTGCTGGTGATGATGATGATGACGATGCAATGGATCCTTGAATATCGCGGGGGTTGTTAATACGTTCTTGGAAGGTGCCCCAAGGATCGTCGCCATCGTCATCATCATCACCAGCAGCAGCAGCAGCGCCGTCACACATTCCGTCGATGCACCAAATTCCACCAGCATCCATCACTGACAATGCATCAACCAACTCTCCCCGCATTCTCCAAATCGCTCTCTTTTATCAACAAGCAGTTTTCAGTTTTTTCAGTTTATATTTATTTTGGTATAGCCCTGTGAGCCATTCGGCTCTTGAATCGGGTGCAACCGCAACAAACAAAAAAACGCAAAAACACGAACAGGAAAAACATCTTAAGGTGACTATGTGTGACTTTGTGCAAACAGAAAATCCATGGAAAAAAAACCCAGCAAAATATTCCTGAAAAAAGCAACCGTACACCAAACGCTGTGTGCAAGATAATCCCAGTGGGATTTGGTGATGCTGGTGATGATGACGATGACAATGCAAGGGATCCTTGAATATCGCGGGGGTTGTTAATACGTTCTTGGAAGGTGCCCCAAAAGCTACAAACGCGATAAATAGCGCAGGCATTTGTGAAACAGACACACACACACAGTGGCCCAAAATGCCGTGCGATCTCTCATGGGTCCAAAACAAATGCACGGGGCTGGTGAAGAAGACTATTTGGGACTTAATGGCAACTGAGAGCTTTAATAAGCAATGAGGCGGACATATTAGAAGTAAGGGGTCGTCCATAAATGACGTCACGCGATTATGGACGATTTTTGACCCCCCCCCCCCCACCCATTCGTCACACGGCGTCACAAAAAGTCAGACACCCCCCTCCTCAAATATGACGTCACAAAGCTCTGCCCCCCCCCCCGCCCCCCAAAAAATTATAAACCATGCTTCAAATCGCTTTAAACTATTGTCACTGTAGTGCGTATTTAATGTGCCGCTGCACTCTGATGTTGTAAGAGAAAAACATTTATTAAAAAGTCTATTTAATTAAGTAGAACGTGTTGTCTATATTTATTTAAAATTGCGCATTTTGATGTGAGGTCACATTTCTCAAACCGCCCCCCTCCCTCGTCACACATCGTCACAAATGTCTGACCCCCCCCCCCACCCCGTAGCTGCGTGACGTCATTTACGGACGGCCCCTAATACAATACTTAATTTAAACATTTATTTGTATTCCTTTGATTACATTTGCAATTTGCTGACGCAGACCCGATCACTGCGTATTTTCCCGGACTGTGGCCGTAGAGCCTCCTTAAGTTGTCTATAAATCATGGGGTCAGGTCGCCCGGCAAACAAGAATAGACAATCTTGATTCGAGGCTTTCGTGACTGCAGGAATCCATACTCTTTGGTTTATTTCGGTAAAGTCACGTAGGTCGAAAAATAAAAGGAAACAGATATATTTTTGTTGTATTGTCTAGGAATGTTTTTTGTTAAACATGTATATCGGGTTTTTTCACGCGACTATTTCAATTGTTTGGTTTATTTCGGTAAAGTCACATAGGTCGAAAAATTAAACAAAAGAACCAAAGAGTAAGAATAGACAATATCTTCTTTGGTTCTTTCGGTGAAGTCACGGAGAATGAGAATAAAATAATATATATTACGTGACTTTACCGAAAGAACCAAAGAAGATGAATCCTTGCAGTCACGAAAGCTTTAAATCGAAATAGACAACATCGCAATTGAATCCACAACACAGGGTTTTTCTGGGGGGTTAGTTCGTGTAAATATGTAATTATGTCGTTAAGCCCGCCACCACCCGACACAGTAAGTTTTGTCACGTTAAACAAAAGTCGCGTCAATTCGTCACCAGGACAGCACACCAGTGTGTTGGAGAGCAAATCAACAAACATTTACAATCTGAGTACGACGTTTCGCCAGTCATTTACAACTAGCTTCATCGCAATTGAAATCAGAACTTGAATCGATGCCAAATAAACTACAAATAAAACAATTGAAATAGTCGCGTGAAAAACCACTATATATGTGTAAAAAAACATTCCTAGACAATGAATAGTAGTAGTAATACTGAATAAATACTTGACTTACCGATGATGATGATGACGACGAACCAAAGGTGGTGATTGTGTGTGTGCGTGCGTCTATCCGTGAGTGGGGAGCGGTGGTGCAGCGATTCCCGCTCACGCCCCAACATCGATCCTCGTCGAGGTCGACTCATCCTCAAGTTGAGTTACTTCGCATGTCCTCCCCTACCTTGTGTGGTCTCAGGTGCTCCTCGCAAAACGACGTAAAGCAGGTGAGGCAAGTTTTCACGGCAGCTGTAGATCCTCCAAGGCAGTAATCGCACGGGACAGTTCCTTCCATTGCTTCCGACCGGACCGTGTCTCTCTCTCTCTCTGTCTCTCTGGGTTCTTCTGCTCCTGTGTCTCTCTGCAAGTCTCGCTTGCTCGGAACCGTGTGCCCTACGTCTCTCTCCAATCCTGTCTCTCTCTCTGTCGCTTTTCTATCTTTTAAATTTTTATTTTTCTCTCTCGCTTTCCGTGTGTCTCTCTCTCTATCTATCCTGTCCCCTCTCTCTCGCTCTCTCTCTGTGGCTCTCCCCGTGTCTCTTCCTTGATGTTCTTCTGTCTCTTGCTTTACAATTGCCTCTTTCTGGCTCACTTTGCCGCTTCGTTCAGACCCCCAACTACCCCCGTTTCCCGTCTCTCCCCGCGGATCTCTGTCTCTCTCTGTCTCTCTTTTTTTAACGATCAGAGGAAACAAGAAGATGCTCGGTGTAGTCGACACTTTGCTAAGTTCATCATTTCGTGTTTTTCTTTCTCTGTTTTCTTATTAAGTTTGAGTCGACAACAAAGGGTGCCCTCCTATCTGCGTCGCTCTATCTCGCTCTCTCTCTCTCTATTATTACCCCCCGTGTCTCTCTGTACTACGCCAGTGTGCCCGTTGAACTTCTTTCGCACCGTACGTGGCCAACCGTGCGCATGATATTTATTCTTCTCAATCGCTGCGCTATCTCCGAGCGTCTGTTTCCCACCTCTGTAACGCCTGGCGATCAAATCGATCCCTCCCTCACTCTGTCGTCTAGCCTATCGAACAACCCCAATAGTTCACCACCACCACCACGCGCGTGAACCTTGCAGACAGCGAGCGAGTTGGCTCTGTCGCACCCCTTTGAGGAACGACGCAGTTTCCTCGTTCCTCCTTCGTGACCACCAAAATCGAACGCCCCCTTCCACCCCCGTTCCCCTCCTGCTGCGGCAAATTTGCTTAAGGATGGATATGCGGAAATAATGTCCCTTAGGCGACTCAATGTCATTTGCACGCACAATACAGAATGCCTTGTTGTGTGTGTGTGTGCACACGCGCGCACACACACACCAGGGCGTGGAATTTGTTGGGGGACATTTCTCCTGGCTCATTTTTTTAAAAATCATTCATACCTTTTGATTTAAAGCTTTCGTGACTGTAGTGATTCATATTCTTGGTTCTTTCGGTAAAGTCACGTTGAAGGGAAACAACAAAATAATAAAATATTATAAAATATTATTTAATAAAATATTATTTTGTTGTTTCCCTTCAACGTGACTTTATAAAATATTATTTAATAAAATATTATTTTGTTGTTTCCCTTCAACGTGACTTTACCGAAAGAACCAAGAATATGAATAATAAAATATGATAAAATATTATTTAATAAAATATTATTTTGTTGTTTTCCTTCAACGTGATTTTACCGAAAGAACCAAGAATATGAATATCATTCATACCTGTCAACCCATACGGTTTAGGGCCCGTCCATAAATGACGTCACGCGATTACACACGGCGTCACAAAAAGTCAGACCCCCCCCTCAAATATGACGTCACAAAGCTCTGCCCCCCCCCCCCAAATATATATATATATAAAACATGCTTTCAAATCGCTTTAAACTATTGTGATTGTAGTGCGTATTAAATGTGGCGCTGCACTCTGATGTTGTAGGAGAAAACATTTATTTTAAAAAAAAGTCTATTTAATTAAGTAGAACGTGTTGTCTATATTTATTTAAAGTTGCGTATTTTAATGTGACGTCACATTTCTCAAACACCCCCCCCTCCCCCCCTCGTCACACATCGTCACAAATGTCTGACCCCCCCACCCCCCCCCCCTATGCGCGTGACGTCATTGTTGGACGGCCCCTTACCCGTATTATTGTACAGGGAAATAGTTTTTTTCAGGTCCATATGGTATGAAGCCCTTTCAATTATTTCAATGTTTTTGTCTAGTTTTTTGTGTTTCTCCCTTGTGAAGGGACTTTGTGGGATGAACGTTGAGATTTATCAGGGGCACGGGGTGACCAATAAGGTCTGAGTTGGTCTGTAATACGGTAGGGCACTGATTCGGGGTTGACAGGTTGCGGTAGAGTAGCCAAAATCAAGGTCGAGAACCACTGCTTTAGACTACGGCGGCGTGCTTTAATTCATGCAGGCAGCTATGGCTCTAGGATTTGGTGTTACATGTGATTTATGTAGTTATTGTAAATAATTCGGTCACAGTCCCTGTGATCATTGTTACGTTGCAATTATGGCTTCATTTTTTGCTAATTTCGAAAAGTTTTTTTGGTTTGGACGTGTAAGTTTTGTTGTAGTACGGAGTTAGACTGACGGCCTTAATCTAAGTTTTCTTGTGGTTGTTGTTGTTGTTTGACTTGCATCCCACTGGGATTTTTTGCACACAGCGTTGGTGTACGGTGCTTTTTTCAGGAATATTTGGCTGGTTTTTTTCATGGATTTTCTGTTTGCACAGTCAACGCATAGTCACTTTAAGATGTTGTTCTTGTTCCTGTTTTTGTGTTTTTTGTTTGTTGCGGTTGCACCCGATTCAAGAGCCGAATGGCTCACAGGGCTATACCAAAATAAATATAAACTGAAAAAACTGAAAACTGCTTGTTGATAAAAGAGAGCGATTTGGAGAATGCGGGGAGAGTTGGTTGATGCATTGTCACTGATGGATGCTGGTGGAATTTGGTGCATCGACGGAATGTATGACGGCGCTGCTGCTGCTGGTGATGATGATGATGACGATGCAAGGGATCCTTGAATATCACGGGGGTTGTTAATACGTTCTTGGAAGGTGCCCCAAAAGCTAAAAACGCGATAAATAGCCCAGGCATTTGTGAAACAGACACACACACACAGTGGCCCAAAATGGAGTGCGATCTCTCATGGGTCCAAAACAAATACACGGGGCTGGTGAGGAAGACTATTTGGGACTTAATGGAAACTGAGAGCTTTAATAAGCAATGAGGCGGACATATTAGAAGTAAGGGGTCGTCCATAAATGACGTCACGCGATTTTGGACGATTTTTGACCCCCCCCCCACACCCCTTCGTCACACGGCGTCACAAAAAGTCAGACACCCCCCTCAATTATGACGTCACAAAGCTCTGGCCCCCCCCCCCCCCCAATTTTTTATAAACCATGCTTCAAATCTTTTTAAACTATTGTCATTGTAGTGCGTATTTAATGTGCCGCCGCACTCTGATGTCGTAGGAGAAAAATATTTATTAAAAAGTCTATTTAATTAAGTAGAACGTGTTGTCTATATTTATTAAAAGTTGCGCATTTTGATGTGACGTCACATTTCTCAACCCCCCCCCCCCCCACCTCGTCACACTTCGTCACAAATGTCTGACCCCCCCCCCCACCCCCAAGTTGCGTGACGTCATTTACGGACGGCCCCTGATACTATACTTAATTTAAACATTTCTTTTCATCCCTTTGATTACATTTGCAATTTGCTGACGCAGACCGGTCCACTGCGTATTTGCCCGGACTGTGGCCGTAGAGCCTACTTAAGTTGTCTATAAATCATGGGGTCAGGTCGCCCGGCAAACAAGAATAGACAATCTTGATTCGAGGCTTTCGTGACTGCAGGAATCCATACTCTTTGGTTTATTTCGGTAAAGTCACGTAGGTCGAAAAATAAAAGGAAACAGATATATATTTTTGTTGTATTGTCTAGGAATGTTTTTTTTAAACATGTATATCGGGTTTTTTCACGCGACTATTTCAATTGTTTGGTTTATTTCGGTAAAGTCACATAGGTCGAAAAATTAAACAAAAGAACCAAAGAGTAAGAATAGACAATATCTTCTTTGGTTCTTTCGGTGAAGTCACGGAGAATGAGAATAAAATAATGTAATAAAACAATAAAATTCTCACGACGTTTCGGCCACAACACAAGTGGCCTCGTGTTGTGGCCGAAACGTCGTGAGAATTTTATTGTTTTATTTTATTATTTTATTCTCATTCTACGTGACTTTACCGAAATAACCAAAGAAGATGAATCCTTGCAGTCACGAAAGCTTTAAATCGAAATAGACAACATCGCAATTGAATCCACAACACAGGGTTTTTCTGGGGGGTTGGATCGTGTAAATATGTAAATGTGTCGTTAAGCCCGCCACCACCCGACACAGTAAGCTTTGTCACGTAAAATAAAAACGTGTCAATTCGTCACCAGTACAGCACACCGGTGTGTTGGAGAGCAAATCCACAAACATTTACAATCTGAGTACGACGTTTCGCCAGTCATTTACGACTAGCTTCATCGCAATTGAAATCAGAACTTGAATCGATGCCAAATAAACTACAAATAAAACAATTGAAATAGTCGCGTGAAAAACCACTATATATGTGTAAAAACGCATTCCTAGACAATGAATAGTAGTAGAAATACTGAATAAATACTTGACTTACCGATGATGATGACGACGAACCAAAGGTGGTGATTGTGTGTGTGCGTCTATCCGTGAGTGGGGAGCGGTGGTGCAGCGATTCCCGCTCACGCCCCAACACCGATCCTCGTCGAGGTCGACTCATCCTCAAGTTGAGTTACTTCGCATGTCCTCCCCTACCTTGTGTGGTCTCAGGTGCTCCTCGCAAAACGACGTCAAGCAGGTGAGGCAAGTTTTCACGGCAGCTGTAGATCCTCCAAGGCAGTAATCGCACGGGACAGTTCCTTCCATTGCTTCCGACCGGACCGTGTCTCTCTCTCTCGCTCTCTGTCTCTCTGGGTTCTTCTGCTCCTGTGTCTCTCTGCAAGTCTCGCTTGCTCGGAACCGTGTGCCCTACGTCTCTCTCCAATCCTGTCTCTCTCTCTGTCGCTTTTCTATCTTTTAAATTTTTGTTTTTATTTTTCTCTCTCGCTTTCCGTGTGTCTCTCTCTCTATCTATCCTGTCCCCTCTCTCTCGCTCTCTCTCTCTGTGGCTCTCCCTGTGTCTGTTCCTTGATGTTCTTCTGTCTCTTGCTTTACAATTGCCTCTTTCTGGCTCACTTTGCCGCTTCGTTCAGACCCCCAACTACCCCCGTTTCCCGTCTCTCCCCGCGGATCTCTGTCTCTCTCTCTGTCTCTCTTTTTTTAACGATCAGAGGAAACAAGAAGATGCTCGGTGTAGTCGGCACTTTGCTAAGTTCATCATTTCGTGTTTTTTTCTCTCTGTTTTCTTATTAAGTTTGAGTCGACAACAAAAGGTGCCCTCCTATCTGCGTCGCTCTATCTCTCTCTCTATTATTACCCCCCGTGTCTCTCTGTACTACGCCAGTGTGCCCGTTGAACTTCTTTCGCACCGTACGTGGCCAACCGTGCGCATGGTATTTATTCTTCTCAATCGCTGCGCTATCTCCGAGCGTCTGTTTCCCACCTCTGTAACCCCTTGCGATCAAATCGATCCCTCCCTCACTCTGTCGTCTAGCCTATCGAACAACCCCAATAGTTCACCGCCACCACCACCACGCGCGCGTGAACCTTGCAGACAGCGAGCGAGTTGGCTCTGTCGCACCGCTTTGAGGAACGACGCAGTTTCCTCGTTCCTCCTTCGTGACCACCAAAATCGAACGCCCCCTTCCACCCCCGTTCCCCTCCTGCTATCTCGGCGGCAAATTTGCTTAAGGATGGATATGCGGAAATAATGTCCCTTAGGCGTCTCAATGTCATTTGCACGCACAATAGAGAACGCCTTGTTGTGTGTGTGTGTGCACACGCGCGCACACACACACACCAAGGCGTGGAATTTGTTGGGGGACATTTCTCCTGGCTCATTTATTTTTTCAATCATTCATACCTTTTGATTTAAAGCTTCCGTGACTGCAGTGATTCATGTTCTTGGTTCTTTCGGTAAAGTCACGTTGAAGGGAAACAACAAAATAATAAAATAATATTTTATTACTTTTTTTCCCTTCAACGTGACTTTACCGAAAGAACCAAGAATATGAATATCATTCATACCTGTCAACCCATACGGTTTAGGGGCCGTCCATAAATGACGTCACGCGATTTCACACGGCGTCACAAAAAGTCAGACCCCCACCCCCCCTCAAATATGACGTGACAAAGCTCTGCCTCCCCCCCAAAAAAATATATAAAACTTGCTTTCAAATAGCTTTAAACTATTGTGATTGTAGTGCGTATTTAATGTGGCGCTGCACTCTGATGTTGTAGGAGAAAACATTTATTTTAAAAAGTCTATTTAATAAAGTAGAACGTGTTGTCTATATTTATTCAAAGTTGCGCATTTTGATGTGACGTCACATTTCTCAACCACCCCCCTCCCCCCCTCGTCACACATCGTCACAAATGTCTGACCCCCCCCCCCCTAGGCGCGTGACGTCATTTATGGACGGCCCCTTACCCGTATTCTTGTACAGGGAAATAGTTTTTTCAGGTCCATATGGCGTGAAGCCGTTTCAATGATTTCAATGTTTTTGTCTATTTTTTTTGTGTTTCTCCCTTGTGATGGGACTTTGTAGGATGAACTTTGACATTTATCAGGGGCACGGGGTGACCAATATGGTCTGAATTGGTCTGTAATACGCTAGGGCACTGATAAGGGGTTGACAGGTTGCAGGTAGAGTAGCCAAAATCAAGGTCGAGAACCACTGCTTCAGACCGCGCCAGCGAGCTGTTGATAAATGTGAGCGATTCGGAGAATGCGGGTTGGAGTTGGTTGGTGCATTGTCAGTGATGGATGACGGTGGAGTCGATGCATCGACGTAATATCATCTCCCTCGTAGATAGCATCTCCCCGGGGGGAGGTAAATGTAAATACAACCTCCTCCGAATTGGCAATTGCCAGCAGAGGTACAACCTGGTTCGTATACTTGGCAGCGGGGTGCTTGTTGGGTTCGGTGGGTGAGGCTGGCTGAGGTCCAGGTGGCCAAGAGACGTGATGGATTCTTGAATTTCTCTTTGCTCCGGAACTTTAAGTGTCACCCCCCCCCCTTCTCCTGGTGGGGTTTTTTTTCCCTCCCAAGTTCGATCTCCGCCCTCCACCCCCCCCCCCCCCGTTTCCTATGATTACTGTTGTTACATTGTTTTTGTAGCTTTATTTTGGTCTGGTTGTGGTGTAATAGTTTTCTGCAATGTAGATTCATATTTAGTTTGTTGCGGTTGCACCCGACTTAAGAGCCGCATGGCTCACAGGGCTATACCTAATAATTGAAAAATAAATAAATAAACGTGTTTCCTTCCCACAAGCTACTGGACGTCTGTGAAAACATCTTTATAGCTCATCGGATTCCTACGGAATAAATACACACTCATATTCTGACAAGCACCCAAACCTCTCATTAGCGACGCATATTTATTAATGTTTTAAATAAACCTTACTTTCAAAATGTTAAGTTTGTTGCATCCTGCAGAGGCAGCGAGGGTTGGTGGATTGCATGAATGTTGCAAAAACTCTCCTCCAGTGTAAGTCTAGGAGCCATAAACCCTCGCTTGCAAAAAGGCAGTACATCAAAATGTGGACTCCACCTGCTGTATGTTGAACTTCAATCGCACCGTACGTAGCCAACCGTGCTAATCAGAGGTGCGGGAGAAGGACAACAGACTAAACACGGGATATAGCGTTTCCCCCTCGCACTACGGGAGCTCCGGCTCATTCCCACGTGTAAACGCTCAATAATTGGCAAATAACACCTTCATATACAGATGGCCCATCTGTTTTGTCTGTACGGGATCGAGTGTTTCCCCCTCGCCCCTCGCACACGTGGGTTTCCTCTGAGAGTTCCGGCTTCCTCCTCCCACATGTTAAAATTTTAATTAATTGGCTGATAACACCGCAGTATATAGAGGACGGCAGAGCTTGGGCAAGTTGTTGGCGCGCCGGCTTAACTGCCAGGCTACCGTCCTGCTTGTATGTGGTTCCTCTCGCCTCTTAGTCGATCTCTCTCTCTACCAGAGTGAGTTCACAAGGCCCCACGACGCGTTACAAGTTTAAATCATTATTATTATTGGCCAAACATCCCTCTGTATGTAGCAGAACCCTCCTGAAAGAAGAGTATTGAGACAAAGTAAAACGCATTTGTTTTCTAATTGCATATAACACGTGAAGGAAATATATCACTCGTCATGTGTTCAACTATTAGTTGAAGTTGTCAATCTATGAATCAGTAAATGAAGGCCTTCTCGTGCCGTGTCGGTCATGGGAATTGCTTGACCATACTTCACCACGCTGGTCAGTGCAGTACGTGGTGTGCGTATGGTCGGTGAGTGCGCTGCGCTACGAACCCAGCGACCCAAGTTAAATTCACACTCAAGGCCAACACCTGTGACGATTATCTAAACCGATCATGGGCCTCCCCTAGGTCGATTCAGCTTCAAATGAGTACCCGGTGCGGTGTGTAGTAAACATCGCCACTAGGGAGACAGAAGCCGCCGGACGTGGTGCTGGCCACCCACCCACCCCCTCGTGTGCCGTGCCGGCCTTCATAGGTGCTCGCTAACAGCACTTGCCCCAACATTCTGTTCAGACTATACGGGTGATCTTTGTCTTCCTTGAGATGACAGATCGCGACAGCACAGTGAGAGATACAGGCATGGGGGGAAAACACACACGAGAGTCTTTAAAGGTTTTCATGAAATACAGAAATGCCATCAGACCAGTCTGCCTGACATTTTTCTGCGTAGGAATGTATTTTTTTTATTTCGAATATAGCCGCAACGCCAACATTGTTGTTATTAAGGAAATAGACTGGTCACAAGTGCAACTGCAGGTCCTCGGCTCAAACCCCCCTTCCCTCCTGGTCAATTTTAAGTTTCCATCATCTTCATTTTTATATTTTGTGGTTCTTTCGGTAAAGTCACGTAGGTACAAATAAAAGAAAACAAAAATGAAAACAACTACAACAAAAAAAACATTTTTATTTTTTTGTTGTTTTTTTTACGTGACTTTACCGAATAGAACCAAAGAGTACGGATCCTTGCAGTCACGAAAGCTTCAAATCTAGAAAAAAAAACATTTTTGTTTCATTTTAATAACGCAAGCAGCCGTCCACAGGTGAGGTGCCCGAAACGTCGGGAGAATTTTATTACGTTGTAAAAAAAAAAGTTGTATTATTTTTTTATTTCCCTTCTACGCGACTTTACCGAGAGAACCAATGACAACAGACAGAGTGAGTTAAATAAAAGCGCGTAGTAAAAAAATGACGTCTCCCCCACGCCCACAGTGGAGTAGTGACTGCGGCCACCAGAAACAAAGAGCGGAGCACATCGCAAACAACGGCATCGTTCCACGACACCGGCGCACCGGCGGGCTGGACAGTGTTCGTCGCACTCATTTCCCCCAAGCTATACATACCGTGGCTCACAAACTTACACACCCCCCCCCCCGCCATGACGGAGTGTGTGACAATGCACCAACCAACTCCAACCCGCATTCTCCGAATCGCTCTCATTTATCAACAGCTCGCTGGCGCGGTCTGAAGCAGTGGTTCTCGACCTTGATTTTGGCTACTCTACCTGCAACCTGTCAACCCCTTATCAGTGCCCTAGCGTATTACAGACCAACTCAGACCTTATTGGTCACCCCGTGCCCCTGATAAATCTCAACGTTCATCCTACAAAGTCCCTTCACAAGGGAGAAACACAAAAAAAATAGACAAAAACATTGAAATCATTGAAACGGCTTCACGCCATATGGACCTGAAAAAAACTATTTCCCTGTACAAGAATACGGGTAAGGGGCCGTCCATAAATGACGTCACGCGCCTAGGGGGGGGGGGGTGGTCAGACATTTGTGACGATGGGGGGGGGGGGGGGGTTGAGAAATGTGACGTCACATGAAAATGCGCAACTTTCAATAAATATAGACAACACGTTCTACTTAATTAAATAGACTTTTTAATAAATGTTTTACTCCTACAACATCAGAGTGCAGCGCCACATTAAACACGCACTACAGTGACAATAGTTTAAAGCGATTTGAATCATGTTTGATATATATTTTTTTGGGGGGGGGGCAGAGCTTTGTGACGTCATATTTGAGGGGGGGTCTGACTTTTTGTGACGCCGTGTGACGAAAGGGGGGGGTCAAAAATTTTCCAAAATCGCGTGACGTCATTTATGAATGGTGCGACGGACATCGAAGCGAAGTAAAATCAAAGCGATGTACGGAGTTAGGTGGAAGGCGAAGGCTGAGGCGACGGATAAGATCAAAGACGGATGATGCTGATGCTGACGCTGCTGCTGCTGCTGTTGCCGGGACCGTTAAGTGTGGCAGTTGAGGCGACGCGAACCGGGTCGCGGTGCTCATAAAGTGACGACGTATTTGCAAAAGCGACGTACAAGCGGGAGACGTGAATCTGGGTATTCCTGTGCTTGCCATTCGCTAGAAAAAAAACCCCAAAAGAACCGACGTCTCGACCGATGGTAAAAAAAACACCACTAAGAGACCACCCGCGCACACAAATGAGTTGGTCACCAATCGCACTCAAGGAGACCAGATTAGTATATTGTCTTTTGACCACGAAACATGTAAATGTACGTAGCCAACCGTGCTAATCAGAGGTGCGGGGGGGGGGACAGCAAACTTGCAATATTCTTGGGTCTTTCGGTAAAGTCACCACCACGTAGAAGGGAAACAATAAAATAATAAAAATATAAAACAATACAATTCTCACGACGTTTAGACTGCAACACAAGCAATCATCATCAGGTGTAAAAACCACAGCAAGAAAATTTGAAAAAAGTGGCGGGTTATTTTTTAGTTTCTTGTTGTGGTTTTCACACCTGATGATGATTGCTCGTGTTGCAGTCGAAACGTCGTGAGAATTTTATTGTTTTATATTTTTATTATTTTATTGCTTCCCTTCTACGTGGTGGTGACTTTACCGAAATAACCAAGAATATGAATCCCTGCAGTCACGAAAGCTTTCAATCAAAATATAAACTTGCAATAGTTCTGCCAAACCAAAACACAACGCTGTTTAGAAAACTGTACGTCATTGAACTCAGTGGCCAGATCATCAATTGTGCTATCAAGAACACGTAACAATGACAAGATTAAACTCTCGGGATTCCAGTGATGCGGTGAAGCACGTGGGATTCCAGTGCCGAATTGCTTGCAGACCACGATGAGGCGGAGCTCTCCAATATTCCAGGGGGGGGGGGGGATCTCGAGGCGAGGGTTGAGGCTTTGCGCACTTCAGAGTCTTCTCCAGGCATCTGTAGGGAGAGGCGAAGGCAGTGCGCTCAGGGTTAGCTGCAGGTAGCTCCCAAGCATTTCAAGCGTAAAGGAGTTAGCCGGCTCTATTCAAACGTTGATGCTGCTGCTGCTGCTCAAGACGCCATCACCTGGTCGTGCTCTCTTTGAGAAAACCCTTCTTCGAAGCGCAGTCTCGATTTTTTTTGGGGCAGAAGATTCTGCCGTCTTCGAGAAGAGATGTTGCGGAGGTGGTCTCCAATTAATGCGAGGCTCTCCAAGGGCACTCATCAGAAGATTTCCTCCTAGGTAGCTACAGTGAGGGAAAAAAGTATTTGATCCCCTGCTGATTTTGTACGTTTGCCCACTGACAAAAAAATTATCAGTCAATAATTTTAATGGTAGGTTCATTTGAACAGTGAGAGACAGAATAACAACAACAAAATCCAGAAAAACGCACGTCAAAAATGTTATAAATTGATTTGCATTTTAATGAGGGAAATAAGTATTTGACGCCCTCGCAATCAGAAAGATTTCTGGCTCCCAGGTGTCTTTTATACAGGTAACGAGCTGAGATTAGGAGCACAGTCTTAAAGGGAGTGCTCCTAATCTCAGCTTGTTACCTGTATAAAAGGCACCTGTCCACAGAAGCAATCAATCAATCATATTCCAAACTCTCCACCATGACCAAGACCAAAGAGCTCCCCAAGGATGTCAGGGACAAGATTGTAGACCTACACAAAGCTGGAATGGGCTAAAAGACCATTGCCAAGCAGCTTGGTGAGAAGGTGACAACAGTTGGTGCGATTATTCGAAAATGGAAGAAACACAAACGAACTGTCAATCTCCCTCGGTCTGGGGCTCCATGCAAGACCTCACCTCGTGGAGTTGCAACGATCATGAGAACGGTGAGGAATCAGCCCAGAACTACACGGGAGGATCTTGACAATGATCTCAAGGCAGCTGGGACCATAGTCACCAAGAAAACAATTGGTAACACACTACGCCGTGAAGGACTGAAATCCTGCAGCGCTCGCAAGGTCCCCCTGCTCAAGAAAGCACATATACATGCCCGTCTGAAGTTTGCCAATGAACATCTGAATGATTCAGAGGACATCTGGGTGACAGTGTTGTGGTCAGATGAGACCAAAATGGAGCTCTTTGGCATTAACTCAACTCGCCGTGTTTGAAGGAGGAATGCTGCCTATGACCCCAAGAACACCATCCCCACCGTCAAACATGGAGGTGGAAACATTATGCTTTGGCGGTGTTTTTCTTCTAAGGGGACAGGACAACTTCACCGCATCAAAGGGACGATGGACGAGGCCATGTACCGTCAAATCTTGGGTGAGAACCTCCTTCCCTCAGCCAGGGCATTGAAAATGGGTCGTGGATGGGTATTCCAGTATGACAATGACCCAAAACACACGGCCAAGGCAACAAAGGAGTGGCTCAAGAAGAAGCACATTAAGGTCCTGGAGTGGCCTAGCTAGTCTCCAGACCTTAATCCCATAGAAAATGTGGAGGGAGCTGAAGGTTCGAGTTGCCAAACGTCAGCCTCAAAACCTTAATGACTTGGAGAAGATCTGCAAAGAAAAGTGGGACAAAATCCCTCCTAAGATGTGTGCAAACCTGGTGGCCAACTACAAGAAAAGTCTGACCTCTGTGATTGCCAACAAGGGTTTTGCCACCAAGTACTAAGTCATGTTTTGCAGAGGGGGTCAAATACTTATTTCCCTCATTAAAATGCAAATCCATTTATAACATTTTTGACATGCGTTTTTCTGGATTTTTGTTGTTGTTATTGTCTCTCACTGTTCAAATAAACCTACCATTAAAATTATAGACTGATCGTTTCTTTGTCAGTGGGCAAACGTACGAAATCAGCAGGGGATCAAATACTTTTTTTCCCCTCACTGTATAAGATTCCCCCGTAGTCACGGATGTCATTGTGGCTGGTGTTAATGGTCACGGGTAGTCACGGGTGGTCACGGGATCATCTTTGCCTGCTGCGAGGAAGGTGCTGCAAGCCACTGGGCTGATTACTGGCGGTCACGTGCGCGACGAGGTGAAGTGGGATTCGGCTCTTCTTGCCGGCTTTCATTATCTAATACATGCGCATCATACAGAACTAACTGGGATGATAAGGCCAATTTAAAGAGGTGGATTTTCAAGGTTGGACAATTAAAAAATACTCCTCCGCCGGGTGTGGTCCAAACTTTTCTTTTTCCGTGGTGTATGCATCGCTTGGCCGTGTATGATCCAATAATGACTTCACATTTGTCATTCACCAAAAAAGGTATGCCTCGGGGGGGATCAGTCAAGACCAGTTATACCCGACTCCTGGTCTCGCCTCTGTAAAGCATGATCTCATGCCTCCTGCATTGACAATTAACGTGGGGAATGGGAGGGGACCTCTCTTTCGTCTTGCTCGAGCTTGCGACAATCGCACCATTAATCTCAATAACATTACACGGGCAACTCGGCAACAAACCTCACGTCAAGCTCATCTTCAATTTACCACAATATAGCATTTCTCACACACGAGCTCGGCTTTCCCGCACCTCCGATTAGCACGGTTGGCTACGTACGGTGCGGTAGAAGTTCACCATACACATACGCACAGGTGTGACTGGCAGGTCGCTCCGAGGCACAAACACATTACGTTTTAACATTTGGGTGTCGCACTTAATTGTGCTATGTTCCAGTTGCCAGAATTAAAAACAACAAATGGGAAAGCTAAAAAAAACCGTGTCCCTTTGAAGTTAAGTCATCTTCTTCCATGGGCTCGTTTACAAAGATGGTTTTGGATTTCCGACAGTGTTCCGAATCGATTCTTCCCGTCTCACGACGCCGGTGGAATCGCAGCATCATGGCCTCGTGCAAGAACGTCAAAAGCATGTTCGGTACAGGGCAGTTGTTCGTGGTTACGTTTGTGTTAAATTCAGACTTTTAGGAACTGTAATCATGCTTAGCACAGGAAAAGCAGTACTGGTTGTTGCAATTCTGTTGAATGGACAGACTGCGGCACGTAACAGGAACGTGCATTTAACAATGATCGAAGCACACTAGTCAACGCGGACTGTTGTACTGTTTATGTATTGTAAGATGGACAAGGCCCCACCACAGGAACGTGGAATTGAGACATTTAGCATAGGCAGTCACGAGCCTTAATCATGCAGCAGTTATGTGGGCAGCATGGCTATTTACAGTACAGTCGAAAGGGCTTGCGTCTTTGACCAAATCACACAGAAAGTACCCCAATATGGTCAGATCTCAAAAGCGAAGAAGGGTTAAGCCTAGATAGTGCTCGAGATGGGCCACCACCATGCACATAAGTTGGTATTGGGTGTTCTGGGGCTATGTTGGTTGACAACGGAGGGCAGTGATGTATGCCACTAAACCCGAGTACAGCAAGTCCTCGGTTAACGCGGAAGATGCGTTCTGAAAAGTGCCTCGTTTAGCGGGAAAAAAAAAATCATTAAGCGAAAACAATTTCCCCATCATGTAACAATAAAAAGTTTTACGATGAACAATGGACACCGCTGCATCGCTGTATCATTCCGCGTACTCGATCATAACGCTCAGCCGCGCGTCCAAAGTAGTTCGTCGTTGACCGCTTGGAAACATAAAGTGTGCGTTCCGCTTTGTGCGAAAAGTGTTTCCCCGATTGAAGAACTGCTTGACAGCGACTACGTGCTGTGTGAACGCACGCGAAGCGATGACTTTACCGTATGCAGTTTAAACTACGGTATGCAGTTTGCGGGAATAATTTTTTTTTATATTCCCAATGACAACATTTCCATGTTTTTGGTTTTTAACTTCTTTTAGATGTATTTTTTTATTGTAAGACCACGTTTTTGTACAGTTAGTTCAAAGTAACATTGCAGTTAAAATGTAAGGCTAGTTAACGCGCATATCATAAGTTAGCATTATAGATTGCACAGTAATTTACGAAAACTACCTAAATGTAACAGGAGCATATCATTCGCATATGATAAACATAAATCATCTATCCTCACCCCTGTGGAAATACATTTTACTCAAGTGTAAAAATTAACATTGTATATTACTTAAAACAATCAAACGCACGTCTGCAGTGATGGTCACGGGTATTCAGAGTAAATTAAAGCGGATTTCTATTCGGTAAAGTCACGTAGTTAAAAAAAATCACGACGTTTCGGCCACAACACAAGTGGCCTTCATCAGGTGAAGGGACCAAACTCTGTACTCTGGAACAGTCCCGGCCCCTTCACCTGATAAAGGCCACTTGTGTTGTGGCCGAAACGTCGTGATTTTTTGTTTTCATTTTTTTACCTACGTGACTTTACCGAATAGAACCAACGAATATGGATCCTTGACAGTCACGAAAGCTTCAAATCTAGTACAGCGGAGTTGGTACAGACAAGACAGGTGTTGGTTGTCACAGGCAGTCACGCGGACTGGTATTGCTAATCACAGCTGTCAAGGGCAGTCATTGGCCACGTAACGATGTGACGACTGATCGAATAAAGTCAATTGTTGCACCCGCAATAATACGCTACGCATCGAATGATTGTGTAGAGAACTGACAATTCACGGCGTACGCAGATTGCATGCCGTTACATTTAGGTTTTTTCAGCGAACAAAACTATACGAGAAACACATGGCGAGCGAGGAACTTGCACAAACAAGATGGTAAAAACACGACAAACATTTGATCCTTCAATTGAATCGCAAGCGTGAATTGTGACAATTCACAGACCGGCTTAGGGAGAGGGTGGGTGAAAACCTTCCCCCGTAGTCAGGGATGTTAACGGGGTTAGGGTGTTAGTGGTCATTGATAGTCGCGGGTAGTCACGGGTAGCTGCGAGGGCGGTGCTGAGAGTCGCTGGGCTGATTTACTGGCGGTCACGTGGGTGACGAGGTGAAGTGGGATTCGCTTCTTCTTGCCGCTCTGCATTATCTTATACAGCGGCAACAATACAACACTGCGCTTTGCAACTCCCCTCTCATGGAAATTGCATGGTGTGCCGTCGCGTCCCCCACACGTGCTGCCGGTGTGTTTTACCCTGCGTCCCCAGGTGGATCACAAAAGTTTTTTTGAGGATCTCAGGACAAATCAGAACAGACACTTACATAAGCATAAGACAATTTCATTATGGCTGATCACATTCAAAATCCCTAAGAATTTCTCCGTTGAATGAAAGGATAACTTTTACCAATAAATGGCGCTAGTACTTTGCGTCTATAATCTATTGGTAATTTTTGGTGACAGCTTTCTGGTGGATCACGCAGCCTGTTGAGATCCACCAAAATCGATCACAGTGCTTGGTGTATTGGCCACCACTGGCGTACGGTGTTGGTGGTCACAGAGATGATGGTGATGATGACGATGATGACCACAGTGGTCAAGGGGTTCCTTGAAATATAATTGGTCAAACATCTCAATATAGGACGCTCATGAAAAAGTGGCTTGCACATTGCGATGGTGGTTGGTCACTGCTGGCGTTGGCCAGCGACAAGCAGGCATGATGAGTCACAGGGGCGAAGCTGGTAGTCATGCAGGCATGGGGCTGTGGCCGCGAAAGGCTGCTGTCGGTAGTCACGGGAGGTCACAACGCGTCACGATGCAGCTGTTCGGTAGTAACATGGATGGCGCAGGTGTAGTCTTGAGTAGCCACGAGGCTGCTGCTGGCGGTAGTAGTCACGAGATGAGCTTGACGGAGAGGTTGAGCCGCACGTCGCGCATGAAGACGGAACTCAGATCCCACTGAGCCAAGCGTGACACAGCCGCCACGCACGATCCTCCACGCCCCAGCAGCATCCGCTGCAGCAACGACAACAACAATCATACGCTGCAGCAACGACAACAACAATCATACAATACCACGCGCAACACGGCATCTTTTACAGCATCAACAAGGCCAATAATCACGTAACACACATTAAGGCATTCACGACAGCGACGATAACAATTATAGGATAACGTACTCGACAGGACCCAAGAAACAATCCATCACAACAGCGGTGACCAAAACACCACCAGCACTGTGATCTGGCTGACGATGATGATGCCAATGATGTCATAAAGCCCTGCCCATCACCTCCCGTTCAGCGGCACACGTGGGAACCATTACTTAAATATTTCGATGGCCCAGCACGACAATATTGAACGTGCTATAACGATGACACAATGATAGCCTTAAGACAGTCGCCATACGACACACGGTGCACTAACGTGGGTCGTGTCGGTGACGACGTGGGGATAAATGCTGGCGATGGCATGGTGATGCCGTCGGTGAGGCCGGTGATGTTTACGCTGGTGACGTCGGTGATGCTGGTGCCATCGCCGATGGTGCCACTGTTCGTGACGATGCTGGTGATGGTGTTGATGTCAGCGACGTCTGTGATGCTGGTGATGGTGTTAGCATTAGTGAAGGTGGTGATGTCAATGATGCTGATGATGTCAGTGATATTGGTGGTATCGGTGATGCCAGTAATTTCTGGTGAAGTCTGTGTTGCTGGTGATGGTGTTGATATCAGTGATGTGGCGATGTCCGTGATGTCGGCGATGGTGCCAACCATGTGCGAGTTCTTGGTGACGGTCAGCTGCTGGATGATATGCAGCTCCCCACTTGGCCCCTCCTCCCAGTGCAACACGCTCTGTGTGAACAAACGTTACAGCGTTAGTGGGGTCAGCTTCTCAGTGGCCCGATGTGGCCACTGTGAATCACCTGTGCGAGACAAAACCCAGAACCAGGGCTCGCATCCAAGCACTCCAAGGTGCTGTGTATATCTGCGTGTGTGTGTATATATATTTGCAGATTATTTGGCTGCTTTAACTTTCCACCTGATAATCTACGTCGTTGAGCTATCGTATGTGGCCAGGTTGCTTCTGAAAAATAAGGACGACCGCTTGTGATGCGTTCGAAACGTCGTAATTTATTTTAATTTCATTTTATTTTTACATACGTGACCTTACCAAAAGAACCAATGAGCATAGTAATTCCTGCAGTCACGAAAGCTTCAATCCTAGATTAATCCACCTCTACGGGGAGGTTGTCCTCACAATTATGTCCAAAACATATTTCCCCGTGTTGTCTTCTCTGTGTATGTATCTCTACTTGTTGTAATTTTGTTTCGCTTTCGTTTACCGTGGTTGGTGTCTCCGTTTTAGTTTGTTTCCCATGTGCTTTCTACGCTGTCGATTTCCCATGTGTTTCCCCCGATTTATTGCCTGCATTGGTATGTGCATGTCCATGCACGGTTACCCTTCCCTTCCCCCACCTCTACGACCTATAGAAGTCCCTGTACGTTACCCCTCCGGGCGTCGTTCTGTGTTGTGCTTCTCCATGTGTGAATGCCTCTTGGTGTGGTGTTGCTCGTTGTGTCCCTCTGTACTGCCCTAAACACCTTCCCCTGCGTGTCTTCTCTGTATGTATCTCTGCTACCTTGTACCTCGTGTCTGTTCACGAGTCCTTGTCCTCTGTTTACATTGGTGTGTTCAGCCCAGAGGATGAGAACAAAAGATTTAGCAGCCTTTTGAAATGCGTGGTCAACCAGGTTTAGTGTCTAACTGTGTTGTTGGCCGACTGGGATTGCATCACATTATGTTTCTAAGGTTTGCCGAGTTCGCGTCTCCCATCTTCTTGATGTATTTGCCTCCGTGCAGTTTGCCGTTCTCTGTATGCTGTGTGCGATGTCCCTCTGTGTGTGATGTCTCTCTGTGTGTGATGTCCCTCTGTGTGCGATGTCCCTCTGTGTGCGATGTCCCTCTGTGTGCGATGTCCCTCTGTGTGCGATGTCCCTCTGTGTGCGATGTCCCTCTGTGTGCGATGTCCCTCTGTGTGTGATGTCCCTCTGTGTGCGATGTCCCTCTGTGTGCGATGTCCCTCTGTGTGCGATGTCCCTCTGTGTGCGATGTCCCTCTGTGTGCGATGTCCCTCTGTGTGTGATGTCTCTGTGTGTGATGTCCCTCTGTGTGCGATGTCCCTCTGTGTGCGATGTCCCTCTGTGTGCGATGTCTCTCTGTGTGTGATGTCCCTCTGTGTGATGTCCCTCTGTGTGTGATGTCCCTCTGTGTGATGTCCCTCTGTGTGTGATGTCCCACTGTGTGCGATGTCCCTCTGTGTGCGATGTCTCTCTGTGTGCGATGTCTCTCTGTGTGCGATGTCCCTCTGTGTGCGATGTCTCTCTGTGTGCGATGTCCCTCTGTGTGTGATGTCCCTCTGTGTGATGTCCCTCTGTGTGCGATGTCCCTCTGTGTGCGATGTCTCTCTGTGTGCGATGTCTCTCTGTGTGTGATGTCCCTCTGTGTGTGATGTCCCTCTGTGTGTGATGTCCCTCTGTGTGTGATGTCCCTCTGTGTGTGATGTCTCTCTGTGTGTGATGTCCCTCTGTGTGCGATGTCTCTCTTTGTGCGATGTCTCTCTGTGTGCGATGTCTCTCTGTGTGCGATGTCCCTCTGTGTGATGTTTCTCTATGTGTGATGTCCCTCTGTGTGTGATGTCCCTCTGTGTGTGATGTCCCTCTGTGTACGATGTCTCTCTGTGTGCGATGTCTCTCTCTGTGTGTGATGTCCATCTGTGTGTGATGTCTCTCTGTGTGTGATGTCTCTCTGTGTGGTTAACGCCATTTTCACCCGAGGATGAGCGCTTGTGTTGCGTTTGAAACGTCGCAATTTATTTTAAATGTATTTCTACATACGTAACTTTACCAAAAAAAAAAACAATGAGTGTGGCTCAGTGGGCTTTACCTGGTAAAATAAAAAATAAGTTTAGTTTTTTGTGATTTACTTACCTTTCCTATCCTTTGCACTCCTATCGTGTTTTTGTATTGCTTGTTGTTGTAACCTTCTGACTTGTCATTACTTGACATTCATGAAAAGGAGCTTAATAGCTCATCGGTTTCCTCCAGGATAAATAAAGATTCTGATTATGCATATGTGGAGAGTCGTGCAGCGATTAGCGTGCTGTGCTATGAACCCAACAATCCGAGTTCGATTCCCGCTCACGGCCACCAACACCAGTGACGATTATCTGAACCGGTCCTGGGCCTTCCGAGGTCGACTCAGTCACACTCGAGTAACTGGTGCGATGTGTAAAGCATCGCCGTTAGAGATACAAAGGCTATCGTGTGGTGCTGGCACACTCACCCCCTCAAATGCCGTGCCAGCCTTCAGCACACTTCCCCCTACAGTCTGTTGAGGCTATGCGGGGGACCTTTGTGTGTATGTGTTGTGTGTACTTAACCTGCTTGATGAGGTAGGGCACCTCCTGTGGGAGCACCTCGAGCAGCCGCGCTCGCACGGCATCGAGGCTCAGCTGCATGGGCGTCTGATCGGTGAGCACGGAGCTGTGGAACCGCCATGGCGACGCGCGGGCCCGCGACAGCAGATAGCCCTATTCATGCGCACACACAAAGACAAAGGTCCCCCATATAGCCCATGACAGACTCTTGGGGCAAGTGCTGTTAAGCGAGCGCCTATGGAGGCCAGCAAGGCAGGCGAGGGGGTGGGTGGCCGCCACCACGCCCGACTGCCTTTGTCTCCCCAGTGGCGAAGTTTTACACACCGCGCCAGGCACTCATTTGAGGCCGAGTCGGCCTAGGGGAGGCCCAGGAAAGGTACAGATAACACAAACTTGCTAACGTTCTCCGATGTGTTTTCCCATTTGTTCGTCACGATGTCCGATGTTTCGCTCCATGCCCAAGCACATGGAGCAAAACGTTGCGACATCGAGCACCTATTCGGCCCCGTTCTCACACACATATGCACGCGCGTGCTCACCCTCAGTGTTTCAACTTCGTCGCCATTGAGCGCCGACACCATGAACACATCGTGGAAGAATGACCGAGGCGCCCTGCCATGGCGCCGAGGCCTCGTCACTTCCTTGGGAGGCTCCGCCCCTTCATGCAGAGGCCCCGCCCCATCCGGTTCAGACCCCGCCTCTTCCGCAGCCACACGTTTATCCCTGGCGAGGGCAGCGGTGACGTCATAGCTCAGCGCCTCCGTGATCTCCAGCAGATCGCTCTTACCCTTGAGGATGTCCACCTACACAACGGCGTTGTCGAGACGATGTTTTTTCATCATACAATAGCAATTTTCATGATACAATGTTTATTGCAATATCGACGTGTGTTCTATAACTTTGTAACTGAATTTCAGTTGAACGCGTAGCGTTTCGCAACCAATATTATCCATAACACAGGGGATTTGTTTTGGGTTAGATCGCGTAAATATGTCCTTACCTCACCACCACCCGACAGCCAATAAGTAAGGTTTGTCACGTAACAAAAAGTGCCAAGTAGTCCACTACTTCAGCAGGAGAGTAAACCCACAACATTTACAATTTGAGTATGACGTTTCGCTAGTGATTACAACCAGCCTCCTCATGCGATTCAACAGGTGCTTATGGCAAATTGCCTGTTGGAACTGAATTTGTTATTTTTACTGCAGGTCACTCAACTTCAGCCAGCCATAAATCATTCCAATTTCACAATCTAAATCACTTATAAGAGGGGTCCCCAACCCCCGGGCCGTGGACCGGTACCCGTCCGTGGCCTGTTAGGAACCAGGCCGCACAGCAGCAAGTGAGCGGTGAGTCCGCGCGTGGCCCGCCCATTATTTTATCTACCACTTACGTCCGCGCCTCTTTCCCGTAATGCGCACTTGTCTCAGTCACGTGGTGTTGATAAGCCCACAAGCTCTAACCCCTAGTAGCCACAATGAGTAAAAAACAAATGTCGCTGGAGAGCTTCTTTGACAAGGGGGAAAGACCCAATGATGAACCCCCCCCCCTCCCCCGGTCCGTGAATAAATTGTCTTCCACAAAACCGGTCCCTGGTGCCAAAAAGGTTGGGGACCGCTGTCTTGTAACACACACACACACAGTTATAAAACAACCATTTCCGTCAAATTCTGAAATACGTTGCAAAGCACTCATTTAATGGTGGGAAATCATTGCGTGCAAGGTGCAGGAGGGGAGGTGTTGCCGATATCACAGCTGGCCACCTCATCTACCGAGCACGGGTATTCACTCACACCGATGGCTGAGCCACTCTGGGAGATCCCCAGGAGATACCACTTTCCACCGATATATTCCATGACCAGGTATCAAACCCAGGTAACTTGGATCACGCCACCAGCGTGTCAACTACGATGCCATCAACAGTGGCTCGGTTTGTTGGTGGTAGAAAGAGTTTCCCTTATAGCTATTAACAGACTACTGGGGCAAGTGCTGTTTTGCGAGCACTTGTCAAGCCAGGCACGGCATCTCAACTTTGAATTAGCTCAGTAATGAGGAATAACGGTCGAATGGTGATATTAACATTTTACGGTTCCAATGACGTATGTGTACGTACGTGTACGTCACAATCAGTTTTTCTTCCGAGGCCATGCAGAGGGGCGTATGGCAGTTTTGCGCAAGTTATTATAGAGTGCGGACGTGTCGCTACAGTTCTCTGCGGTGAGTACAATCTCTTTTAAAAAGAGTCGCGCTAGGGCTCTCCAAATAAAATTAATGCTGAACCGCTCGCGCGTTCCGAGATTCAGCGGTGAACCGGACCCCACCCATTCAAATTGCAGATGTCTCGGAATGGGAAAGGGTTAACGTACGCGTGTAGCGTGTTGGTGGTATAATCGCGTGACGTGGCGTGGCGTGTTCACAGCTACGTGTGGCCTGGTCACAAACGAGTGCCGTGTCTCCGTTTTCTTGCACACACTCACCTTGTTCAGCACCAGAAGGCTGGGAAGCTCTGGGTTTTTGCGGAGGCAGTTTAGGGTCTGGGCGTCGAGTTGACATCGCGTTTTCAACCATGGGTCCGACACGTCCACGCACACCAACACTAAGAGAACACAAACACATGTCCCCGTGTAGCCTTAAGACTGTTGGAACAAGTGGTGTGGTCAAATACCACACCTGGCTGCCTTTATCTCTACAGTGCTGTTTACACACACCACGGTGTGCTAGCTGCTAATTTCAGGCTGAGTAAGTATTACCAGTGTTTGTCATGAAATGAAATGTTGTGGATTTACTCTCCAACACACCGGTGGGCTGAAGTCGTTACTAATTGATATGTTTTGTTTACGTGACAAACCTTACCGGTTGTGTCAGGTGGTGGAGGGTTACAACACATTTATACTTACAGCGACCTAACTCAAAAACCTATATTGATTGCGAAAGCCTATGTGTTAAACTGAGTCTAAGTAGCAAAAGCCAAATATATGTTTAGATATAATTTACCACTTTTGTTGTGCTCGGACAGAAATTAAACTCAGCTCTGTGGGTTCGATATAGACCACGAACCACTATGTCAATCTCCCCTCCCATCCCCACACACACACACAAAGTCAAACACCCCCTGTATAGCCCCCGCTGTATGGCCATACAGACTGCCGAGGCAAATGCTGTTAGTGAGCACCAAGACCAGCCACGGTGACTTCTTCTATTCACGATGTGGCCAACTCACAGCCACAGCAGCAACCATGTGAAACCGAGCGATTGCCTCATTCATTAAAGAAGATTCGTCTCAGCTGATACTGAACCCTCATTAAATCTGTAGCAGGTTAATTTTATCCAATGAAGACCCCTTCTCCAATCAAATACATAACCTAGCGCTGGCACACGGACACCGCGGCGAGTGCACGGTGGCGCATACACATTGGTCCGTACCCACATCCGCTTGCTCAAGCGATGCTTGAGGATCCTTGGTGAAAGATGGAGCCAGGCCATGTCTGCAAAAAGATAAGGACGAAACGTTAAGGATTCTCAGTGAAGCCTTTAATAGACTGTTGGGACAAGTGTTGTTCGTTAGCACAACAGCAAGGCCTCGATGGCACACGACGGGGTGGTGGGGCCTTCGTTTTCCCAGGGATGATGTTCAAATGCTACACCAGGTACTTGCCCATTTAAGGCCGAGAAAGCACAGCCGCTTCGATGATGTCACTTGCTACTAATGTTAGCGATAGCCGAGATTCGGACTAAAGTAGCTGGGTTCGTAGCACAGTGCACGAACCACTGCTCCACTGCTCCCCACATACACAAACACGTATGCATTGATGTTTTGTATGCATGCAAAACATCAATGTAGAAAATGGCCAAACACATTCATGAAAAAAAATACATTGATACTTTTCATGATAAATGACATTTACGTTATTGCATGTGTACATACGTATTGTACATATGTACATACGTATTGTACATATATACACACATACAAAGACCATCCATGTAGCCTTTACCAGATTGTTGAGGCAAGTGCTGTTAGCAAGCACATATGAAGGCCGGCACGGCACACGAGGGAGTGGGTGGCCAGCACCACGCCTGACTGCCTTTGTCTCCCAAGTGGCGATGTTTACACACCGCACCAGAGCTTCAAGTTAATACGAGTCGACCTAGGGGAGGCCCAAGACCGGTTCAGATAGATTCACTGGTGTTGGCCGTAAGCAGGAATCAAACAAAGGTCGCTGGGTTCGTAGCGCAGTCCACTAACCAGTGTCAACGCTCCCCACACGCGCTGTGCTTTGCAATGTGTGTTGGACGTACAGTATTGCACGTGCTGTCATACATTGTGTGCGTGTTGTGTACTGTGCTTTACCGTTTGGAACGAGAGGGACTTGTCAGACCAGGCGTGTCCAAGAGCACCTTAATACACAGAACACAAGACGGCAACACATTGAGATATACGGCCTTCGTGAGTAGTGGAGTACATGTCCGTACGCAGGACCCCAAATAAGCAGCGTACTGGGCGTTTTATGCGTTAAAATAGATCTATCACGTAAGATATTTATTAAACAGTGTAATGACCTGTTCAGATCAGTTTGCTGCACGGCTTAACCCTTTCCCGCTCCAAGAAGTCTTCAAGTTACAGGGTAGGTCCCGTTGAATCTCAGAACACGCAAGCGGGAGCCCGAGTACATTTTCCGACATGAAGACGTACTAATATAAATTGATTTTATTTTAGTTTTCGTTCCGATAACGTACATTCATGTCATGTATTATTGAACAGAATCGGGAGAAAAACCGATGACGTAAATGTACGTCACGGGAATGGGGAAGGGTTATATTCACAAGATAGTTCACCTCACGTCTTAAGACCCTCGGGGACCAGTGTCAGCAGAACGCACACATAGTAACCCCCCCCCCCACCACAAGCAACCATGTGTAGGTCCTACCCCCCCCCCCCAACATGTTAACCACTTCACGTACCCCCCCCCCCCTCATTTTACCCACACCCCTCACGTATTTATTTTAATAAGTGTTCAGCCAACCCTGGAGCATCCCAACAATGAGCTCTGTAAATAAGGAGCTCATTGTCCCCTGAAAGTATGTTTACTGTTGGATTGGGAAAGTGAACAGAAGAAATTAAAATATATATTTGCATTATATAAATAAACTGAAGCGTGTGCGGATGAAGGAGTGGTCATGTGACCGTTGGGGTCCATTGAGCGGGTCCTTTGGTAATGTTTAATTGCTGAGCTATGGTTAATATGTTTATGAAAAAATAATCTTTTGTACGATTTCATACAATTTTATCAAATATTTCTACAGTAGTTCAAGGTTAAATTGCTATTAAACTGTAAGGCTCTGAGTTAGCATAAAATACATAATAGTTTAATCAAAATTACTTGTGACTGGAATGGTTTTTGCTTTTAAGGTTTATTTGCTATACTTTGGACTCTGAGGGTTTTTTGTATTGTTTGTGCTTTTAGCTTTCTGACCCAACCCCACTATACATCTGTGAATAAAGAGCTTTATAGCTCATAGGATTTATCCAAGATAAATATTCTGATAAGGTAATATTGCATTTTACAACCCAGTTTTTTCTATAAATAAAATCATACATTACCCAAAAACTCAGGTACTAATTTAAGGCTGAGTCGACCTAGGTGAGGCCCAGGACCCTTTCAAATATTAGCCTCTGTTATTGATCGTGAGCGGGAATCGAACACGGGTGAAAGGGTTTGCATGCATATGTTTTAGTACGTGTATATTGATGATGTGTGCAAACATATGTACTGTATTATATGGCCAATTCCTAAGCTGTCAGAAGAATCCCATAAATGTATATGGAGATTCCAGTATTAATTCGTATGAATGGGAGTCTAGTGGTCATTTAAGGTATCTCCACTCGATTGCACGGTTTGACAATTCTCCCAAAAAAATACGGGGCAATCCGCAGTTCCAAGTCCCACCATTCTGTGAATAGTCTTAATCTGTTCCAAGCAATGCCAGGTGAGTGATCGTGACACGTGATACTCGTGTTTATACCAGTGTGTGCACGAATGAGAGGTCATGTAAGAGTGTGCGTTTATGAGTATAAATGCACGAGTCTGTTTATACGAGTCTGCTGACACGATGAGTGTGTGTACGTGGGTAATGTCCCAATTTGGAGCGTAGCAACAGCATAGCGGCAAGCATGCTGCACTACGAACCCGGCCAACTGAGTTCAAATCCCGCTCACGGCCAAAATCGGTGATTATCTTAAACCGGTCCTGCACCTCCCCTCCGTCGACTCAGCCTCAAATGAGTACCTGGTGCGGTGTGTAAACATCGTCACTCGGGAGACAAATGCGGCCAGGCATGGTGCTGGCTACCCATACCCTCATGTACCGTGCAGGCCTTCATAGGTGTTCGCTAACAGCACTTGCCCCAACAGTCCATTGAGGCTATACGGGGGATCTTTGTATTTGCATGTGTGCGCATATGAGATTGTGTATATGAATTAGTGTTCTGAGTGTATATGAGCATGCATGAATGATTGGCTCTTACGATCTGAGCATCATCTTCCGTGAGGACTCCAGCAGACGTACAGCGAGTCGTGTGAACTTTTCTGGACACGCCAAACACCTACACATTCGCCCACACACAAAATACACACGTGCGCAAATACACACGCATTAATGTCGGCGTACACACTCAAATAATAAAACAGTGGTAGTCATTCATGCTCTACGCAATTAACCCAGCGACACAAATTTCATTCCTGGCTACACCGCAGTGCACGAACCACATCATAAATGCTCCCCAAAGACAAAACCTCCCTGTATAGCCTTTAACAGGCTGTTGGGGAAAGTGTTGTTAGCAATCACTTATGAAGGTCGGCACGACCCACGGGATGAGTGGCGAACACCATGCCCAGTCGCCTTCGTCTCCCCAGTGGTGATATTCGCCACGGTTATTGGTCATGAGCGGGAATGGGGAATGAAACTTGGGTCGCCGGGTTCGCAGTGCAGTGCGCGCACCACTACACTACCACTCCCCAAGACAAATATCCCCCATATAGCCTTTAATAGACGCTTGGGGCAAGTGCTGTTAGTGAGCACCTATGAAGGCTGTCATGGCACAAGAGTGGGTGGGTGACTAGCGCCATGCCCAGCCGGATTTGTCTCCTAGTGGTAGTGTTTACACACTGCATTAGAAACTAATTTGAGGCTGAGTCGACCTAAGGGAAGAGGGGCCCAGGACCGGTTCAGATGATCGTCACTGGTGTTGGCCGTGAGCGGGAATCGAACTCGGGTCGCCGGGTTCGTAGCGCAGCGCGCTAACCACTACACTACAATGCGTTGCGCTTCCACATACATGGGTCACGTGACAGATTTGACGTCACAGCTCACTTGCCGTGCAAAAATTATAAGCATTGTGGGCCCCCCCCCCCCAAAAAAGTGTATTTTTTATAATTTTTGCATGGTGTACAGTCTGGAAAGTACCCACATGGCAAATTTCAAGTTTGCTGCATGTCGGGAAGTACGCTAAACATTTTGAACAGACACACATAATCACAACTTTGCCTTTTATATATATATGGAGATGCACACATAGGTAGCAGGTACCCACACATATGTGTACCTTCCTGCCCAGGATTTGGTTGGCGAGTGTGGATTTGCCAGCATTGGGGGCGCCTATGATGGCGACGCGGAGAAGACGAGGGCAGCTTGGCTGATCCGGGGTCAGCGCCAACTGAGCTGCGTGAGCATCTACAATCACGTGCGCATACACAGCATACAGCATACATTTAGACACAAACAATATATACGACACATATAAACACACCACAGCTGATAACATTCTTCATGTGCCATTAAGTGAAGATGTCACACAATGCTTGTGCCATGCTAGGTGCACTTTAGGCCACCGACGTGTCCAAGGCTTGCTGAAAGGTCATGGGACCAGACCCAGGTGTCATGGGTTAACGGACCTGACAAAGATGGCTGGCAGATGCACCACCTGTGATTCCCACTGTGCCAACTTGCTTCGTTTTTGACACCCGGCACTCCGATCGTTGCTATAAACGTTACTCCTCCAGCCTCCATTGTTGTCTCCAACTGCTCAGTAGCGTCTTTCACGAGCATCCTCCACAGAGGCTTATCTTGATATCGATAGAGCCAGTCATACGGCAAATACAATCAGCTCAAATTCTCCTGTACTACATCAGGCTATCTCTGCTGTAGACCGTGCCGTGCCTATTCAGCCCGCTCTATCTGGCCAAACTGAAACTGCTTGCGCATGCAGTTGCTGGGTTTGAGGGCAACAAAACCACACTCAATGGAGCCTCTCCAGCCAGAGGAGCTCACGGATAGGACCATGTCCAGATATATCTAGGATCCGTGAGCTATTCACACCATCCAGCAAAGTAAAACCAAGATGGATTGTTGACAGGCTAGCCTGAATGTTCCAAGCTGGAGCTGCTGTAAAGGGGTTCATGCAAACGTCGAGATGAGAGGGCAAAAACTGTGGCCGAAAAGACCCGAAGAAGTTGGGTGCATCAACCACACTCACTTGCTTGTGGTAGAAGACGGATGTGAGCGATGCCATGGGGGGGGGGAAAGAATGACTTTAGTCATCTGGTTACCCTCATGGCACGCTCACATCTACTAAGTTAAAGAGGGGTATGCTAAGCTGCCGATTTTTAGGATAACTTCATTTGCAATTGCATTTGACATATCCGTATATGTTTACATAGTAGTACAGTACAAATCACCCTACATCTTTTTTAAGTTTCTTTCACTGAATTGCAATTGTACTATGATGAGTCAAAGAATAATCTGCCCGCGCTGACTTGCCTTACCAGGAATTAATGATATAACATTAATATATGTTCGTGCAATATTTTATATTTCTCATTGGACGTAATTTGTACTCCGATTTCTTTTGACTTTATGGCTGTACTTTTTTTGCTTTTGTCAATTTGGAGACCCAGGTCACTTGCAAATGAGTTCATCCTAATCTCTTGAGAAGTCAACTGGTTAACAAAAATGAACCTGAACTTGACATTAATCTACACAGGGCAGGAAAACGGCAATAACTAGGAGTGATTCTTCTGAATTAAGTCATTGAGGGGGATGTGGGAACATAGTGATTAGGTGTAGAAAGCCTCGAATCCCAGGCTATCGTGGGCTAGGCTTCCCGTCAACAGTTGAGGAATGGCGTTCGTGGCTTACAACCCCACCAAAAATTAACATTCACGGAGGAATGCCGGCAAGGCTGCCGAATCATGCATCAAATTACGTCCTGTCCCAGCATACACAGTATGATGAGCATATATACCCTACGTACAGTAACTACAATGTGCTGTATTTGTAAACTGCATGTTTGCTCAGGATATACTTTATGTGCGCTATATGTCCACTGTGGGTGTGTTGCGTATTCTGCATGCACCGTGTATAACGCGCACGTGTGGACCTGGTAAAGCGCTGATGCTCAGCGGATTTGCCAGAGGGCTGCTGCCCTGTGCTGGCACGTGGAAGGCGCTGCCGAGTACAGAGAGCTTCACCTTGTCCTCCTCATCCCGGCTGGCTCCGGCCCGCACAGCATAGCAGGCACACCCTGACGGCACACACACGCACACACGCGCGCGCACAACAGCTAAAAAGATTGTCATGGACTGTCGGGGCTAGTGCTGTTAGCGAGTGGTTAACACCACGCTCGACCGCCTCTCTGCCCGGTCATGATGTTTTAAAACATGGCACCAGGTACGTATTTGAGGCCGAGTCGACCAAGGCGAGCCCCAGTGCAGGTTCACATAATCGTCGCTGGTTGTTGGCCGGGTTTGCGGCGCAGCTGCACGACCGCTCCCCCACTCTGACGCGCACTGTACAGACACGTGCACACACGCGGGACTGCGCGCTCGTGCAAAACAATACGCTGCACACGCACTGTACGCGCACTGTGACACGCACGTGGTGTCGCGGCGAGGCGGCCCGCGGCGAGAAGAAGCTGGGACACGAAGCGGTGGGACGCGAGACGCGGGGACACGAAGCGGGCACACGCGACACGAGCCATCGGGGCGGCCATCGCGGAACCGGTTCCCGCGCAACCGGCAATGAGATCCGGGAAGCCGTCGACTGACACCGAGCCTCCTCCAAGTTACCCGGATGTTGAGATCCGGGTCCCGTAGACTTACACACAGAGCCCCAGTTACCCGGATGTTGAGATGCAGGTGACATAGACTTACACACAGACCCCCAGTTACCCGGATGTTGAGATTCGGGTGCCGTAGACTTACACACAGACCCCCAGTTACCCGGATTTTGAGATTCTGGTCACATCGACTTACACACAGACCCCCAGTTACCCGGATGTTGAGATTCGGGTCACATCGACTTACACACAGACCCCCAGTTACCCGGATGTTGAGATGGAGGTGCCATAGACGTACACACAGACCCCCAGTTACCCGGATGTTGAGATTCTGGTCACATCGACTTACACACAGACCCCCAGTTACCCGGATGTTGAGATGCAGGTGACATAGACTTACACACAGACCCCCAGTTACCCGGATGTTGAGATTCGGGTCACATCGACTTACAACATAGACCCACAGTTACCCGGATGTTGAGATCCGGCTCCGTGGTCACGTGCCACCGCACGATCAGTCATGGCTGCCTCCGCGCCGCTGCTGCTGCTGTCTCTGCTGTCTCTGTTGTCTCTCTGCCGGCGCGGCGGTCTCGCGCAGTCCACCACGACGCCCTCGACCCCCACGACCCAAGCCACGCCGACGACCACGGAGGTTGCGGGAAGCCAGGCCACGGTCATCAGGGGTGAGGCGAGGCGCGCTGAGCGGGGTGGTTTGCGGAGAGGCGTCGCGCGTCGCCATGGCGACCGCTACAATTCAACAGCACCGTCCGACTGCGATCATCGATCGTGATCTATTCAACGGGACCTTGTGCATGCCTGTCAACCCGTGGGGGTTTAGCCGTGTCCTTGTCCAGGGAATTAAGAGTGGTCAGGTCCATACGGCGTACAGCCGTTTCAAGACGGGCAACTTTTTTTTTGGCTGTGTGTCTGCGTTTTTCTCCCTTGCGATGGGACAGTTCTTTGAGGTAAGGTTGCGATCAATGTTGATTTGAAGCTTTCGCGACCGCAGGAATCCACACTCTTTGGTTCTTTTCGGTAAAAGTAACGTAGTTAGAAATGAAATAAATCACGACGTTTCGGGCGCAACGCACACACTGACGATGATGACGATGGACGCTTGTGTGTGCGCCCGAAACGTCGTGTTTTCTCTTTACACCTACGTGACTTTACCGAAAGAACCAAAGAGTGAGGTTGAGATGTGTAAGGACACGGGCTGACCAATAAGGTCTGAATAGGTCTGTAAGAAGGTAAGGGTTTCTGCAGCTATGCGTGTGGCAACAATCAGCCTGCGCTGGGCGGTGACGGCATGTTTGTAAGGATTCCAGCCTTATGAACGTTTCAGCAATCTGTAAATACAGAAACTTGTATTCGTTGTCCTTATCACAGAACAATGCCATACAGAAGGCGATATGCACTGATTTTTGTTGATCAATTTTTTTTTTAGAATGTTGGTATTTGTCGTATTCAATTCTACTCTACAAAAGCATTCCAACCTGCCCTCGTTCGCCTCTTTATTTAACTATGTTTGAGCCTAACCCTTGCTGGAAATAATTGCTCCTAGATCAGGTATCGACACCCGCTGCACCGGAGCCGCATGCGGCTATTTGGCTGCCCTGTTTTGCGGGCCGCCGTTTTTTTAAGCCTAAATCTTAAACCATGTAATGGCTTGGTGACAACAAAATGTACAGTCAAACTGTGCTGTTAAAGAATAACTAAAGGGGGAAATACTGAAGAGACGCAGTTTGTTCCATCACCTATTTTGTTTATTTAAGTCAGAATGTGTTTTGTCATCTGCTGTGGACAAGTAGCTCTGCGTGTGTTGCGGCTATAGAACTATTTTGGTCAAAGATAAAAACAAACGTCTCTTCTTTGAAAGGTTGCCGACCCCTACCATGCTTCAATGTAAAAAAAGAAATCCCCTCATGATGTCTCAATTTATTTCCAAATGGTAATATATATTTGGTTTACATTGCATAGACTGGCCTACATGATATGTTGAGTCATACAGGATTTTAAGTAACAAAAATCATTGACTACAGACCTGATGACGACCGTTTGTTATGGTCGAAACGTCGTGAGAATTTTTATTGTTTTATGTATATTTTATTATTTTATTGTTTCCCTTTAACGTGACTTTACCGAAAGAGCTAAGAATATGAATTACTGCAGTCACGAAAGCTTTAAATCAAAAATACAGACCCCCTGTGGCATATTTGCTCCTTTTGGGCTTCCAAAAGCTATTTTTTCTCATGGATTGATGAGTTACGTGTGAATTATTCTTCACAGATTATTCGAGTTACATTGTTAAAAATCCTACAAACCATGATTTTCAGTGCAGATTTTTTTCGTGTAATATCCTGGTGGACCACGGATAACACGCTGTGCGACACTTTCCCCCACATCACCTGGGATTTCTGGAGTCCTGATATACAGGCAGACCTCGCTTAGCGCCCCTGGAAAAGTGAGCACATTCAAATTAGTGGTAAAAGGGGTCATGATACCATTGTATATATGGGGATGCGTTCCTAACGGAGTAATGTTTTTCCTGTGAGCAATATATGAGGGCTTCATTTGGGTATTGGTAATGACACAAATCACACAGGCGGTAAACATTTCATAAATAAATAAAAAATAGATTATGATAATATCAGTAAGTATTATGTACTGTGCCCACAACTACATTCTAATGTACTACAAGGCAACGGTGGGAGATGAGGTTGGAGCTCTGACGTTCCCCATGTGAGTCACTATTAGAAAAGAGCTCCAGGAACTCCGTGATCTTCTTGATGCCCTCAGTCTAAATTTATGTGACGAGGTTTATTTTAAATGTAGCCTGAGATCCTATCCTGGTCTCGTGAGTTCTCGCCTGGTTAAAGAAATCTATTTTTTTTGTTAAATGTAATCGTGACCACGAATCGTCATAATAGAATCGCTGGGGCTGGGGCCTGGTTGTCTGAGAGTGGGTGGGTACATTTTCTCGCTCAGAGCTGCTGCGTGTTCTCACTCATAAGCAACTTTGTAGATTTCTTAATCTTTTTATAAAAACTTCCCATGGACAAAGTGCTATAACGAATCAGCGTTCTACAGGGTCATGCTAAGCGAGGTCTGTCTGTATATATGTGCATGGTAAGTGGTGGGGGGGGGGGGTCGTACTGGTGAGCACACTGTGCTAAAAACCCGGAGACACGAGTTCTATTCCCATGCTAACATCGGTGGCGAATGGTATTAGAACCAGTCCCGGGCGTCCACTTGTTCAACTCAGTTTAAATTAATACATGGTGTGATGCGTCAAACAACAGCACTGGGAAGACAAAGTCGGCCAGGCACAGTGTCGTCCATACAATTCTCACAGGCACTTGTGCCAGCCTTAATTGGTTATCGATAACAGCACTTTCTCCAACAGTTATATTTTGTGAGCTGCAGTTGAACGTATTAGTAATCTGTAAATACAGCAACGTGCAAAACTATACAATTAAATTGTGAATTACAAAGTTGTGGAAATTGGATATCGCAATAAGCGTATCGTTCCATGTGTTTTTGGGTTGTATGCCCGGTGCAACCCAAAAACACATCGGAGAGCTATACAGCACAGCTGTGAAAACAAACGCAGTGGAATCATCATATCGTGAAAATTAATTTCATATTGCAAGCAAAAAATGTATCACAGCAATCCTAACGTGTGTGTGTTTGCGTGTACATGAGCAGACATGGTTCCCTGCATCTGCGACTTGAGTCAGGATGGCTGTGATGTCGGCTGCGGCTGTGACAACGACTGCACAGCCTTTGAACGCAAAGTGTTCACATCAAGTCCACAGGACCGGTGACACAAACAGCACGACACGAGATGGGCACGACAAAAAGCACACCACACAATACAAAACAACGTGGATTTACAGAACGTCTAAATGTGATTGCATCTGAAGGTGCTGTAGAGAAACAGTGAGCATGTTTACTTTATAGGGGCGGAGACCTATGCAATTATATTTAGAGCCACAGGTTTACGTAGAGATCTATAGACTTATTACATAGAGATCCAACGACTCGTGTACAAATACAATGTGGATTTACGTAGCGTGTAAAGGTGACTGCATCTCAAGACGCTATTCGGAAATAATGGTTATGTTTATTTATTTTACAGAGAGAGGCAGTTATAGAAGAAATACGAAACGACTTGAACCTGGACTGGAACAGGGGCAGGGAGTAAATAGTATGGATGACTGGGCAGATGGGATTTCCAGACTATGGTGGCAGCAGAGGAGGACGAGCAACCTCCAGCTGACTGGGAGCTTCAGCGGAGAGTCCGTGCAGAGGAGTAGATTGAGATTAGAGGGGAGAGGTAGATCGGATTGGGAGCCAGTGAGGTGATCGGGGGGTTTGGAATGACGTGCTCTCGTTTACGGGTGCGGGTCAGGAGTTGAGCAGCGGCAAACCTGACATAAGCAGACACAATGGAAGACAAGATGACGAACATTACCGGATGGTAAGGTGATTGGGTGGCTCAGGTGTTAGAACACCAATTTGTTATCACCGAGATCGTGGGTTTCAACCTGGGTTTCAAACTGGGTTTCAGTTGTCCATGAGTTATGAGTAGGGTGTGGTGCACAAAATCAATTGTTGTAGTGTTCTATGCTCCTGTGTTTGAGTCCCCGCATTTGCCAACTTATACTGAACAGCATACTGAGTTATTGCCAAATAACCCCCATGAACTGCACAGTGTGGGGAGACCCTCTTCCAGCAGTGGATTGACGAAGAGGGCGTTTAAGTATACACAAAATGAAAGTACCTAAAAATATGAGTACCACAGGGCATTAGAACTCATAATAACAGAATACGCGAAGCACACAACATACTCAGATTGCGTACCGGCCCGGGTGTGTGATAATGGTAGTTTATGCATGTCCGTGTGCAGATGGGCGCGTGTGTGTGTGCCGAACTCCACATTCTTCAAACACAACACCCCCTACAGCCTCGACTACAGCCGTCCCAGCCTGGCCTGCATCACCCAGAACGACTGTGAGTTACTCGCCAAGTCCTCCGCCAACAGCACCCCATCATCGTTGTCATCATCGGCACTGATTTACAGGATGGTTTCTCCAAGCCATCGCCATGTCTCCGGTCCTGTGATGGTTCGGCCCAAATACACAGCAGAGTATCGTGTCTGCTCTTTTGATGTGCCGCATATGCAGTGAAACGCTTGCCCTTTTTCCAAAACTGTCTTGTATAATCCTCAAATCTCCCTGCGCTGTAATGCATGCATCACATCTCAGTATATCAAACCGCGTTTAATTATCTTGCACACATTGCATGCATCAAAGCACAATTCCCAACCCCCCTCCCTTCGTGTATACGTTTGTGCAGCTGCATGAAATGACTACCTTTTCCTGAGAATCTTAACCAATGGGAGAGCAGGGAAAGGTGAAGTGTGCCGGTCACGTGTCTTTAATATATATGATAAACACCTTCTTTGGTTCTTTCGGTAAAGTCACGTAGTGGTCCTGGCACTACGTGACTTTACCGAAAGAGCCAAAGAAGATGAATCCTTGCAGTCACGAAAGCTTTAAATCGAAATATGATAAACACGTTATTGAGAAGCAAAACAAATAGGAAAATGCACGCAGAGTTGCGTCCTGAGTAAACATAATTACTGTATTTATCAAAAGTATTTACTGCAAGATAAATAAACATCAGCATTTTAAACACAGGGAGCACTGAGCACTCCGAGCACACGATCGCACGAGCCATTTGCCCTGCCAGCTGCAGCGAGCGTCGCCTATGTACGCGCCGATGCAGATGCAGCTAGTGCATGGTGGTCTAGCAGCTAGCAACAACTTGCATCATACACAACCCCCCAGAACTCTTAACATCACTAATATTAACCTCACTGTAATTCTCGACTTAACGCTTTCATGACTGCAGGAATTAATATTCTTTGGGTCTTTCGGTAAAGTCACACAGATAGGTTCAAAGAAAATAACAAATAACTACGACGTTTCGATCGCAATATTAACATTGCCACCTTGGTACGCTCGCCGTGGAGGATGCTCGGCGATCTTACATTAACATGCAAATTTTTACCCGGCAGCCCTTTGGTGGAAAACGCACCACCGACACAGTCGCTGCCCACCACTTACATTGTCATTGGCTGCTGACATTTGGGCTACGCCCATTTCAAACCTTTTTTCTGATGACGAGCGCTTGTGTTGCGATCGAAACTTCGTAATTATTTGTTATTTTGTTATTTTCTTTGAACCTGTCTACGTGACTCTTCCGAAAGACCCAAAGAATACTCACTGTAATGGCTTAGTTATTTCGTGATTTTCTTCAAAGGCTTAAATATGGCTTGCTCATTCAGGTAAGCTGATTAAAGTTTCTTACAACAATACATCTTTCTTGTACACGTGATATGTATTTTTTTACGTGCATGTTATGCTTTGTTTCCTGTCCTTCCCCCACACCTCCGATTAGCATGGTTGGTTATGTACGGTGCGAAAGAAGTTCTACATTCATACATACAAAATTGTGTTGGACGAATAATAGTCCTGATGGGAAAAATAGGGTTGCATTGGGTTCGAAATGATCACCCCCTCCCTCTTTGTTTAAATAATTCTACGTGATTTCCATCCTTGTTATTGTACAAAAGGGTGCTGAGTCGCGCTACAACTCTTGTGTGTAATGCGGACTCCTATTTATTTTTTATTTCACCTCACCGTGGCACTCACGCCTGACGCTTGCCCCTAACACTGTCACTTGAATGTTAATGATTCGCCATCTAGGCGTCCGTATGACTAACATCCTCAGCAAATGGACAGTCGCATGCGGCAATGTGGGAACATTTGCGTTGTACCATTGTGCGTGTTGTGTTGCGCATATACATGGTCGATTAATTCCCACCTTCCAACAGATGTAGAATTATTAACGCCACTTTTTTTTTATGCGGAGATGAGAATCTTAGCAGCATGAAACCGCATATAGCCGAAACATGACCCCCGTGTTCCGTAAAACAGACCTCATTAGGTAAACCGTGTAGAGCCTAGATACGTGTTCGTTAAAGCCACGTTGGGCAAGGTTTTCCTGTGCAGCGGCCTGCGCTATGATACACATGCATAACGTCAATGGAAACTCAATGTTCCGTGTATTTCAGGCTTAATCAATTGAGCACGGTTTTCACTCTCGCAAGGTTTTCACTCTCGCATGTGCACGCACGTTTTTTTGGTTCCAGTTTTGTGTCGAAACTTCTACCTGATTATGCGGAACATCACGGAATTCAACAAAGAAGTCTTGCAGAGCGGAGTGGGAATGGCGTTCACATTGGTGGAGAAGACAACAGAAGCTAGAGCAAGAAGACCATACAGGGTCAGTGCAAATACAGTATATACAACATATATGCACATACAGGGTCAGTGCAAACGCAAAGTACAAAAACAAATACACCTAGAGCACTCGCACCTAGAGTGTATACACATACAGGGTCAGTGCACACACCTAGAGTATTAAGATAAAGATCCCCCATTTGGTCTTAACAGACTGTTAGGGCAAGTGCTGTTAGCACCTATGAAAGCCAGCACGCCACACCAGGGGTGGGTTGCCAGGACCACGCCTAGTCGCCTTTGTCTCCATCGTGGCGATATTAACACATTGCACTAGTTATTCATTTGAGGCTCAGTCGACCGAGAGAAGGCCCAGGACCAGTTCAGATAATCGTCACCGATGTTGGCTGTTAACAGGAATCTAACTTGGGTCGCCGGGTTCATGGCGCAGCGTGCTAACCACTGCTACCCCCCAGGGTCAGTAGACAAATATATACACATTCGGGGTCAGTACACACATAGGGTATAATAACCGCCATTTTTCACTAAGTGACGGTGACATCACCAAAGCGCTTGTGCTAAGCTAGGTGCACCTTGAGGCCAAGTAAAGTGTCGAAGGTTCTCTGGCAGGAGGTCATGGGACAAACCCAGGTGTTACCACTTGACCGAGTGAGACGACTGCCAGATGCACCATCTGCGCTCCTCACTGTGCCTCCTTGTTGCGTTATAGCCACCAGACGTTTTGCTCATTGTTGTGAGCATCGCTCCTCTGCCCTCAAATGTTATTGGAGGGTGACTGCCTCCATCTGCCCGGTAGCGTCCTCCATATGAGCCTCTTCCACAGAGGCCAATCTTGACACCACCAGTACCAGTTATCTGCAAGTCCAATCAGCTCCACATCTTTTTTTTTTTACATCAGTCCATCTCTTCTCTATCCTCTGATGCGGTCGTTTAGCCAGGCATGCGGTGGCGGGGCATGCAGGCTATGGTACATTACCCACCCAACACAGCTTCATCTGCTGGGGCTCACTGATGGGATTGTGGCCAAATCTTTCATGGATCTGTGAGCTCCTCACACAATCAAATCTGGTTAAATCCAGAATGGAACATAGGCAGGCCAGCCTGAATGGTTCAAACAAGCACAAATGTTCATTTAAAGGTCTCCACATTTCACAAGCATAGAGAAGGGAGGGCATAACTGTGGCTGAGAAGATCCGGAGCTTCGTATTGAGTAATAGACCAGGTAGCTTCCATACAGTGTTATGCAGCTAATTAAAATATAATGCCGCTTGACAGCAGAGTACAAGTTCTGTTAGCGACCATCTACAGTGAGGGAAATAAGTATTTGACCCCTCTGCAAAACATGCCTTAGTACTTGGTGGCAAAACCCTTGTTGGCAATCACAGAGGTCAGACATTTCTTGTAGTTGGCCACCAGGTTTGCACACATCTCAAGAGGGATTTTGTCCCACTCCTCTTTGCAGATCTTCTCCAAGTCATTAAGGTTTCAAGGCTGACGTTTGTCAACTCGAACCTTCACCTCCCTCCACAGATTTTCTATGGGATTAAGGTCTGGAGACTGGCTAGGCCACTCCAGGACCTCAATGTGCTTCTTCTTGAGCCACTCCTTTGTTGCCTTGGCCGTGTGTTTTGGGTCATTGTCATGCTGGAAGACCCATCCACGACCCATTTTCAATGACCTGGATGAGGGAAGGAGGTTCTCACCCAAGATCTGACCACAGCACTTTCACCCAGTTGTCCTCTGAATCATTCAGATGTTCATTGGCAAACTTCAGACGGGCATTATATGTGCTTTCTTGAGCAGGGGGACCTCGCGGGCGCTGCAGGATTTCAGTCCTTCACGGCGTAGTGTGTTACCAATTGTTTTCTTGGTGACTATGGTCCCAGCTGCCTTGAGATCATTGACAAGATCCTCCTGTGTAGTTCTGGGCTGATTCCTCACTGTTCTCATGATCATTGCAACTCCACGAGGTGAGATCTTGCATGGAGCCCCAGGCCGAGGGAGATAGTTATTTTGTGTTTCTTCCATTTGCGAATAATCGCACCAACTGTTGTTACCTTCTCACCAAGCTGCTTGGAAATGGTCTTGTAGCCCATTCCAGCCTTGTGTAGGTCTACAATCTTGTCCCTGACATCCTTGGAGAGCTCTTTGGTCTTGGCCATGGTGGAAAGTTTGAAATCTGATTGATTGATTGCTTATGTGGACAGGTGTCTTTTATACAGGTAACAAGCTGAGATTAGGAGCACTCCCTTTAAGAGTGTGCTCCTAATCTCAGCTCGTTACCTGTATAAAAGACACCTGGGAGCCAGAAATCTTTCTGATTGAGAGGGGGTCAAATACTTATTTCCCTCATTAAAATGCAAATCAATTGATAAAATTTTTGACATGCGTTTTTCTGGATTTTATTGTTGTTATTCTGTCTCTCACTTCAAATAAACCTACCATTAAAATTATAGACTGATCATTTCTTTGTCAGTGGGCAAACGTACAAAATCAGCAGGGGATCAAATACGTTTTTTTCCCCTCACTGTATGACGCCCAAAACGGCACACGAGGGGGTGGGTGGCCAACACCATGCCTGACCGCCTTTGTCTTCCCAGTGGCGATGTTTACACACAGCACCAGGTACTCGTTTAAGGCTGAGTCGACCTAGGAGAGACCCAGGACCGGTTTAGATAATCGTCGCTAGTGTCGACCATGAGCGGGAATCGAACCCGGTTAGCCGGGTTCGTAGCACAGCATGCCACAAGAGCGATTAATCCGGTACACACCTTCTATTGATAGCTTTCATTTCCGTGCACGCAAAAAACGGCAGGATGTACAAGCACAATATTCATGCTTAATGTGCATGCATAATGTATGTTGATTACCAGATTATTAACCCAACCAGTAATTGATATCCATTGTAATGTATATGCATTCATCCCCCCCCCCCCCCCCCCGCACCTGATTGGTTCACAAGTGACGACATCACATTTATCCCTCTATTTAAGAACGAAACAGGAGGATTTCTCCACAAATATCGCCGTTGCCTGATTATGATAGTTATAATTACTGGCAAAACGTTGTACTACAAATTGTAAATGTTGTGGGTTTACTCTCCAACACACCGGTGTGCTGTACTAGTAACGAATTGGCATATTTTGTTTACGTGACAAACCTTGTTAATTGGCTGTGTTGGGTGGTGGCTGGTCTCTGTGTCTCTGTTGCTGACTTTCTTTGTTGTTTTTGTGTCATCCAGGTGGGTGACCCTATTGAGGTTGTGTCCGAGTTGAATGTACAAACTCGTTTCTCTGTCCCTGTCCCCGTCTCTCCAACCGGAATCTGTGGGGGTGGTGGCCCTGTGGGTGAGGACACCAACACCATCAACAGCATTGACTTCATCACCATAATCATCATAATCATATGCATCATCATTACCACCACTATCATCAACAACACGATGGCAATTGACATCCCCACAAATTATGTCTTCAACATACAGGTGGTCTACGGTTTTATTCGACTGACCACGATCCACATTTATGATGTTTATAAAATGCCACCATGGATCGATTTACGACGCAGAAACTTGATTTACAACGCAACTTCCAACATGACTCCGAACGCATATGAACAGTCAGTCTGCTTTGCGATGTGACTTGGTGTGGAGCTTTTTGTTATTCTCAACTGTTTATGTGTATTTCTACCTATTGAAATATTGTTAAATATAGCTGATAAAAGGAAAAACACATCGGCAAGTGAAGGTTCTACTGTCTATGGGAAAGAAGATTTGATTTATGACGAGGTTTGCAGGAACGCATTGTTTCGTAAATGCAGGGACCGCTTGTATATTAACATCCTCATCACCATCAACTGCGTCATTACCAGTACTATTATGTTGAATTTCCAACTTGAACTTCTTTCACACCGTATGGAGCCAACCATGCTAATTGGAGATGAATAACATTACATTAACAACATTACTACAATCAACATCATCATCAGAACTAATATCGTCAATATAATTAACATAATCATCAACATTGCCATCAACATCATCACCATCTTCATTATTACCAACACTATTACCAACATCACAATTAAACATCATGGCCAACATCACGAATATCACTACATCTATCTCAATTTCAATGTGATTGTTAATACGACCACCACCACAATAAGCAACATTACCGGAAAAATGTGTCACTATTATCATCAACACCACTGTCAACTTTTAGAGCAATTTTACAATCAACTATCAGAATCAACATTGTCATCAACACCACCACCACAATAATCAACATGATCATCTCTGCCATCATCATCACAATCAATATTGGCAACACTACCAGAATAAACAACATCATTAAAAGCACCACAGTCTGGTAATGGATACGCTTCACTGTATATAATGCATCTGTGTGCGTGTTCCATTCTTCATGGGAACTCTTCCAGCTAGCCATAGAACGATTTATTAATTGAAATTGATATTCATATTCATATCCACATTGCATACATTGAATCTTGCGTAGAACGTGATCATTATCCACAATGCAAATGAAATGCTAAAATACCTTGAAACTGAATGAATGAGACAACACAAGCAAGGCATATAATACCAATGGGTCAGTAAAAATTAGACTCTTGATTTGAAAAATGTCCTATAATCACGACAATGAATGTAGAAGTGTCGGATTGCACTATATGTCTTCGCGTCTGTTTGTTGGTTTGCGTGCAGGGTTTCGAATGGACAGTTCAGTATCATGCCTGCGTTTGATTAGTAACCTCGAAAAGGCATGCACAGAAAACTCTTTCCTTGACGTGAAAATCTACACCACCATCAAATTCCTCAAGGTTAGTTTCGTTTAAAGGTTTCAAGCACTGGGGCTGGTTCTCTCTCTGGTGCCATATTTTTATGACTCCTGGGAAGTGTGCTGGCTCGGTTTGTCCAACAGCCTGGGCCAATGAGCCCGTGTTCCCAATGTAACCTACCCAGGCTGACCCGACACCATTATCTGGTTTCCATGGACAGCCATTTCTCATTGACTCAAGTGTATTTGATCTGGTTTGAACTCAAGTTGAAGGACAACTCGATTTGTTAAAATAAGTGTTTCCATTGTTTTCTGAGTTGCCTGAGTTACCATGTGAGTTTGGCAGGCCTTTCCCAGAAGTACGTCCGAATAACACTTGGCCAGAAATACTTGCGAGTATGAGGTCAATATTGCGTTGCTGACATTTTATCCTGCAAGTTAAATAAAACTTTCCTGCTTCCTCCAAAATGTTTTTATTGCAACACGTTTGGCGAGGTTTTCTATGTGGACAATTTGAGCTTTAGCCTGAAAATTGGCAAGCCAATCCATGATGGCAAACTATATTTCAAGTCCAAATGTTCTGCAAATTATGAGAAAACCCCATCACATAGGAAAATGCCTTAAGATAAGCAACTCAGTATTGGGGGAGAAACAACATTTTTGACGCAATTTTTTTATTTAAAAAAATATATTTTCCTAGGTAAGTCCCACGAAGCTATAATAGCTGTTTTTCAGAAGCAACCTGGCTATCACAAATGATAGCTCAACGAAATGGCTTATCACGTGTTAATTAATAGCAGCCATATACTCTCAGCATATATTTCTAAATGTGGAGGGAAAAAACTTGGAGGACCTGGAGAAAAATGCACGCGGCCACGGGGAGAACATGCAAATTAAAAATATACAGATGTCAGGGTCTAAATCGAACCCACGATCTCCTGCATACCAGGCGAGGGAGTTAACATCTCGCCACGGCGGCGCAACAGGAGTACATTCTCGAGTTCTGTGATACAAGTGATCTCTGGGGCAAGACTATATTACCTTGTTTGACGTCAGAACCAGTAGAGATATGAGAAGCAGTGGCAGAGAATGATTGTCATTGGGCCGGCCCTCTGTAAAAATTAACCCCTGCTCGTACCCCGGTCCCCGGGCCCCTCCCGCCTGTGAGCCATGGCGCATTTCCACCACCTGCACACTTGATAACTATGTTACTGGTCACAGAGTCACCACTTAAACGGGATGCATACTCCGTGATGCCCTGTAGTTCAACTTACAAAAATTTACAACAGAAAACTTAAAAAAATTAAACTGTTAAAATACACAGCATGACCCAAGCTTGCTTGAAGTTTGTTGACCCTGCAAATCAGACTGCTGGTCTCTTTAATTTTCACCTGAATAAAATCATATACATATAAACTTGAACTTAATGTTTGTTAGAACTTTGTTTAAAAACAAACTTAAAGATTACGTCCTCACCTCCACCTCACAGCTATGGAGAGTAGGGATAGGGAGTTTCTTGAGGGTCGAGTGGTAGGGGCTGAGCCCACAAGGCCTCGTGGACCATGCAAGCATTGTTGGGACAGGGACATGCACTCTAGGGTGTTCGCCCCAAAACTGGAACCAAACAAGGCTGGCTTGGCCCGATTCCGAGTAGTCATGCAAACACAGCACAAGTGCTTAGGTGTCTCTCTATTACTGCTTTTCCATTGGCATATCTGAGCCGCATCAGATTGTTGAGTTCTGACCTGCCCCGACTGGACACCTGTGAAAAAGAGCTTTATAGCTCATCAGATTCCTCCAGCATAAATCAATATTCTAATTCTGACATCTGCGTGGTGCTGTCAAGACATCTGAATCTGACTTTAGGCCAAGCAGAGCCAGGGGCAGAGTTAACAATTGTTATCGATGTGTGTGATGTCAGTGCCCAGCTTGTGTTCTGCATTTGAAAAAAACAACATGGGAGCCTTCTGAGCTACGCTGAGCTGGCTCAGCATGGGTCAGTTGTAGAGTGGAACAGAGCTATCTGTCTTCCGTAGGGAATTAATCATGTCTATGTCAGGTCACGGCGCCAGAATTTAGGAAATACGTGGTTCAATCTCCAGGACTGGATGTCTCTTGACCCCTTTCCCGTTCCGAGACGTCTGCAAGTCGCAGGGTGTGGTCCCGTTCACTGCTGAATCTCGGAACGTGCAAGTGGTTTGTGTTAATTCTATTTAGAGAGGCATAGCGCCATTGTTTTTAAATACATTGTACTCGCAGCAGAGAACTGTAGCGACACGACCACACTCTATGATGGCTGGCGCCAAACTTTGCCACACACCCTCCCGCATGGCCTTGTGGGGGCCTCGATACGTCTTCTGACCTAAAGATTCGCCAATAAAGTAATTTGATGATATACACATACATACCCATATGTCATTGGAATGGGAAAGGTTTCATTAGTGTCATGAGATTCATAATGGTCATGTTGGACATTTGAGCCAACACATGTCAATTGTGGGTTCTGAGCCAAGTGAACACTGATGCATTTGATGAGCCTTGTGCTTCTTGTATTAATTCTGCTCCCAGGTTCTGAATGAAATTACTTCATATCAAGATGGTGATTTGGTCAGCGTCGTGCTGCAAGATACACCCAAAAATATTATTTGGAACTCGAGCCACTGTGAAAATGCATTGATAAAGGTATAAAACATACGTACGTATGCATGCACGCTACCAATAACAAAAACTGCAATTCGCCACAAAGTGGCGGTGACATCACCATGGCGCTTGTGCCAAGCTATTTTCACTTTAAGGCCACGTGAAGTGTTGATCGCCCGCTGGCAGGTCACGAGACAGACCCAGGTGCCATGGGTTGACTGACTGAGATGACTGGCCAATGTACCACCTGTGCCCCCTACTGTGTCAACTTGATGTGTTTTAGCCGCCCGGCGCTCTGCTCATTGTTGTGAGCGTCGCTCCTCTGCCCTCTGTTATTGCTGAAGGGCGTCTGCCTCCAACTGCCAAGTAGCATCCTTCACGAGCCTCCTCTACAGAGGCCGATCTGGACACCGCTGGTACCAGTTATTGGCAAGTCAAATCAGCTCCATATCCTCTCAAACCACATTATTCTATCTCTTCTCTAGCCCGTGCTGCGCCCGTTTAGCCCCCCCCCCCACCCCTGGTTAAACCCAGGCTGGATTGTTGGCAGGCTAGCCAGAATTTTTCTAACCGGCAAAGATGTTCCTTAAGGGGGGGTCCACGTTTCGCAAGCTTAGAGAAGGGAGGGCATGTCTGTGGCCGAGAAGATCCGAAGCTTCAAGTGGAGTGATACACAGTGTTACGCAGCCGATTAAAATATATTGCCGCTCGACTGATTCAGAGTGAGACCTCTGCTGTCAAACAAAAGCTGGTCATAAGCGTACTGCCCAGATATGGAAACCTCTCCACTCTCCACAACTACCCCACCAATGGGGAGTTGAGGGGGTGGAGTGTTGAATGATACAAAATACCCAGGCAGGTGCTTAGTTTTGGAGGCTAATGCCCCATCTTTTAGTAGCACGCTCCAGCAGTGCCTCCAACTCCTCTGCAGAGTGAGCAGTAATCGCGAGATCATCAACATAATAACATGGTTGGACAATAGGGAGCCATGCCTCGACCACACCCAAGCATTGATCTGCTTCTCATTATATAGAAGTGTAGTGAATAACTCGGAGACGATAAGACTTGGAGGCACTTTCATTTAACGAGCACCATCGGATTATACACACCCGACATGGGTGTGTATAATTCACACTCTAAAGTCGCTCGCCTATACACAACTCTACGTGGGTTGTTAGCCTATACAAAACACTAACCGTCTAACACAGCGCTGAACCGAGACAGCCAACAACTATCTAGCAGCGCAATATCGAGTAAAGACGACATCGATGATGGCGACGATCTTGAACAGCACGACAGGGATCCCACTCCAGCAACAGCCCCGAGTTCCCTAACAGGGGCCCCTCTGACACTCTCAGCATGACCTCGCTCCGCCCCGGCCACGCCCCCTGTCTGGAACCTACTAACGGGGTTCCCGAGGCTTCCCGATGGGCCTCCCTATGGGCCCCCCTCTGTGACCCTTCCCCTAGATATCCCCCTCTCGTGTCTATCATAGCCTGCTGACGTCAGTACTGCTCTACACCGCAGTTCCCATTTTTCGCCAGCAGCCAGCACTATGCCACTACATGTGTACCAGATGGAAAATCCTCCAGTACAGCATGGCTCCTCGAAGTACGTGGTTGAAAAAGATGTCAAATAATGTAGGTGCCAGAGGACATCCCTGTCGCACCCCAAAGTGAAAAGGGAATGGCTCTGATACACATATGCACATACATGCACATAGACGTAACAAATAAATGCCTATACATGTTCACCCACACATTCGCGTACAACGTTCATGCATGAATGCACACATTCCGCACAAAATGTGTGCTTGCACAATCGCTAATGTATGCATTAAGAGTGCAATGTTATTTCATCCCAGGGATGATTCAATAAATGTTACGCACTTGCAACAATGCAGGGACACATGTAATAATATGCATGCATGCAGGTGTAATGTGGTGTGCAGTGTGTTTAGGAGTGGTGTATTGTATGCAGATGTGGTATTTGTGATTCGGGTGTATATTGGACGTTGGTTTTGCACATGTATGTATTGTGTGGACAAACACGTTTCTTATAGGTGCAGCATAGCTGTTGTTCTGGTGTCACGTGTTGCTTGTACATGTGTGTTATGTACAGCCACGGTGTGTATGAGTATTGTCTGTGTGGTGTGTGCGAGTGAGATATGGCGAGCAAGTGTGTCCTGTAGTGTGCTCAGATGTGCCATGAATTGTTAGCTGTGTATAGATGTGCATGAATGGTGTAGCTTGTACAGGTGTAGTGTGTACAAGTGTGCTGTGTACTGTGTTTTTGCTGCGATCAGGCTCAGTTCATCGTGCAGTATAATGCTACCTCAGGCTACATTGATCACGTGAAGGCAATAATAGACCAGGAGAACTTGACACTCACCAACTCCTACCTCCTTCAGACGTTCACCGTCTCCTTCGTTTCGGTACGTATGATGTGCAGGTACTGTGCGCGCGTGTCTTTGTTGTAGGTCGACTCAGCCTCATACGTGCACCTGGTGCGGATGTGTAAACAACACTACCGGGGGGACAAAAGCAGCCGGGAATGGTGCTGGCTACAGCACCTTCTCATGTGCCGTGCCGGCCTTAATGGGTGCTCACTAACAGCGCTTGCCCCTCAAGTCTTTTAAAGTGCTACGGCCGATCTTCTTGTATTTCTTGTCAGTAATCTCAGTCAACCCATGGCACGCCGTGACCTTTTAGCAAGCCTTCGACACTTCACATGGCCTCAAAGTGCACCTAGCCTGACAAGCATTGTGCTACGTCACCGCCACTTAGGGGCATATGGCAGCTGTTGTTGTCCTTTGGGGCCGTTCATAAATGACGTCACGCACCTAGGGGGGGGGTCAGACATTTGTGACGATGTGTGACGAGGGGGGGGGGGCGGGTTTGAGAAATGTGACGTCACATCAAAATGCGCAACTTTAAATAAATATAGACAACACGTTCTGCTTAATTAAATAGACTTTTTAATAAATGTTTTCTCCTACAACATCAGTGTGCAGCGCCACATTAAATACGCACTACAATGACAATAGTTTAAAGCGATTTGAAGCATGTTTTATATATTTTTTTGGGGGGGGGCAGAGCTTTGTGACGTCATATTTGAGGGGGGGGGGGGTCTGACTTTTTGTGACGCCGTGTGACTGGGGGGGGGGGGCCAAAATCGTCCAAAATCGCATGACGTCATTTATGGACGGCCCCTTTGTGCCTGCATGTGATGCTGCCAACGGTTACATGACTTGTATGTGTGACTGCGGCTTGAAGACCTATACGTTAGTGGCAGTCTTTCCCACGGTGATTATAATTTTAGGGTAACATTTTGAGGAAAGGTTGCCTGTTGAGACTCTAGTTGTTTACGAAGTGTATGTGTGTGGTGTGTGCTGACTGAGCACACAACTTGGCACAGTGAGGAGTACAGAGGGTGCATCTACCAGTCATCTCAGTTGACCCATAAAACCTAGATGTCTCGTGACTTCTTGCCAGCAAGCATTCGACACTTCATGTGATCTCAAAATATGCACGTGTGTTTGTAGAGAGCAGTTAAATGCAATGGTGCGTGTTGTCCACAATGATCTTTGAAACCATTGGTGCTTGTATAAAAGCATAAATGTGTGTAAATAGTTGTGCATGCATTGGAGTCTGCACGCGTGTGTGTGTGTGTGCGCCTGTGTATGTGTCTGGGCGCAGAATGAGACTAATATACCTACCAAGCGGAGTGGGAACCCAGGATACCTTTGGGATCATCCACTGCTTGGCATCACCAACACTTCATATCCTTCACCGACACTCACTTACACACACACATACGTGTATAGCCCCTTCTGTGAAGCCACTGTTAGATGGGGGCCTTCCCCCACTCCTTGCGTGTCATGGGGGAGAGTTGACCATAATTTGCCACAGTGGTCAGTGGGACCATAGAAAGTACAGAACCACAATGGATTTTGCTGCACTGTTCGCATAGCCACACAGCAGCTTGTAGCAATCTGACGTGCATGGTCGTTGCTCGTCTTAAGTGCTCCCTAGGCGAAATTAGTAAATGCGGGTTGCGGACCCAGGCTTAACTGTGGAAACTCAAAATTTCCAGGCCGTGTTTGGTCAATTGGTATGCCAAAAAAAAAAGAAGTCCGTGTATACGTAAATTCCACGGTTGGCGAGTCTGCGATTGGCGGCGAGGGATTGTACATACATACAAATGGGAAGGCATACGTACACGTAAGGGACGAGTTCCAGGTTTGTAAAAATTCAGATTTTTCGGCGCGTCAACATTTACAAACTAAAGCTAGTGGATTCTCACGCGTGACTTTTCGATCGCGAGTGTAGAAAATTAGCTAAAATAAATGTACCTTAATTTTTCAACCTTTTAGCCAATGCAACCATTGCATGCCTAGCACACTTTCGTATAATTTGGCCCACATATATGTAACATAAAATTGTAAAAGATCGTGACTTTGGCGGTGCAAATATCGGCACACATCCAGAGGTTTCAGAGGTTAATTGCTTAGGCACGATCCTCAAACATCCACTCTGATAAATCCTGTGTAAACACATCCTGGTAGCGATGAAATTGGCTCGTGTGCAGCATGTGCGAGGTGGATTATTACCTCTCAAGATGGCGAGAGGTGGCAATGGCTTACGGGGAGGCCTTCAACAAGCAGTATATTGATAAATTGAAGACATTCCTTCCTACACGTGCATTACCTCTCGTGTACGTGTCGATTCCCTGCTTCCTTGACCACCCCCTCACTACGCGAATTCAAGTTCAACTCCCGGCTGAAACAGACTGTGGTCTTCTGCGCCGGCCGGCTCTCTTTGGAGTGCAAACCTTAGCTGGATGCAACCTCAAGTTTGTCCCTCACCCCACAGCCCCCAGGGAATGACACATCGGGTTAATAGTAACCAAGTCAAGAATACCTAATTCTGTGTGCCTAAATTCAAGCCCTGGGACTGTGTAACTCTCCATTTCGCACCATACGTAGCCAACCATGCTAATCGGACGTGCGGGGGAAGGGACAACAAACTAAACACCAAAAGTAGTTTTAAAGAAATGAGTTGTTTATCTCGATTTTAAAGTGCACAGCTCCAATGGCTTCCTAATATCGGAAGAGCATTCCAGACGGCCACAGAAACGCATCTGAAAGCACAACGTAGTGACCGTCTTTGTTCGATGGCTAGCCAAAAGCCGCTGTGAAGATGAACGGAGTTCCTGTGATGGTCTATGCTTCTTTGACGAGATTAGCAAGGTTTTGTGGTTCATTTGTGGCAAGCACTTTGTGTGTATTCAGTGCGACCTTATAATGTATTCGTTCGGCAACCGGAAATCAACAATGGCAGAGGTCAGATCCAGCCCCTTGGTCTGAGTATCTCTCTTTCATGTACATGTGTACAGCTCTTTTTGCGTATGTGAAGAGTTATTTGACTATACTTCACCTCACTCGTCAGTATGGGTCGGTGTAAACATTGAGCTTAGTTATTGGATAATAAAATCACAGTACAACAATGTATTGGGCTGCACTTCCCTCCGCTGTTGACCACATAATCCCGCAGCCTCTAATAACCTGACTACTGTATAGTGGTCACTCTTGCAAGCACTGTCCAGAGTCAATGCCGCTTCACTTCCAATATCTGAAGAGGTTTGGTGTGTTGCCGTGATTTGATCATAAGCATATCTCTTTCAGGAGGTTCATAGTGGCCTGGTCAGGGCACAGCCATCACCACTGAACACTTGGGTTCAAACCCTCATGTTGCTTCCAAAGCGTTGAATCATCACCACCACTAAGATCTTGATTTTAATCCCTTGTCACTTGGGGGTTCATAATGCCCATGCAGGTATACTGCACCAGTGTCTCTTATGTGTGGGTTCATGCCCTGGTGTAGGGTGTCTCTTCTACGTATATAATGCTGATATGGTCGTGTGTGTTGCTGATGTGCCATTGTGCGCAGGCTGGACAATATAACGAACTGCATGGAAATACAGCGCCGTGTGTTGAACGCATGGCTCGGTACTGGAAACCAAAGTTATCCGGAGAACCTGACAGAGTGGGGAGACGCGATGGATCTGAAAAGGGAGGCACCCTCTGTACCCATCGTGGGATTGGCCAAAATTTTGGATAATTTGGTAAGCTCAGACACTAAACAATGTTCCCCCTTTTTACCTATGGAGACTGTTGGAGCAATTGTTGTTCGCGAGCAACTATTAAGGCTGGCTGTTGTGTGGGCTAGCATCATGTCCAGTGACCTTTGTCTCTCCATTGCTGATGTTGGAACACTGCAATGCAGGCCGAGTTGACCTAGGGGAGGCTACGGGACGTTGTTTTTATGCCACTAATGATGTATATATTTGGGAGTTGAACCCTGTTCACTGTGATGCTGGCACTGCACTAACCAATAAAACACAGCTCCAATATATAGTCATGCAAACACATGGAAACTAAAGGATTGCTACAAGACACGTGAAAATTCATTGAGTCATTGCTTGACAGGGATTGTTGTTGACAACACGTGCATCGCATTACACGTGTAAGAATGTTTGATTCATGTGTGTTGAACTTCTTTCGCACCATATGTAGCCAGGCGTGCTAATCGGAGGTGCGATTCATTCCGTGCATTGCACTGCAATCGGTTCACATAACTCCTGTAGCCACTGGAGGTGTGAAAACCACCAACGACGTAAAACAAGAGGAAATTACAGGCGCTTCTCGCTTAATGAGCGAGGCGTGTTGAGCAAATTGCTCGTTAAGCGATCGTTTTCCCATTGGAAAATCGCCTGATAAAGCTGGCTGTAATCGCCAGTGGAACGTCATACTCAAATTATAAATGTTGTGGGTTTACTCTCAACACACCGGTGTGCTGAAGTACTAATTGGCACATTTTGTTTACGTCGCAAACCTTACTAATTGGCTGTTGGGTAGTTGTGGGTTAACGACACATTTATATTTATGCGATCTATCCCAAAAAAACTTTATTAAGTTTCTTGGTTCTTTCGTGACTTTACCGAAAGAACCAAGAATATGAATCACTGCAGTCACGAAAGCTTTAAATCAAAATTTATTAAGTTTGTTACAGGTTTCTGCAGGGCTAAATTGTGGGCAGCACCGCTAAATGTTGTACTGTACCATGCTCTTCTCTCCACGCCTTCACCAACCTGAAAGACTGCATGGTGAAGTACGGTCAAACAACTTGTTCACTGTGGCCAGGCCCTTAACCAGCAGTGGACTGACAGAAGGCCTGCACATGTACTCTGCGTGATTCATGGCGTGGTTTGAGTGTGTCGTAGCGTGCGGGGGTACGGGAACGTACGTGCACTGACTAGCATGTGTTGTTGCGTGTCACTACAGGAGAGGTTGCAATGTGACAATCGCAATTGTACGCTGATATTGTCCGCAAAACTCCAAGTGCTATGGTCGCTGCACGGGTCCCTGGAGAACCCACAGAGGCGCGTGGTCGGGGCACGGATCATTCCAGGACCACCAAGCACAGTACGCTCACTCACACGCTCACTCGTTCACTTTATAACGTGCCCACTCACATGGGCGCACACACACTCAAATCACTCACTCTCATACAGGCATGCTCACTCACAAGGGCAAACACACACATGTAGGCCTGCTCACTCACTTGCACTCGCACACACTCATACAGGCAAGCTGACTCGCACACGCTTACCCATGCAGGTGTGGCAACATTTTCACTCACACGGGGGCACACACTCATACAGGCAGACTCTCTGAGTATGTGCAGTACAGGATGGGTCCCTGTATCTGCACATAACCCTGTGTACTCGTGTACATGTCTCTCTCTCTACATAATGTCCCAATATGCCTGGGTCTTCCATAATAGAGGTTTTTGGGTTAGATCGCGTAAATATATAAATGTGTCGTTAAAAACCGCCACCACCCGACACAGCCAACTGGTAAGAGTTGTCACGTAAACAGAACGTGGCCAGTTCGTCACTAGTAGAGCACGCCGGTGTGTTGGAGAGAAAAGCAACATTTACAATCTGAGTACGACGTTTCGCCAGCAATTACAATAAGCTTCATCAGGCAACAGCCAGATTTGTGGAGAAGTCTTACTGTTTCGTTCCTTACATAGAGGCGTAGATGTGGTGACCACGCTTCTGCGCTCTTGCACAATGTGGGGGGGGGGGATTACTGAGGCAACGTACATTATACACGCGCATTATGCGAGCCCTTTGAACTTGTCCTTCCTGTCTATTGTTTATTAACATAGCCCTACCAACGACAATTCCTATTCAAGTACACTGCCCTTTGTAGGCATCCATTTAAATAATGTATTATTTGATTATTTGCTTCCACGCAGCACTAAGGCCGTAGCTATCCGAACGGTTAAAGTTATTTTTATTTCTTTTAATTTCGATAGATTATCTAATTAGTCTTGGCCAGTAGTAGCTAGTTTTGCACAACACTTCAACATTATCAAAATCAATTGAGTGTCCTTGTTGGCACGCGTGTTCTGCTACTGCTGACATTTGTATTTGGGATTATTTAATATTTCTCTGATGTTCTTTAGTCTCGTGCTGATCATTCGTCCTGTTTGCCCAACATAACATTTACCACGTGTACACACCTTCTATTGATAGCTTCGGGAATACAAGACTCGGATGTTTTGTATTTCCAAATATCTGGCTAGCTTATCAGTTACTCTCGCAATTTTGATCGTTTTAATTACTTGGGCAGTTTCAATGCTATTATTTGATTTGGTTTTGGTATTCAATGCCCTGTTGATTTATGCATCATTGTAACCATTAATTTGCAGCGCTTCTTTAACATGTTGAATTTCACTTCTCACACTGTCACCATCTGACACTTTCTTAGCTTGATGAATGAGCGTCTTGATAAGAGCAGATTTCTGTGCGGGGTGATGGTGTGACTGCATTCAGATAGGCATCAGTATGCGTCTTCTTTCGGTAAACACTGTGTTGTTTTACCATTTCGACCCCGTCCAAGCAGAATATCCAGAAATGGTAGAGTTCTGTCAGCTTCCACTTCCATGGTGAACTGGATGGATGGGTTTTGCGAGTTGAGATGATTCAGAAATGCGTGCAGTGTATCTTTGCTGTGTGGTCAGACCTCCAATGTGTCATCCACATATCTAAACCAAGCAGATGGTTTTAGTATGCTTGAAGCTATTGCTTTTGTTTCAAAATCTGCCATGTACAAATTCGCTATCACAGGAGACAAAGAAGAGCCCATTGCTGCTCCTTCCTTTTGTTTAAAGAAGTCACCTTGCCACAAGTAGGTGTTCTTTAGACAGTGTTCAGCTCGTCTTGGGATATCTTTGGCTACACCTTTGTTGGTTACCAGAGTGTCGAGTAATTTAATTAACTCGTTGACCGGAACCCTCATGAACAGAGGTCACATCATAACTTATGAGAATATCATTAGGGTTAAGGTTAATATATTTCATTATATTTACGAGATGTCCGATGTAAGGCTGTATTTGTTCCATTACGTATTGTCTTAATGGGAAATCAAGTTTGTGAATTTTTTGGTAGCCCATAAAGTCTTGGTGGTTTTGATGCCCTTGGTTTGATCAGGTATTGCTCTTCCTTGGGAATTGATGACTTGGCAATGATTGCCGTTGTTTTACGTTCCAAGGTGCTGGTTGGGTCACGTTTAATTTTAAGGTCGGTACCCTCATCGAGTATATCTTTGATTTTATTATCATAGTCTTCACTGCGCATCACAACAAATCGATTGGCCCTTATCAGCAGCAAGAATTTGGATATCTTTATTTGCTCTCAATTCTCTTAAGGCTTTTGCTTCACTGAAGTTAATATTTGTTTTTGGCAATTTGCTGTACTCAATAATTTTGTCAACCTCGTATCGAGCCATCTCTGCTTGATTATGGGGGAGGAATATTCTTGGTTCTTTCGGTAAAGTCACGTAGAAGGGAAACAATAAAATAATAAAAATATAGAACAATAAAATATATAAAAATTCTATTTTTATTATTTCCCTTCTACGTGACTTTACTGGAAGAACCAACAATATGAATCCCCGCAGTCACGAAAGCTTTAAATCAAAATTTATTGGGGAGATGTCTAACTGCTGATTCCACTTCAGCGATGATCTCATTGACAGGGATTGTACGTGGGGCAACAGCAAAGTGAAGACCTTTTGACAGGACTGAAACTATATCGTGGGATAATTCAACGTTAGTCATGTTGTCACTATCTCACCATATCCCTGACATGTAACGCAGTGATATGGGACATCAATAATAGTTTTTTTGGGGCTACAGATGGGACATGTAACACGGGGAGATGTACCACCTCAGTTCTACATGTAACTCCGCTCCCTGTCTCGCCCCTTGTTCCCCAGTGTAATATCACACGGAGCGTGCGGCTGATGCTGTCGCTGAGCTTCATCGACGTGACCCCATCTCGGCCTGCCACACCGCCGACAGACGACTTCTTCCTGCCATTCATGCAGGGACGCACTTGAACGTGCGCGCACGTGTGTGGAGAGTGGTGGTGTCATGGTTAGTGCACTTTGCTAAATACTCGGCGGTCTGCGTTTGTTTACCAGCCACGGCTAACATCAGTGGTCATTATCTTAACTGATTCTGGGCCTCTAGACCCAACCTAAATTGAATACCTGGTGCTGTGTGCAAACATCAGCATTACAGAGACAAATGCGACTCAGTGTAGTGCTGGTCACACCAACTCATTGTGCACCGTGCCGACCCTTAATAGGTTCTCGCTAACAGCACTTGTTCCTACTGGGTAAATGGGGGTCCAAGTGTGTGTGTGCGTGTACACACAGTTGGCATGTAATGATGCAGAATTTCATCAGTTAATCTGAGTTCTAACATCAGTGGTGAGTGACATCAGAACCAGTCCAGGACCTCCCCTAGGTCGACTTAGCCCGACCAGGAGCTGGTATGTTGTAAACATCATCACTGGGGTTCTGGAAATACCCCCCCATTAGTATGCCGTGCCAATCTGAATAGGTGCTTGCTAACAGCACTTGCCCCACGAGTTTGGTGTGTTTGTGTGTACACACATGTGCATGTAGATATGAGCACATGCATGTGTACCCATGTCCCCATATGTGCACACGCATGTTTATATGCTTTTGTCTGAATGCTCAATTGCCTGTGATTTTTATGACAACTATATGTGATGACACCATAGACTATGCACAACTGTCACATCACACAAGCCATATATTGTCACAATTAAACATTATTTTTACGCAACAAAAAGCTCAGTCTTCAACGTGTAACGCTTTTTTTCAAGTGTCGTGAATACACGACTCCCAGCACCTGTGCTTAAACCCAGAACTTGAGACACTGGGAGTAAGCACATTGACATCTTGAACTTATTTCAAGACAGCCCCACAACTGAAACCCACGATCGCAGAGTTGGTTCAGTGCCTGGGCACAGTCACCGCCAACCCTATGGTGAGACACCTATTCAGCCAACTGTATTATTGACTGCACATACATTATAGTGGTGGAGTCCTTTAGGAAAGGGTCGTAGTCCAGTTAGAGCTTAATAGAGGCTACAAGATACAATGGAATGTGTCAGGCTGATTTGGTGCTGCTTTCTAGTAGCAGGGGACCAGTCTTCATCAGACAACTATTGACTTTCCACAGCTGTGGTGCCTATTTTATTGACAGAGGCATGATGGGCTGAGTTTGCCCCCAAAGAGAATTTGGAATTCCTGATTGTATGCCAAGCGCACGAGCTAACGAAACTATATATACTCGCACTGTGTAACGATGTGAAATCCTGCAACGTATTGCCATCAGAGTACTCAGCGCACTGGGCCCCTTCATATTAACGTGAATTCCCACGATCTGATTTGAGGAAGTCACCAGTGATTTTATGTTATTCAGGGTAGACTAGGCCCTGCCATACAGATAAAGCATATGTACCAAATTGAGGATTGTAAAAGTATAACCCCATTATACATAGAGATATTGAATCTCAATGTCTCTCGCCTGATTAAATTATGAACACCATTGCATTTCTCTACAGACTGAGTTCATGTAGAATAACACTATTACACAAGTGCCCCTCATCGAAAGACTTAAATTTGGAGGTTACATGTTCATCATCATAATTTTAACATTCAATGGTGTGATGCTCACATCTTCCGGTATTTCAAAATGAAAACTGCAGGAGCATTATTATAAACTGATTTGCACCATTTGCGATTAACCCTTTCCCATTTCAATAAAATAACTTTGTTGCCGAGGCTCCTAAAATTCCTAGCGGGAGTATGGCACAATTTGCCGCCAGCTATACAGTGCGGTCCTGCGCTTCGGTTCTCTGCATGATATCTTGATGCAGATCATCAAGATATCATGCAAGAAATTCACCCACATGGCTATGAGGTGGCATATAGGAAGGCAAGAGCTGCTCACTTATCTATTTGTATGGATTTTGGAGTCATGCTCACGGGAATGTGTGGGTTTCTCGGGGTACTCCGGTTTCCACCCACGTAAAAAAATTAATCAGAGAGAAGTGGCCAAACATCTTTCAGAGAACCCTCCTGCAAATGAGTGCTGGGACTCATAAGTGAGGCTTTTCTTGGTGTATAAACATTTTCAAGGCGAGAGTCTTGGTTGTGGGAAGTTTTAACTTTTTAGAACGTAGTCCTCCCAGCAGGCCGTGCACGTGAAATAACATCACCATGTATGTAGGTCTTTTGTACTCGTCGTAGCCAACCATACTAATCGGAGGTGTGGGAGAAGATCAAAAACAAAAAAAAGCACTTGTACCGTCAGTGCAAGGGGTGGTGACGTGGTTGAGCAGTAGCGCGTTCGCCACTTTCTCCAAACATTCACGGTTCAAATACAGCTGCCCTGGTTATTGCTGCAAGTGTAATAACGGTAATAGCAATATGCACCATCAGCTTTAGAGTGGGTATTAAAAATCCCCTGTCCGCAAGAGAATATTGGCACCGTGGTGTTAGCTACCACGCCTGGTATACAGGAAGTCGTGGGTTAAATCCCAACCCCAACTCCTGTACATTTGTAGTTTGCATGTTCTCCCCTTGGTCGCGTGGATTTTTCTCCGGGTTCTCCCGTTTTTTTTTCCCTCCACATTTAGAATCAACGTGTGTTTAGAGCATAAATTTCCATATAAGCCACTTCGTTGAGCTATCATTTCATAGCCAGGCCGCTTCTGTAAAGGGCAATATTTAGCTCAATAGGTAAAATAAAATCGTTTATATATTTTGTTATAGAGTAGACCACTGTGTGCCAGCAGCAGGGCCAAAGTTTGTCAATTCTCTAAAATTACCTGCAAAATAATCAATTGGTATTATACGCAGCAATCATTAACTCCCCGATGGCAGCAGACAAATGCCCCAGGTCACTCCTCTTACAAATGAGACCCTGTCGGTCTTTTTTGAGTTGTCACTTGCTTAGACAAAACAAAAATTCGAAAATTTAAGGAAGGAGACCACCAAGATTTAAAATGTGGCCATATTTTGCATGTAAAACATGGTGATGTCATATTAGACGCAAGGTCATTAATCGTCGCAATCGCACCTTTGATGTATACATTTCACATTTTGTACGTATTATTCCTCTTATTTGTTTCCAGCCTCCATACACTTTGCTGTACCTGATGAACTAAGTTACTCATCAGTTACAGAAAGTGTTGTAATTCAGGAATTAGTTGTGAAGACGTTGTTAACTCACAATGGCCAGTTTCCTTCAGCGAGTTATTATCACTGGGTTAAACATCCACATTAACAGCAGTGTACCGTTGTACTCCGTAAACGCCATAGGAATGCGGAATTTTCACCACCGACACTCAGGGACCGTGAGTGCTGCCCGTTAGAACAAGGAGACACACTGGTTTTTGAATGGAAATTACAGGGATGGCTGATCAGGAATAAAAAATAACCTGCGACCTCAAATCGTGCTGTACCGCAACTGAAAATGCTTCCATGATTGCAGAGCAGCACTCGGTCAGCGCATGGGAAAGTGAGAAATTCTGCTGTTCTGATAAATTATCCTTATGGTGGTACCTCGGGGTACCAAATAATACAAAACGGCCGAGGCAATACAATATTTTATTTCTGGGACACTTTTTTTTTTCCAGGGGTGTTACTTAACTCCGCGACTGGGGTACCAATCAATCCGAAATCAGTGCCACACTCCGCGATGTCGAAACGCAATGAGGACGATTTCGCTGAAACCCCTCAACGCTCGTATGCACCGTAGTGGTGCATCGTGTACAGCTCGTCAAGATGAGTCGACTGCCGCATCGCCGACCATCAACAGACTAAAAATGACTGTGTCACGGACATTATGCGAGAGCCGGGGAACTATGCTACCCCGGGGTACCACCATAAGGTTAAAATAGTTGCTGTGCCAACCAGCAGCTCTAACTAAATCCTATCCCTAACCCCAGACCTATCCATAACCTCAACCCTTGTTTTTTGTTTGTTGAGGTTGAACCCGATTCAAGAGCCGAACGGCTCACAGGGCTATACCAAATAAATGAAATAAATGAAAACTGAAACCCTATCTGCCCATAAATGATCATTCCATGCCCATTAACGTCACCAAGACCTTGTTCCCTGGGCCCCAAAACATACTCCGATTGGTGGCAGTGGTGCTCTTTTAGACCGGGTGCAATTATGGAGGATGCAATTATTTACTCCTTCCCCCGACAATTCGATGAGCTGTCGCAACTTGGGGTTGAGATTCAAGACTCGATTTTCTCGGAATTGTAGTGCACGTAGTAACCACTAGTGGTAAATGAAGTATCAACTAATGGGCTTGCACGGGCGATGTTAACCCATTGCTTGCAAAATATATTAATCGAAAACTCGATTCTTGCACGCTCAATTCAATGTTCATAACACGAGTTTGCAACAAAACTGAAACCTTTTTACAAGGAATCATGTGTGCATTGACCACAATACTTGTGGTCAAAATGCAAACAAAAAACACGCTCTGATAACATATGCATTGTCCTTGAAACTGACTGGTCCACACCAGAGATGGCTTTCTTTCGTCTCATTTGGTGTTAGACCAGATGACGCCAAAAGGCGTACAGCTCAAAGACAATGCACTATCAAAGTAATGAGGGCTCGGGGTAAGCATCTACATCATTAGACCTCCTTTGCCCAATTGAGACGAAAGAAAGCCGTCTCTGGTGTGGACCAGTCAGTTTAAAGGACAATGCATATGTTATCAGAACGTGTTTTTTGTTTGCATTTTGACCACAAGTATTGTGGTTAATGCACACACGATTCCTTGTAAAAAGGTTTCAGTTTTGTTGCCAGAAAAAAAGGGGAAAAAAACCCTATTATTAATTTTACAAGTTTCAAAAACCCGACGACCAAATCACCCAGAATGTACTCGATCTCTTCGGATCTCGGAAGTCGAGCAGATATGCACAAAATGCGTTGCAGGCAGCTGCAGGGATACACCCGGGCTAGAAGTGGCAGTAAAAAGTCATTGTTCTACTCTAATTTTATGCTCCCATGTGTAATGTTCCCCGGGGAGGGGCCCTAGTTAAAGCAGTTAATTCACAAAAAGGCTGCACATGTAAAAAAAAGACTCCATACCGAGGTGACTCTGTGGCCGCACATCTTAGGCTGGCCATAAAGAATAACAAAAATAATAACCACAATTTATGACGCGCAACATAATTCGCAAATCTAACACAATGTTCACAATGTTCGATTGAGAACTCGGGAGACGCGCTGCTCTACTGTATGCCAGCTGACATACGGCAGAATATATAACAGGCAAACGTTTCAGGCAATAGCCCTACTGTTACAGTGATCCAGAGATGGAAAGACAGACGATCAAGACATTTGGAGACGGCACTTAACAATGTCATTAAGTGACCGAAACGCAAAAATCGTTCCAAGGTTTTCCCGCAATACAAAACACACATTAACATAAATACATTTTTAAAATACATACGTACAAAAAAAAGCTTTAAATAAAACCATTTGTACCGTGTATACATGTTCGTGTAGTACACTCTAAGGAGGTAAAATTAGTTACTTATAATCCTTTGCAACTGCGATTAAAGATTCATCAAAACAAAAGTAAATGTGTCATGTGCACATTTATCTTTCCCAGTGTTCAATGCGAGGCCACCAGAGGTCACTGGCAGCCCCTGGTGGCCTTTAGTGTGGGCCCTTTACGTGCAACCCCCGACAATATCAAATGTGAAAACAGCTCCTTGCAGGCGGTACGGCGGCCTGCCCCCCTCCCCCCCCCCCTCTGAAAATTAGTGAAGATCACCGACCTATACTATCAGAAAGTCTGCGCACATGGATCCAAATAGTGACGTGCTGCTGCAAACTATGAAGGTCGGGTGGCTTGACTCTGGAACAGCTTAAGGATCTGGCAGAAGCGATGGCAGGATTTATTGGCACCAACCGTCATTGCCTGTTATGAACTCTTGACTTCACCTGCTCTGAATACAAGGGCACAGATCGGTGCACATGTTTGAGCTAGAGTCGTTTTGCAGTGTTCAAGCAATGAGACGGATTAAATGTGGAAAAAAGCGCACGAGATGACTGGCGAGCTCTCCGAGTGGATGATGCTTGTGACAAGGCACTAAGCCAGCAACACTGAGGTCTTAAATTCAAGCCCTGGACCCGAAGCGTCTCTCCGGGGCCTAATGCAGCTGTCAAAGTGACCTTAGCTGAAAGTCAGAAATACTGCTACACTTGAGAAATCTTGTTACGTGTATCACGGAAGCATCAAACATAAACCTGAAACGTCACAGGTGCCAACTCCGTGGCTTTACTTGGCAATTTTAAACACATTGAAAGATACGAGACTTGGACAGCCAGTCATTTTATAAGGATACCTACAGTGAGGGAAAAAAGTATTTGATCCCCTGCTGATTTTGTACGTTTGCCCACTGACAAATAAATTATCAGTCTATAATTTTAATGGTAGGTTTATTTGAACAGTGAGAGAAAGAATAACAAAACAATCCAGAAAAATGAATGTCAAAAATGTTATAAATTGATTTGCATTTTAATGAGGGAAATAAGTATTTGACCCCTCTGCAAAACATGACTTAGTACTTGGTGGCAAAAACCCTTGTTGGCAATCACAGAGGTCAGACGTTTCTTGTAGTTGGCCACCAGGTTTGCACATATCTCAGGAGGGATTTTGTCCCACTCCTCTTTGCAGATCTTCTCCAAGTCATTAAGGTTTCGAGGCTGACGTTTGGCAACTCGAACCTTCAGCTCCCTCCACAGATTTTCTATCGGATTAAGGTCTGGAGACTGGCTAGGCCACTCCAGGACCTCAATGTGCTTCTTCTTGAGCCACTCCTTTGTTGCCTTGGCCGTGTGTTTTGGGTCATTGTCATGCTGGAAGACCCATCTACGACCCATTTTCAATGCCCTGGATGAGGGAAGGAGGTTCTCACCCAAGATTTGACGGTACATGGCCCCATCCATCGTCCCTTTGATGCGGTGAAGTTGTCATGTCCCCTTAGCAGAAAAACACCCCCAAAGCATAATGTTTCCACCTCCATGTTTGACGGTGGGGATGGTGCTCTTGGGGTCATATGGCAGCATTCCTCCTCCTCCAAACACGGCGAGTTGAGTTGATGCCAAAGAGCTCCATTTTGGTCTCATCTGACCACAACACTTTCACCCAGTTGTCCTCTGAATCATTCAGATGTTCATTGGCAAACTTCAGACGGGCATGTATATGTGCTTTCTTGAGCAGGGGGACCTTGCGGACGCTGCATGATTTTAGTCCTTCACGGCGTAGTGTGTTACCAATTGTTTTCTTGGTGACTATGGTCCCAGCAGCTTTGAGATCATTGACAAGATCCTCCCGTGTAGTTCTGGGCTAATTCCTCACCGTTCTCATGATCATTGCAACTCCACGAGGTGAGATCTTGCATGGAGCCCCAGGCCGAGGGAGATTGACAGTTATTTTGTGTTTCTTCCATTTGCGAATAATTGCACCAACTGTTGTCACCTTCTAACCAAGCTGCTTGGCAATGGTCTTGTAGCCCATTCCAGCCTTGTGTGGGTCTACAATCTTGTCCCTGACATCCTTGGAGAGCTCTTTGGTCTTGGCCATGGTGGAGAGTTTGGAATCTGATTGATTGCTTCTGTGGACAGGTGTCTTTATACAGGTAACGAGCTGAGATTAGGAGCACACTCTTAAAGGGAGTGCTCCTAATCTCAGCTTGTTACCTGTATAAAATACACCTGGGAGCCAGAAATCTTTCTGATTGAGGGGGTCAAATACTTATTTCCCTCATTAAAATGCAAATCAATTTATAACATTTTTGACATACATTTTTCTGGATTTTTTTGTTGTTATTCTGTCTCTGACTGTTCAAATTAACCTACCATTAAAATTATAGACTGATCATTTCTTTGTCAGTGGGCAAGCGTACAAAATCAGCAGGAGATCAAATACTTTTTTCCCCTCACTGTACTACCCCTCTGCCTCCTAACTCCAACACCTAGAAGCCCATCGTTTAAAAAAAAGTCCCTGGTTACTCTCCCATGTACATCACAATTTGATGCCGAGCTGTCATTTCTATATAACTTCACTTGCAATTGCACTCGACTTCATGTTTTCATGTGTACATATTAATACAAAAGTCACACTACGTCACATTACCAATGTTTCTGTTGCTTAAATGTCATTATTCTAACGACCAGTCTCAATACAAGCTGCCAGAATCAGCTCAAGCTGCAGGGAATTTATTATTTAACATTGATTTGGCTGTGCAAAATGTTCAACGTCTCATGTAATGCAGTTGTTTTTGCTCCAATTTCTATTCGCATCATTGCTCTACTTTATTTTATTTGCTTTTGCCATTTTAGTGACCAAGGGTCAACTATTGCAAATGAGACTATCCCGGTCTCTCGAGTTCTCTCACGTGGTTAAACAAATAGGTGTCATCCTACCTTCTCACCGAACCAGCCATCTACATATGTACCAAACTAAATATTTACCCACCTCACCAATCACCACCCTATCCACAGACTGATCTACCTATGTACCTACCTAGCTGCACACCCACCATCCTATATACCCCGAACGCTATTTTCCATTGTGACATTGAAGATGAAACGGAAAGGTCATGAGGCTATGTAACCGACGAGGGAGAAACCGCATATACGCGTACCATCAGACACAGTACAAAAATATTCACCACTAAAAGATGGCGATATCACAACACACGTGCCAAGCTTGTTGACACAAACACACACACACGAGCAGACGGAAACAAAGCCGACAAAACACCACTTGCCATGCACCACACCCAGTGGTGGCGATGCCACCACGGTCTGTGCTAAGAGCGGTGGACTTCGAGTAACAAATCTTTCGCTTGCAGCTCAGAGGTTCATAAAGCAGAGGTGTAGGCCCAGTCGTACTTGGAGATACGTCTGCTGTGGTGGACAAATAACATTGTGCCAGACCACCACCCCTGACTGTATTCATAAAGTGGCTTCTGCAAGCTTCTCCTTGGCATATGGAGCAAGATGTTGCAATAATTTAAACCAGGACCTTTCTTGGTACACCAAGAGAGATGCGCCCCATTACCTCGTTTACAACAGGCGTGGTTCCCCCCTAACTATTTTAAGGGCAGACCCACCAGGGAATCCATCCCTTTCTGCAGAACCTGTCCTGTGTGGTCCAAACAGCAGTGATGATGTCACATAAAAAAGGCAGCCTGCAATATAACTGGCAGTTTTTGCTGGGGAGATCATCCCCTTGCCCATCACTTTACCCTGTCTCAAGATGGGGGGGGGGGGTCGTACTGCCTGCCCACCCTCTTTAACATGAGGGCCCACATCATCAGCCAACCACTCACACGTGTGTGGGGGACTCCTTCTTCCCAACCTCCGAGGCTCCGCAAAACCCACAGTAAGCTCCCATCAAACCAAGCTACACGTGTCTGGAAGAAACAGCTCAGCGCTCTCCCAAAAGTTGCAGTGTTTGGGAGATGGGCTGCGTGTTGAACGATTCTCTTCTCAAGTTTCTACCTCAAGCTGCTGCTGTGGGCGGGCAACTTTCAGGAGTTGAATTCAATTCCTGACGCCAAACCCAGAAAACTGCACTCAAGATTAATGTAAGTGGATGCAACACACGTAAATGTTTAAAACATCTCTCCTCCTTCTTCAAATCCTTTACAGAAACTCTCAAAAAACCTCTGCTCCCGCACCTCGAAATGTATGCAATCCTCATTACCGCTCTCATGACTTTACAGTGACAACAGACGTCATGTTTTTGATGGAGGTAAAAAAACACTTAATTGGCACCAACCGGCGATGTCGTCCCCAACCCATACGGCCGCCGTTCGGTCCAAGACAGCCGCCACCGCCGCCGGTCAGTCTGCTAAAACCCACGGCTGCTGCTGATGCCGCTAATGCTGCTGCTGCTGCTGTGCTCATGGCCGTGGCTGTGCGCACGAGCGAGTTCGCCATCACGCCTGCCCGTGCCCATCGCCGTGCATGTAGCGGTGCCCGTGACGGTCGCCGTCAAGGCCGTCGTCGTGCTGCCCGTGGTTGGTGCCGCGCCCGTAGCTGAGCTGCTGCTGCTGCCCGTGGTTATGGTGGCCATTGTCGTGCGCCTGCACGCGGTCACGCTGTCCGTGGTGCTGCTGCGGGGCCGCGCCACCGCCGTGGTGGTGCTGCGTTGCGTTGACGGCGTTGCCGGGCGGGTCGAGCTGCACGCGCAACAGGGAGAGCTCGTCGAGCTGGTGGCTGTGCCGCGCCGTCTTGTGCTTGACGAGCGAGTGGTAGAAGTGCACGGTGAAGCACACGAACAGCACCAGCACTGGCACCATCACCGCCGTGGACGCCCACGCCGCCTGGAGGCCCACGGGCAGGGACGGGGGTGGTGCCATCTGCAATGCACGGGGATTGAGGGGAACACACGGGGGACATCGGTGACGGGGCCAAGCGGCGGCGCACTTTCCGCTTGTTGCACAGGTTTGCGATTTTAGCCCAGTGGCCGCCCTGGTTAATACCGTGTGTGTATTATTCATGAATACACGCCATCCGCTTCGCAGCGGACATTAAAATCCTATGACGTTATGAGAAAAAGAGTAGGCCACGTGGGCCACGCATCATGGTCCAAATTTGACAAATTCGAAATTTACTCACACATTCCCTAAACTCTACTGTCAATAATCCAGGTTCGAGAGTGTAATAAGTTGATGGTTTCAGCCCAGTCAACCGTGAATAAGAAAAAAAAAACACCACCGTGTTAGATTTGCTTCTCCACTTCGTGTGGCTAACGTATGGCGCTGAGAACTAAAGACATTAGTTAGACTGTCGGGCAATGAACATTACTCTGAACAGCAAAGCGATTGTGAACGTACTGTCCCCCTATTGTGCGGACTAGAGGGATCTTAAGAGGTTGCCGCTGCGCTGTCCGGTTCCGTGGGTGGGTCTCTAAACACGAAGGGATTCACTGCTGTGTGAGATTTCAATGGAAATGTTTTCTCATGACTTGATATAGATGGCACAATCTGGATAAAGTTGGGGTAATAGAAAGCAAGTAATTTTACTTGGCATGGGGACACAGGGTCACAGCAACACAGCGACGTGGTGGCATTAATACATGAGGTACAGGATCACAAGGTTACAGGACACAGGGTCACGGTGGCAACCAACACAGAACATCACAATGGAAGCATTAAACTTGATGGGGGGGGGGGGGGGGGGGACAGAGATGAACCTTCAAAAGATGGCGTCATGAATAATTAAAAAAAAAATTGTCAAACAGTGCAATTATTAAACTTAAGAATTTCAAGTTGTCACGCACAGTATTCGCTTGCTCTCGAAGACAGAGAACAATTCAGAGGTGCGATGAACCACATACAAGTAGGAAAGGCAGCCACGTGGTCAGCCGGTGCCAAATTCCACCCCCCCCTAAAGTTCTGCGATCCTCTACATATAAAGGTGTTTTTGGCTAATTAATTAGTATTTACATGTGTGAGGAGGCCAGAGCACCCGGAGAAAACCCACAGCATTCCACACCATATGGAACAAATGGAGATTAGTCCATAGTACCCCGGCTCTTGCATAATGTCCGTGATGCAGTCATTTTTATTCTGTTGATGGTCGCGCGATGTGGCAATCGACTCATCTCGACAAGCTGTACACGATGCACTACGGTGCATACGAGCGTTCAGGGTTTCAGCGCATTATCGTCCTCGCTGCGTTTCGACATCGCAGAGTGTGGTACTGATTTCGGATTGATTGGTACCCCAGTCGCAGAGTGAAGTAACACCCCTGGAAAAAAATAGTGTCCCAGAAATAAAATACTTAATTGCCTCGGCCATTTTGTATAAGGATCACTTGTTGTACCGCCTTCTCCTGGTGAGTCAGGGTATGACACCTTGACAACCATGGGAAAAGGAGTATCCCAACATTTGTGTGATCCACTAACCCTCGCCTCCACAGTATTGGATTACAGGCATGCTCAGCATTCACCGCCCAGCTAGATAACACATCGGCATGATCCCAGAAAACCAACAATTGTAACTCACAAATTATGCATTATGTGATGTATTGTAAGGCCCAAGAACCAATTTGAGTTGCTTATTTGCAAGATATGAACATTTAATGGCGTAAACATTTTCAATCTTTTATTCATAATAATTAATTATTAGAAAAATGTCAATTCATGGAGTGGCTGAAGGCTGACTCCTGATGACGCGTCAGTCATGGGGGTTGTATGACCGTACTTCACCACGCATGTGTGTGGGTTGGTGAAGGACCGCTTCAGATGCAACATGCCACTGTTGTGAGCCGTGGCCGGGAAAAAAAAAAAAACTCGGCAATAATCGTGAACCTCACAGCACAGCGCGCCGACAATGGCCCCCCAGTGTTCTCCCCCCCGTCCCCAGGCAAATATAATGTTACATTTAAGCTGATGAAAATACAAAACCGAATGATGGCTGCATAGTCACAATTCATGAAAGCACTGGGGGAGGAATGGATCGTGAGATGCCTACGACGTCGTACGATCCCGCGTCATTACCTCAGTTTGGTTCAGGTCTCCTTGCCCAACACTCTCCCCAGCCCCTCCTCCCCTCGGCCCCGATAATGTAGACCCCACGGGGAGGAACTTGACCCAGCACAGCAACACCACCTCCGCTAAACAACAAGAAAACAACCCACTGCGATCATCATCGATACCACGTGAAGCGTGTAATCAAAGACAAATCATTATCCCGTTGAGCCTAACACAGGTTGTCAGGGCAAGTTCCGTCAACGAGCAAGCATGGCACATACGGGCGATAAGGTTGGTGTGGCCAACACCAGAGCTAGCCACCTTAATGTCTCTCCAGTGCTGTTTCTTCACACAACAAAGAAAAAGATTCCCTGTACAGCCTTAACAGAATTTTGGGGAAAGTGCTGTTAGAGAGTACCTATGTAGGCCGGCACAGGATTCGAGGGTGGGGGTGGCCAGCACCACACCCGACAGGCTTCGCCTCCCCAGTCACGATGTTTATACACCGCACCAGGTACTCATTTGAGGCTGAGTCGACCTAGGGGAGGCCCAGGACCGGTTCGGATAATCATCACCACTGCGGAGACAAAGGCGGCCTGGGTAGTGGGGGCCACCGACACCCTGGTGTACACCGTGCCAACCTTCATATGTGCCCGCTAACAGCACTTGCCCCAGCAATCTGTTAAGGCTATAAGGGGGATGTTTGTATTCGTCTTTGAATGTTAATCAGAAGGAAAGTGTATGTGTGTGGCTGTGTTACCCAGGAGAGAATGGTGTGTGTGCGAGTGTATGGCTGTGTTCACCAAACAGCAGTGTGAGTGCGTGGGGATCGGTAGTGAAGTGGTTAGCTCACTGACCAATGAATCTGGTGATCCGAGTTCCATTCCCACTCACGGCCAAGATCGGTGATGAATATCTGAACTGGTCCTGGGCATCCCCTAGGTTAAATCAGCCTTAAATAAGCACCTGGTGTGGTGTATAGACATTGCCACTAGGGGAGGCAAAAGCGAACTCGTGTGCTATGCCGGCCTTAATAGGTGCTTGCTAACATCACTATTAAGGCTATATGGAGGATCTTTGTCATTTTGTGTTACCCAGGAACAGCTGTGCGGGTGCAGGTAATGCATGGCTGTGTTACCCAGGAAGAGCAGAGTGCCCAGCACTGTGGAGAAGCCCCACGCCAGCTCGATGTATTTCTGCAGACGCTCATGGGGTGACTCTGCGACTGCATTTAGGTTGTGAACATTGCTCACCGCCTGGGAACACAACAAATACATACACATACACACACACGTACAACACATGCACAATACACATACAACATAGACAGACTATACATACAATACACACATGCACATCACGCACATACATACATACATAGACAATACCAGACATACAGCATACACATAAAATAAGTAACATTAAAAAAACTTTTTTTTAAACACGCTTTTATGAAATGTACTAGTAATGGCAAAACTCCACGAGTCCAGGAAGTGGGCCCCGAAGCTTTCCATAACGTAAGGGGCCGGGCCGTGGCCAATTACAGCCAACGTCAGTTGAGCATGGACAATTAGACCCAAGCCGAAACATAAGATATAAAAAAAGATTGTTTAAAAAGATAGATTTTTTTTATGATAGAATATAGTAATGTCATCAGTATGACATAAGTATACTAAGTTTGCAGTCGATACCATATTGGGAAGTGGGTTAAAACTGAGTTACAAGATTTGAGAATACGACAACAACAGTGAGTTAAAAGAAAGTATGTAAAATACACATACAACAGACAGCAGATTCATACAACACACAGAATACACACATGCACAGCACACACACGCACAATACTAGACATACGATACACACACAAACAGAACACAAAAAACACACATTAAGCGCAAACAGTATGGATACCACACACATTACTCACCGCCTAAGAACACAACACACATACGCAACACACACGAGACATATACATAGAATATACACATAACATACACGGTATACACACAAAACACATACTCCATACATACAACATACACAACATATAACGCAATTAAAATGCACACACATTACACAGCCAACATATACAACACACATACGCACAATATTCACACAAAACAGAACACACAACGCACGCATTACTCCTGGGAAGTCAACACACGCACAACACACATATGCACGCCATATATTTTTTTAAAACTCATTATGGGTGGAGTGGAACGCTACAGATGATAATATCAACAGATTTTCCCTCTGTCTCTCCATGAGGCCCTGTCATAAAGATAGAATGCTCCTGCCAATAACATCTACAACAACTCAGCATTATTTATCGACCAAGCCTCACTGCTGATGAGACCCAGGAGGTCGACGCTGATCTCGTGTTTTTGTTTGAACAAATGTACGTTTTCCAGCAGCATCTGGACTAAAACACACAATTCATGTTAACGTACAGAAACAGCGAAAATAGGCCTGTTAATTTAGCATACAATACAACACAAACCACAATATCACACCGCAGGGTTTTTACAGGATTCTGTGAATCTGACTCTGGATGAAGCAGTCATGGTAGTTAATAATAGGGTTTTCCCCTTTTTTCTGGCAACAAAACCGAAACCTTTTTTTACAAGGATTCATGTCTGCATTAACCACAATACCTGCAGTCAAAATGCAAACAAAAAACATACTATGATAATATATGCATTGTCCTTGAAACTGATTGGTCCACACCAAGGGACGGCTTCCTTTTGAGCCTCGACCCAATTGGTGCTCGACCAGATGACGCCAATTAGACCCAAACCGAAACATAAGATATTATTATAAAAAAGATTGTTTAAAAAGATAGATTTTTTTAATTAAAAGGCATCATTTATTAAAAGGCGTCATCTGGTCGAGCACCAATTGGGTCGAGACTCAAAAGAAAGCCGTCCCTTGGTGTGGACCAATCAGTTTCAAGGACAATGCATATATTATCATAGTATGTTTTTTGTTTGCATTTTGACTGCAGGTATTGTGGTTAATGCAGACATGAATCCTTGTAAAAAAAAGGTTTCAGTTTTGTTGCCAGAAAAAAGGGGACAAACCTTATTATTACATTTTGATACTGGCAAAGGAGGTCTAATGAAGTCATGGTAGTTGTTTAGCCAAACTTCACCATGCTGGTCGGTGCAGGCTGAAGGTGGGGGTGCCTAGGACTGTCCCAGATATCACTCGCCACTGATGTTAGCCGTAGTCAGCAATCCGGCTCAGGTCACAGGGTTCATAGCACAGTGCGCCACCCAATGCACCGACCATATTAACACCGCCTAATAACCAAAACACAAACAAAACAGTCGCTAACGGTTGAGGCCATGGATGTTTTTCTGGCCTAATGTGCGCCACGGAGCGGCAGAACAGGGGCCAGGAGGTCAAAGGAATGTTTTTATGAAATAGAGCGTAAAGGGTTCATTAAATTAACACTGCTTTTGATACTTAAGTTGATCAAAGTTGCCAGAATTCGTACAATATCACCATATTGCAGCTTTCATTCTTCAATGCACTTAACTGCTTTCCAAAAAACACCAATAAGTTGAGCAACAGTGAGCTGCTGTTCTAATGTACAGTTGAGCAAGAGGAGGCGCCATCAATGGTCACACAATACACCTGAAATTTAGAGAAAAAAAATTCGGCAAGGAATATAATTCCTATTAACCCTTTCCCGTTCCGAAACATCTGCGGGTTGCAGGTTGGGTCCTGTTCGCCGCTGCATCTCGGAACGCGCAAGTGGTTAAGCGTTCATTTTATTTAGAGAAGCATAGCACTTTTTTCTTTTTAAACATTGTCCTCACTGCAGAGAGCCGTAGCAACACGATCGCACTCAATGAAAGCTGGCGCCGAAATGTGCCACACACCCTTCTGCTCGGGCCTTGTAGGAGCCCTCGGTTTCCATAAAGTTACTTTATTTTTTTCTTCCGGTTCCGTTCCAATGACGTACACATGGACGACGATGTACAGGCGTACGTCGCCGGTTGGCAAAAAAAGGGGGGGTTATGGACGAAGAACTCACCTCCACATTGGGCAGAATGCAGGTGCTGACCATGAGCGCGAAGAGGTGCACGGCGACCAGCACGGTGGTGCACACGGAGAAAGAAACGAGGAGCGCGGGTGGGTAAGTATAGCGCGCATCCAGCTGCGCCTCCACCATCGCCACCTGGGCTCAGCACACACACAAACACACGTCCAACAGTGGAACTCATTAAAAGTGCAACTTAAGGGTGGAAACTCACGCCACAGCGTACACAGTGGTGGATCGACGTTGAGACCACCACCCCCCCCTCACCCAATACTGGTATTTCATTGATATTTACCAGAGAAATTACATTTAATATGTTTATTATTAACGTAGGACTCTATTTTAAAAAGCTTGGGAATTTCAGAACCGCCCCCCCCTCGGGAAGTATCCAGATCCGCCTCTAGGCAGACGCATCCAAAAGTAGAACGAGCACAACAATGCAACCCATTTAACACCACAAGCATGTGGTATCGCACGAGTCAGTGTAATACTATACGACTACAATGTACAGTAGTAGTACCACGACGCATAACAACCCCACAGCTACAGGCGTTAAAATATGGGTAAGGTGTGTCGCACGGAGCCACGTCAATCTCCCCGCGCCATCGGCATTATTAACTGCAACGCGCGCGGTTCGCTACCAAGTGGCGGTGATGTCAACGGGGGCGCTTGTGCCAGGCTAAGTGCACCTTCAGGACACGTGAAGTGTCGGAAGGCTCGCTGACAGGTCACAGGTCAGATCCAGGTGTCATGGGTTTCATGATGAGATGGCGTGGTCACCACCACCACATCCAGACAAGTACAACAACAACCGCCGTTCGCCACGGAGTGCCAGTGACACCACCACGGCGCTTGTGCCAGGCTATGTGCACTTCAAAGCCACGTGAAAGAGTCGCTGACAGGTCACAGGACGGATCCCGGTGCCGTGGGTTGACTGAGACGACTGGCAACGTGCTGCGGCTTTTTTTATCCGTCCAGCGCTCGGCTCGTTGTTGTGAGCGTCGCTCCTCTGCCCTCCCGCTATCGCTGGAGGACGACTGCCTTCCGGATTGCTCGGCAGAGTCCCTTTCACGAGCCTCCTCACTCCAGAGAGGCCGATCTTAATACCAATCTTCGGCAAGTCCACTCGGCTCCCCATCCTCCCGTACCGCACGCACTAAGTCCATCTCTTCTCCAGGCCCTCCCCGACTCTCTCTATCCGGCCAAACAGAAGCTGCTCGGGCATGCATACGGTGGCTGGGCATGCTGGGCTACTTGACCCAGTCACCACTAAAACATCGCCCGTTTAGCCTTGAACACACTCCGCTGGATTTTTCAAATGTTCTTGCCCTTTGGCTTTCACACCTGATGACGACGACTGCTTGTGCTGCAGTCGAAAACGTCGTGAGATATTTTATTGTTTTTTATATTTTTTTATTATTTTATTGTTTCCCCTTCAACGTGACTTTACCGAAAGAAAGAACCAAGAATGTGTATATATATACACACACTCCGCTGGGTCAAAGTGCTCTTAGCGGGCAGCGCCTATGAAAGGTGGGTGGGTGGTCAGCACCACGGCCCGGCCGCCTTTGTCTCCCCCAATGGCGATGTTTACTACACACCGCACCAGGTACTCATTTGAGGCCGAGTCGACCTAGGGGATGCCCAGGACCGGTTCAGACACTCGTCAAGAGGGGAACACGAACCAAGGCGGAGGAGGAGGGGGGGTAGAGGAGCAGGGGTCGGAGCGTAGCGCGCTAACCACCGACACCACCGCTCCCCAGCCACCAGCAAGCAACACGCACGCAGCCTCGTCCCCTCTCTCTCTATCTACCTCTCTCTCTGCCCGCGCCCACCCCGGCGCCCGTGTCTCACCATAGCGAAGCCGGAGAGAAGCGCCGAGGTGCGTGACGAGGCCTTGAGCTTGGCGCGGCTCAGGTAGAGACGGCGCCACGACAGGGCGGCGAGGTTCGCCTCACCGCGACGCAGCCACGGAGCCTCGGGCCCCGCGCGGGACAGCGCCGTCGCCGCCTCCTCCACCGTCTCCATCGCCGCGGCGGGCGGGCGGGCTTCAAGGCAGGGGCGACGAGGAGGACGGCGGCGGCGGCGAGGAGGACGAGAGGAGAGGGAGGACGAACCTCCCACCTCGGGCGGCCATGCCCGGCCGTAACGTCACCGGGGGGCGGTGACGTCACTTGTTGTAACACCGAGGCGATGACGTCATTCGCGTGGTTCGAACCGCTCGTGTAGGCGGACCTTAAATTTCGATTTAAAGCTTTCGTGACTGCAGTCATTCATATTCTTAGCTCTTTCGGTAAAGTCACGTTGAAAGGACCTTATTTGCGGGGCGCTGAACGATGGGACGCGCATGTGAAGCCGAGGATCATTCACGCTGTTGTTTTTTTTTCCCAGTCGATTAGCACGGCTGGCTACGTACGGTGCGAAGGAAGTCCGCCTGGTACGCAGGAGGTCGTGGGTTCGATCTCGGCCCTGACGATGCCTTCTGTACGTTTGGAAGTTTGTGGTGTGTGTGAGTCTCTCTCGCTCTCTCTCCCCGTGGTTGCGTGGATTTTTCTGCGGGTCGTCAGGTTTGGCCCTCCACATTGATAAACGTGCGTTTTTAGCGTATCAGGTTGCTATAAGTTTCCACACAAACCCACTGCGTTGAGCCATCATGTGTGGCCAGGTGGTGCGTGAAAATGAGCTATATAGCTCAGTGGACCTTACCTCGTAAAATAAAAAAAAGTTTTAAAAGTTGAATTTCATTTCATTCCTTCCCACCAGAACCCACACCAACCACGCTACTATGCCACCTCACAGCCTGCCCCGTGGATTGAACCTAGGGGGATCTAACTAGGTTCTGAGTCGGTGTACTTACATGGCCATTATGAACCCCATGTGAGAGACCAGGTCCAGGGTTTAAATTCACACACTTAGGAGGCATTAAGAAAAACAGACACTCAAACCAGAGTTGGCGTGTAGATGAAATGTGGCACTTTAATTTAAATTGTCACGTCGGAATGTGTAAAGGCGACATTAAACAGATGCATCACTCGCCAAAATCCATCTGTGCAGATGTTACAGCTGCCTGCTGAAAGTGATGTATTTGCGATGGTCGCGTTTGTGGGAGGTGGTGATGTTTACGATTGCGTAGCGGTTTAGTGGCGGCGTTTGTGACAAAGTTTGTGGTAGTGGTGGTATTTGTAATGGCGACATATAGTTGAAGGTAGTGGTGCAGTGGATGGTGGTGATGGTAATTTAGTTGATGGTGCTGGTGATGTAAATAACGGTGGTAAAGACGCAGTTGTCAGTAGTGTTGGTGATGCTGCTTCTCATCCTGCTGTTAATATTAATAGAACTACTCGTATCACGCACGTAGTAATAGTATTCATGGCTCTAACGTATTAAACGAGTGGCAGTAGTAGTACTAGTTGTATGATGCGAGTAGCAGTGGATGTATTTTATGTGCAGTTGTACTGGTTGTTCTTGTGCCCCTAATTGTATCCATTAGTCGTTGTTGCGTTGCGTTGGTACTGGTGGTGGTGGTGGTAGTAGTGCTGTGTCAGTACGAGTAGTAGCATTTGTGTTGTGGTCAACGAGTAGCAGTGAGTTAGTAGCAGTGAATTAGTTGCAGAAGTGGTGGTGCAGGAGGCGGTAGTGCTGGAAGTGGGGAGGCCACGTCATGCCTTCTTGTACTCGATTCTCTCCACTTTGACGTCATCTCCCAACAGCTGATAAACATACGTGACCACGGTGGACGCCTGAATGTCCATGAGCACGAACGATGGCACCACATTACTGCGGAGACGTGGAGATGAACACGCGACCGTTAAAATCACACATTACCGGGGACAGAGAGTGAGATGCACACAGACAAGCCCGTCCGTTAGCAAGGACAAACAGAGACGCACGGAAATTCAGGGCGATATACGCGACTGCCAGACGCACTTCACCAGGGGAAACACGGATACCGCGTTCCCATGGCCACTTTGTAATAGGCTCGGCCTAGATGTGGCAGCCCTTAGCAGGGTAATCCTGCATCTCCTCCGTATCTCATAATATAACTACATGGCCTGTCTCTTGTCCCCATATATTAGCCTGGTTGGCTACGTACGGTGCGAAAGAAGTTCAACATACATGTATGTCCACCATCACCAATGTCTCCCCTTTTCTCCATGTTTCTCCCATGTCTTCCCATATGTACCCCGTCACCGAAATCTCATGATTCCCCATGTGTCCCCATGTCTCTCCATGTTTCTCCACGTCCGACTCCCATGTCTCCACGTCACTTATGTCTCGCATTCCCCCATTTCTCCCCCCCCATGTTGCCCACCGTGTGCCCCCAATTATGGCACACCTGTCCAGCGGGCTGTACGCTCCCGTGGCGGAGCCGGGGTTGATGTAGAACCTCCCCTCGCTCTCAAACGCCTCGAAACGGTGCGTGTGTCCCGTGATGATGATGTCAGCAGCCAGCTCCCTCTGTTGCCAACCCACGCACAGGCACAGAGACACACACACGTGGCCACACACAGACACACAAATACACACAGGAAAACACACACAGACCCATACAGAGAGACAAAGACCCCCTTGTATAGCCTCGAATGACTTTTGGGGCAAGTCTCATTAGTGAGCACCTATGAAGGCCGGCACAGCACACAAGGAGGTGGGGGGTTACCAGCACTATACCTAGCACCATACCCAGCAGGATCGACTCAGCCTCATTTGAGGCTAAGTTGATCTTGTAGAGGCCCGGGACTGGTTCAGATAATCATCCCTGGTGTTGGCCATGAGCGGGATTCTAAGGTCACACTAACCACTATGCTATTGCTCCCCACGTGTATGTCTATACATCTGTCTACATGCATGTATACATCTGTGTACATGCATGTACGTGCAGTATGTGCAAGTGTATGTTAGTATGCACTTACATGTATGTCTTTGAGGGTGCGTGTGCAACGGGTAGAACGCTGCACTACAAACCCAGCAACCCGAGTTAGATTCCTGCTCACGGCAAATACCAGTGACGATTATCTGAACCAGTCGTAGGCCTGCCCCAGCTCGACTGAGCCTCAAATGAGTCCCTGGTGCGATGTGTAAACATTGCCACTGAGGAGACAAATGCGGCCGGATATCGTGCTGGTCACCCACCCCCTCGTGTGCCATGCCTGTCTTCATAGGTGCTCGTTAACAGCACTTGTCCCAACAGCCCGTTGAGGCTATATAGGGAATCTTTGTCTGTGTGCATTTGCAGGCACCTGTAGCAGGGCCAGTGCTGCTGCGTCTCCCCATGGCACAAGCTGGTGTCCGTGAGAGAGGCCGATGCGGAACTGCCCAACCGTCACCACCTTCTGCTCTGGCCACGACCCCACCTACACGGGAAAATGCACGGGGACACACAAAAAAATGTGGACACTAAGCAGATATACGGGGACATGAAATTAAAACTTGATTTGGAGCTTTCGTGACTGCAGGAATTACTCTTTGACTCTTTCAGTAAAGTCACGTAATTTATTTTTCTTTCGACATGAATGTAGATGCATGGACAAGCGGGGCCACATGGGGGTACGCACAGACACGTGGAGAAACATGGGGACACAAGAGATCCACAGAGTTACACGAAAGATATGTGGAAACAGAAGGAAGCAAGGGTACACAAGGAGACATGCAGAGACAATGAGACATGCACCAGGACACAAGGTAATATACACAGGGAACACACAAAGACAAACACAGGGACAGATATAGGCACAAATGGGAAGATAAGCGGCATAAGAGAGACATGCAAGGACACTACCAATGTCTTCTTGTTTCCGTGTCCTCAATGCTCTTATCTCTGTGCCTCTGTGTGCCAGTGTTTCTGTGCCCCAATGTCACTGTGCCCCTGTTTTTCCAGTGCCCCAATATCCTCAGCTACTCTGGCCTTTGTGTCCCTCCATGTTCTCATACACCCCAGTCCATGTACTTGTGCCCTCAAGCACCCGACTCTCAATCCACACGTGTGAATTGTGGGACACATTTCTCGTGTGCCCCAGTGTGTTGCCATTGTCTGCTAGCCCATCCGTCACCTGGTCGAGGTCTCCCCGCACCACGTGCACATCAGCAGCGAGAGTCTTCAGGTAGTCGAGCGACTCCTTGCTGCACAGGTTCCCCGTGCACAGGATGTGCTGGATTTTGCCCGGGACCAGCAGCTTCTTGAACTTGGTCGGCAGAGCCGAGCTGCGGTGTGGGATGTGAAGATCTCCGAGCACCAACACCAACTGTCAACGTCGACAACGTCATTTTAATTTTAATCTTCCTCCCCTGCCACCCCCCACCCCCATAGTTTTATTCCCAATGACGCTTTCATTGTCACATCAAGAGATGAGTTATCCATCCGGTATCTCTAGCGGGGTCAGTGCAACCCTTTGCAAGAGAACGGCCTGTGGAAGCGGCGGGGCCTCTCGAGAAAACGTCAAGTGGTAATGATAATTGTTTTTTACCCTTTTATCTGGCAAAAGATGGTCCAACATCATGTGAGACTAGGCTCTAAGGAAAGCTGTCTCGGGTGTGGACCAATCAATTTCAAGGACAGTGCCAATACATTATCAGTTATGTTTTTTGTTTGCATTCCGACCGCAGGTATTGTGGTCAATGCAAACATGACTCCTTGTTAAAAAAAAAGGTGTCAGTTTTGTTGCCAGATAAAAGGGTAAAAAAAACCAATGATCATATTTTGCTACTGGCAAAGGAGGTTCCAATGGAGTAATGATAATTTCAACTCGTAATGTGCCACACACTCTTCGCTCACTCGTGTCAAAAGATAGAACGACTCGGAAGCGGGATGATCAACACCATCACAAAAGTAAACTCTCGTCCACACAGTGGAATGCAGCAATCTCCAACCCACTCTGGCATACGAGGGTAATGCTCGTCAAATTTGTACAATTTTTTTTATTTTACCAGGTTAGGCCCACTGAGCTAAAAATAGCTCTTGTTAAGAAGCGACCTTGCCACAAATGATGGCTCAACGAAGTGGCTTATCACGTGGAAATGTATAGCAACCAAATTGATCTAAAACGCGTGACGTTGATTCTAAATGTGGAGGGCAAAACCGGAGGACCCGGAGAAAAATCCACGCGACCACCACGGGGAGAACGTGCAAACTCCAAATATACACCAGGCGTCAGGGTCGGGATCGAACCCATGACCTCCTGCATACCAGGCGAGGTAGTTAACATCTCCTAGCCACCCTGATGATGATGAGAGAGAGAGACATGCAAACTCCAAATATACAGCAGCAGGCGTCAGGGTCGGGATCGAACCCAAGACCTCCTGTATACCAGGCGAGGGAGTTAACATCTCCTAGCCACCGTGTGTGCAATTCTCCAGAGCTCCCAAGATCGGTTCACATAAATCCTCACTGGTGTTAACCGTGAGCAGCAATTGAACTGGGGTGACCCGGCTTCTTAGCGCAGTGCGCTAACCACTCCGCCACCGCTCCCCACACACACTGGTCACATGCTCAACTCGTGACCCAACGCACATCATCAGTACCGTCGACAACATCATCGCCATCACCATAAAATACCGTCACCACTTTCATCAACACCAACCACCATCACCTCCATCATCGTCATCAAGAATGTCATCGGTCACCAACCTTAACATCACCACCAACGTCATCATCATCATCATAAACATCACTTCCACTATCATTTCTTTCATCACCACCATCAAAATCATCACTTCCAGACGCGAGGGGATGTGTCGGCAATCACGAGTTTTTGAGTCATCACCACAATCACGAACCACCACCATCATCACAATCACGAGACCCTTAACCCCATCATCCCATAGCCCCCCCCTAACGCTGCGCCTCCCTCTACCCCAAACAGGGCCCGTCCAGCGAAACCTCACCCCCTGCCACCGCCCGCCCGCCCGCCAACCCAACAAACACCCCGCACTCCTGAGAGCCCCATGGGTCCCCTGTGGCCCCCCTCAAAACCCCCAGAGCCCCCCCAAAAATCCTACCATCGCGACAGCGGAAGAAGGAGCGGGCAGGAGACAGCTCAGCGGCAGCAACGACGCGGGCGATTGGGCGAAGACGGCTCTAGGGCGGGGCCGGCACGGGGGTGGGGCGGAGCCTTTGAGGGATGGGCGTGGTCAGCGTCGAATAGATTTGCACGCAGTGGGCGGGGCCGGCACGGGGGGGGGGGCTTTAGCCGAGACGGGCGTGGTCAGCGTCGAAAAGATTTGTACAAGGTGGCGCGGGGTTGGGATTGGGCGGAGCCTGTCCGGGATGGGCGTGGTCAGTGTCGAAAAGATTTGCATGAAGTGGGCGGGACCGGCACGGGGGAGGGCGGGGGCTTATCTGGGACGGGCGTGGTCAGCGTCGAATAGATTCGCACGAGGTGGGCGGGGTTTGGATGGGCGGGGCCTGTCGAGGACGGGCGTGGTCAGCGTTGAATATATTTGCACTAAGTGGGCGGGGCTGGGACCGGAGTAGGGCGGGGGCTTGTCCGGGATGGGCGTGGCTAGGTGTCGAATAGCTTTGCACGGGGTGGGTGGACAGTTTCGGACCCGGGTTGGGCGGGGCTTGTTTAGGGTGGGCGGGGCCTGCCCGGAGAGAGTGGGGGGGGCAGTGTCAATGGTCGTGCAGTTTACGAGAATAAAAACACATTCTGATTTAAAGCTTTCGTGACTGCAGTGATTCATATTCTTGGTTCTTTCAGTTTCATTTATTAGGTACTAGCTGTACTACTCGGCTTCGCCCGGGACTTGGATTCACCACGCCCGGCCGCCTTTGTCTCCCCAGTGGCGATGTTCACACATCACACTCGTTTGGGGCCGAGTCGACCTAGGGGAGGCCCAGGACCGGTTCAAATAATCGTCACCGGTGGTGGCCGTGAGCGGGAATGGAACTTGGGTCGCCGGATTCGTAGCGCAGCGTAGCGCTAACCACTACACTACCGCTCCACCCACACACACACGCGTGCCAATTCCATAGTACACATACACGCGCTTGCTGCAGACACACACAACTTTCAGGGTACGTACGGCAGTAAACGACTCAAATAATAAAGCAATGCAGCGTGAAGAACGCCTTAGACCAGCAACACATTTGTATGGCACTTCACTCGCGGAGGGTTGGTGGGGGGGGTGACATCAGCAGGCACGCTGCATGACGCTTCCGCACACGGGTCACATGACAGATGTGACGTCACAGCTCACTTGCCGTGCAAAAAATAAATGCATTATTGAGCTCCGCCCCCCCCCCCCCAAAACAAAAGTGTATTTTATAATGTTTGCATAGTGTACAGTCTGGAAAGTACCCACATGGCAAATTTCAAGTTTGTTGCATGTCTGGAAGTACGCTAAACATTTTGAACAGACACGCATAATCACACATTTCCCTTTTATATATATAAAATGGTGTAATATCGCAGAAATACGGAATGATATTTTCCCATAGTTTGTAATGTAAACTAGTGAATGGGACATTCCCATTAATTCACTAGCTGTATGCAGCTGGCCACAGCTCTTTCTTAAATGGGTGGGCGCGGCTAATTGAGGTTCACAATGGCCATGTCAGGGTCAAAATAATGAAAAAAAATACCCGCAAATTACTCAACTAGGATCTACACAGCAATCATCGCTCCCTGCTGCGAAAACTTGGCAGGACCCTCCCTCAAAAAGCGCCATGAGATGCAGAGGCCTCACTGTGTCAACAAGCTGAACATAATGTACGTCTCCAATGAGCGTGGCTTACAGTGGTTCACAATGGCCATGTCAGGTTATAAGGCTCATGTCTTATATTGGCACTTTGTCAATACACTGCTGGATGAGGGCCTCCTCACACCCTGTGGAAAGACAACATGTAGCTACGTCAGTGGATGGGTGAATATGGAGACCATTGACGTGGGAGCATCGTGTGGCACAAGGTTGCAGCATTGCCCTCTGCTTCCGCAACTTAACACAGCTCCACCGTGCACAGATGAGTGTCCAACAAGCAGGCCCCAGGTTATCGAAGACGGCTGCGAGGACGGGTGCTGTACGATCCAATTCGAGGTTCAAAACGGCCACGACTTTCTGAAAGGGGTGTTGCGTCTCTTTTCGAGGGCTCATATACTAGCCTCGTCAAGCCGCTGAACCGGCACTCCTTAAGAGTCTGAGTCTCAATTTAGTTTTAAAGCTTTCGTGACTGCAGGGATTCATATTCTTGGTTCTTTCGGTAAAGTCACGTAGAAGGGAAACAATAAAATAATAAGAAATATATATTTTTATATTTAAAAATATATTTAATATTTTTATATAAAGTCACGTAGAAGGGAAACAATAAAATAATAAAAAAAATATTTAATTTTTTTATATAAAGTCACGTAGAAGGGAAACAATAAAATAAATAATAAAAATATATTTTATATTAAAAAATATATTTCATTTTTTTATATAAAGTCACAATAAAAATATATTTTTCATATTTTATTGTTTCCCTTCTACGCGACTTTACCGAAAGAACCAAGAATATAGTCTGAGTTTCATTGCCGACCAGGACTCTCTCTCAGAAGGTATCCATTGCTGTGCAATGGCACCACTGATAACATCCCTGATGCACCACTCTCAGGTGTTAAGTGCACTGACATGAACCTTCTGAGACACTTCGTCTTGTTTTGCCGATGTTTATCTGTTTCCCCAATTTGTATTGCGGCTGTGCGATCAGCAGTCATGAAATGAAGCATCCATGAACAAATCTTCTGACCAACGCACCACTCCACGTTAGGGAAAGGTACGTGGAAGAGGACATTGCATAACTACAGTACAGGCTGTCTCCAACTTTCGAAGGTCCGCTTTACAAGATCCACATTTATGACGTTTATATCATGGCTGGAGCTTTTATTATTATTATCAAGTGTTTGTGTATTTCTCCCTATTGAAGCCTATTGAATATGGCTGATAAAAAGGAAAACACATCGGCTATTGATGTTTCTACTGTGAAAGCATAACATTGCACCTATGGGGAAATACTTACGTACGAGTGTTGATCAGAAAGTACCGGGACACCAGATTTGACACCAAATTACTTTTTCCTGTTCCCTACATTGAAACGCACCCTAAAAGGAAAGCTATTTTAGGACGTGCCAAACTGTCATCCAATATGCAACTGGGGACCTGAAAACCATCCTGTCCCACCTGAAGATGGAAGCTTGTGTTGCCTCCGAAACGTCGTGACAATTTTTATTTTTATTATTTTATCCCCATTCTTCGTGACTTTACCGATAGAACCAATAAGACAAATGGCAGGACCACTGGAATGACTGCGTTCGATCGGACTACTTTGAAGGAGATACATTAGATTAGGTATGTCGTCCTTTAGTACTGTCTGAATAAAATATCGACCGGTATTTTTGTCATCACGTACAGTGAGGGAAAAAAAGTATCTGATCCCCCGCTGATTTTGTACTTTTGCCCACTGACAAAGAAAGGATCAGTCTATAATTTTAATGGTAGGTTTATTTGAGCAGTGAGAGACAGAATAACAACAAAAAATCCAGAAAAACGCATGTCAAAAATGTTATAAATTAATTTGCATTTTAATTAGGGAAATAAGTATTTGACCCCCTCTCAATGAGAAAGATTTCTGGCCCCCAGGTGTCTTTTATACAGGTAACGAGCTGAGATTAGGAGCACACTCTTAAAGGGAGTGTGTCAACCTAGGGCAGTTGAAAGCAGACTTCAGTTAAACCATAGTACGCATACTGCTGGCTTTGCAATGTGCAGAGCTAAGGTGTCCCATTTTTAACTACTGTACTGGTGCTAAACACAAAAAGTTAAGAAATTCGTTTTCAAAATAGGATCCGATTTACAACGGGTTTCCAGGAATGCATTGTCGTAAAAGCGGTAACCGCCTGTATTTACTCCAAAAAAATCTCTTGAAGTGACCTCTTATCCACGTCAGGGGGCAGCACTTCCCCATCGGTTTCATGTACAGAGAAAAATATTCCCCACGTGACAGTCAATATTTTTAATTCTCGAAGCGAGAAAATTGCCAAAAGAAGTGATGAACAAAAAATTATCACAATGGATTTTTTATGTAAGTCACAGGAAGCTCAGGTGTGAGAACCCAGGGCCCATGTGGTGTCCTCAAGACCCTTGCCCACCATTTAATTACCAAATGTTCAACCAGGATGTCTTCAGGTATGTACTGCAATGATTCTTAAACTTCTCAACTCCAACTTAAAAAAATAGAGAAAGGTTTGGTCAGGAACATATCTTTAATTTAATTTTTATTTCAGTCTAAGTTTCAGACTTGGTGAATTGTATTCTTTATCAAATTATATTTGAACAAAAAGTGTCGCTGGCTAGATGCATGGCTGCCTGGCTGGATTCCTGGTGCATGGGCAAATGCTCGTGCGTGGGCGATGACGTCACCCACATCCCCACAGCGTTGAGCCAGGTTGTGCCAGGTTCTTGCGTGCTGACCTCACGCCCCCTCACCCTACCGGATAACATCACTCGGCACGTTAAGCGTTCATTTCCACACAAGTGCCTGTGACCAAATACTTTGTAGTGAGCGACTTCCGAGATCCCCGTACAACCTACGCAGGCTGTTGGGGAAAGTGCTGTTGGCAAGCACCTATGAAGGTCAACATGGCACACAAGAAGGTGATAAGACTAGCACAATGCCTGGCTGCATTTGTCTCCCCATTGGTTATAGTTACACACTTTAAGCAGTACTCACTTAAGGCCGAGTCGGTCTAGGGGAGGCCCAGGACTGTGTCAGATATTTGTCAGTGGGAATCGAACTCGGGTCGTCGCTCTCTAAATAAGCACACACACAAAGGCGTACACACATGCACAGCTCCCTCCCATCTCACCATAGCCCCTGGTCCTCTCTATAAAACCCCATCCCCTCTCCCCACATCTTTCCTCCTCCCTCCCCTATCCAGATGTAGAGATGTAAATAGAGTCTCTATGGCGTGTACGCCATCTAGCTTCACGAGCAGGTAACTGCATATGTCTCGTACCTCTCTGGCACCGGCGGAAGTATGGCAGGGAAGCGGGCCCTAGAGGGCATGGTCCCGTTGAAGGGAGAGACAGGGCACGTGAACGGCATGGGGTAGCAAGGGGGCCCGAAAAGGGGGCCTTGAGGGACACGTGACGCTGGTTCTGGTTCCTTCGGGAGAGATCGAAAAGGGGGCGTGGCCGGAGGCAGAGCGAGGCTACGCCCCCTACTCGACAGGGTAAGAGGGATGGGGGTGGAGCGATTGAGGCCGTCTCTAGGAGTTAACTCACCGTGCGACGTCTCTTTGCTCCTTCGGTCTTAGATTGTTCTTTCAGGCTCCGTGGGTCAGAAAGAAGTAACCATCCTGACCCGGTTACGAAGTGACCCGGTTGGGGTCGAGTTAACCCGTTGCAACGTAAAAGTAGTAGCCCTGTTGGGGCCGCATAATAAACGTGGTGCCTCCAGAATAAAGTGTGCGTTCTCCGTAGAACTCACCACACAGACACCTTCCTCTCCTCTCCCACACATCTCTGCTCTCCCTTTCCTCTCTTCCCTCCAACATTCCTCTCTCTTCGCCCATCCCCATCTACCCCAACACCCACTTTCCCCAGCCAATACGTCAGTTACGTTTTCGCCACCCCAGGGCAGCGACCATTGTGGTAGCGCAGCCCTGCCATCTGCCGATAGCCACGCCCGCAAGCGCAGCAGCGGTAGAGCTTCTCGCCGCACTGGTGCTTCATCATGTGCTGCGTGGCTACCAACAACGACTGGAATGTGCGACCGCACACCGTGCAGTGGTGCCGCTGAAGCCCCTGCCGCTGCCCCTGCCGCTGCCCCTGCCGCTTTTGCCGCTGCTGCTTTTGCCGCTGCCAATGGTGCTGCGACAGCAGGTGCTCCATTAGCAAGTGGACCGATGTGAAGTGCCGCAGGCACAATGGGCACTTGTGAGGACGGGCTTTCCCACAGCGTCGGGTCGTAGTGGCACCGCCAGTGCCACTGCCTTGCGCGTCGCTGGCTGTCGCCCCGCCACTGAGGTCATTGGCGCCACCCACCAACATCTTTGTTTTCCGCTTCCTGAGGCTGCTGTGGTTGGAGGAGGCGGTGGCAGTGATGGTGAAGAAATCGGGGCAGTCCACGGCCTCCAAGACGGGCAAACAGTTGGAGGGACCTGTGGAGAAAGATGGGGGGGAGGGTGGGGGGGGAATAAGAAAGGGGATGAGTAGTGGTGCGTAGGCATGCTGCATTTAATTTACTCGTCGATTATATCAATCTTGTTCAAGATACATGCACCAAAATGTCACGTGAGAATCAATAATTTACGATTCTCAATCAAATATTTACGATTATTTACAATTTGTGTGATAGACCAGGGTGAAGAACACATTTCTTGCCGAGGGCTGAATAGGACTTTCAGATATGTAATGGTTGGCCACACATTAACAAATGTGTTACCGTTCAATTACAAAACGAGAAATAACAGAGTATGAAGAGACCCTTGCTGTAACAGACGTAAGCGAGTGTGCTAAAATAAAAAAACAAGCGTTGCTGTTGCCAGCTCATAAATATTCCCCTCTAGTACCCGATTAGTGCGGCCAAGATCTTTGCAATAATGGGTAAATATCATATTCTTGGTCTATGGTTCTTTCAGTAAAGTCACGTAGATAGAAAAATAGTAATAAAGTGAATTAAAAAAAACCACGACGTTTCGATCGCAACACAAGCGGTCGTCATCGGGAAAGGGTGGTTAGCCTCTAAAGGCAAACTGTTTATAAAGGTTTAAAATGAGCGTAGCCCAAGTGTCAGCAGCATGGGCGGGGCAGCTAATGTTAATGTAAGTGATGGGCAACGACGGCATTGGTGGTGGGTTTCCACCAATTAAAGGGCTTCCAGGTAAAGGTTTAACATGGGCGTAGCTCAGGTGTAGCAGCATCGGCGGGGCAGATAATGTTAATGTAAGTGATGGTAGTAGTGACATTACCATAAGAACCAAAGGCTATGAATTCCTGCAGTCACGAAAGTTTTAAGGGTAAATATCATTTGGAGGCCATGTCACAGTGGTAGGCCTCGTGTGATCGTGGTGAAATGAAGTAGGGGGTCAGGATGTTGCACGTGGGCCATAGATTTCCCACCCCCATTGTAGATAATGAGATTGAATTGAGAGGCAAAGACAATTGGGTTGATATGATCTTATATGCACCAACTGTCATCACTGCCCAGTAAGATCGGCCCTGTTACAAAAATCTCTCCATGCTCAAACGGCGTGAAACACATCTCATTTTATCGACCCCACAGGCATAATTACAACAGGATTATTTGACCACAACTAGGATATGAACTCGCAAACTCCCGGCAGCAAGTCATATGCTCTGGCCACGGCAATGCCGTCAGACTACGACTTTAGCCCGAAACAATGCCGCTGCATGGACTCAAGTGTTAGCTGCAGTTATCTTACCTTGATTGACATCTACAGGTTCCAGCTTAATTGAGGGTTCATCTCGCATTGGAATGAGTGTATCTGCAGTAGACACAAACACACACATAAATACTAAGATCACCTCTTCAGCCTTATAAATTGTCGGAGTAAGTTCTATTAGCAAGCTCCTATTCAGGTCATTAAAGCGCATGATCGAAGTGTGGTTTCACACTATTCCAGGCCACCTTTACCTCCCCAGTAGTGATGGGCAAACACTGCACCAGGTACTCGTATAAGTTTGAAATGACCAAGGAAGGCCCAGAATACATTTAAATACCACACACCACTGATGCACATTGTCGGGAATTGAACCCAGGCCACCGGCATTGGAGTGGTGTGTGCAAACCTCTGTATCACGACTCCACACACAAGCAGATGCACAGAGACCCCTCAAATTACTTTTGGGCAAGCAGGAACAGCGCTCGAGAAGATGGCGTGGCCACCACCACCACATCCAGACAAGTACACCACATTCAGACAAGTACATCACCACGGCGCTTGTGCCAGGCTATGTGCACTTTAAGGCCACGTGACGTGTCGAAGGTTTGCTGGCAGGTCACAGGACAGATCCAGGTGTCATGGGTTGACTGACTGAGATGACTAGCTGATGCATCACCTGTGCTCCCCACTGTGCCAACTTGCTCCATTTTAGCTGCCCGGCGCTCCACTCATTGTCATTAGCGTCACTCCTGTGCCCTCCACAGAGGCCGATTTTGACACCGCTGGTACCAGACATTAGCAAGGCCACTCAGCTCCATATTCTCTTGCAACTTATCAGCCCATCTCTTTTCTAGCCTGTGCCGTCCCCATTTATCCCACTTTATCCGGCCAAAAAAAAGTTGTTTGGGCATGCGGTGGCTGGGTAAGCGGGCTACATGATGCAGCCAATGGAGCCTTGCCTTCCGGAGTAGCTCATCGATGGGACTGTGTGCAGATCTTCGCAATGATGGATAAATATATTTGTAGGCCATGTAAAAGTGGTAGGCCTCATGCGATCGTGGTGAAATAAAGTAGGTCAGAATGTTCAGATGGGCCATCGGCTCTCCACTCCCATGGTAGATAATACGAGATTGAATTGGGAGGCAAAAACGATTGGCGTGATATTATCTTATATGCACCAACTGTCATCATGGCCCAGTAACATCGGCCCGATTACAAAAATCTCTCCACGCTCAAACAGTGAAGCGCATCTCTTCGCGGTATCCATTTTTTCGACCCCACAGGCATGATTACAATCAGGATGAATTGACCACAACTAGGATATGAACTCGCAAACTCGCGGCAGCAAGTCAAATGCTCTGGCCACAGCAATGCTGGCAGACTACGACTGTAGCCCAAAACAATGCCATCGCATGGACTTGTATTAGCTGCAGTTACCTTACCTTGTCTTACATCTACATGTTCCAGCTTGATTGAGTGTTCATCTTGTATTATAACGGGTGGATCTGTCGTGACACAAACACACACACACATAAATACAGAAAACATAATTTTATGTAAAGTTAAAATGTGGGAATTTACATTTAATTTGGCTAACTTCCAGCTCTGAAAAATCATATGATTAACATCTCTCTTGCAGGGTGTGGTGGGAAAGTGCCCTACCATAGTGTCAAATAAACGGTCACTTAAAGGGATCTCAGCAGTGCCAAGTTGTGAAAAATGTGCCAAACAGACTGAAGCACGGCTCAAAAAATATATCCTAATGGATTCAATCATCTCAGATAGTGTAACTGGAATAATATTGAAACAAAAAAGAAAACACACATCTACCGGTGCAGCAGCAGCCTATACGAAAGAAGACTGACTAACCTTAACTCTGCCTTGCAAAGGAAAGTGGACCAACTAACTTAACTCACCGTGGAACGAGACTGCCAACAAGTTCTCGCCAGGCATGTCACTCACAGCTGTGCTGTTCGCGTACTCGCTGTCCCGCGTTGGCGAACTCTGTGAAGACCCAGCCTCCCACAATATTCCACTTGTACGTCCACCATCTCCACCTTGTCCAACACCACCACCAACATCGCCTCCTGCCTCGGCACCAGCATTACCAGCATCACCAGTGGCACCACCATCCACCTGGTGCAGCCTCTGCATCGTGAGCGACAGTTCGCGACTCAAGCCGTTGACCATCTTCGCGAATATGTCCTTCAGTTCATCGTCAACACCACGACGCCGACTACTGCCACCGCCGCTATTTCCACTAGCACCACAAACGCCACCGCCAGCCTCGGCCTGCAGCAGCCGCGAGGGTGCCCCCGACTCGTCCAGCCAGTACAGCTCCGCCACGAACCGCCGCAGCACGGCGTAGAAGCCGAAGGGCAGGCGGTCGCGCGCCGCGGCCAGCAGCTCGGCCCGCACGAGGCCGTCCCCGACGCAGGCGCGCAGGACCCCGTAGTCCCGGATGCCCAGCTCGGAGTCCATGGCCCGGGCCACCTCTGCGTTCACGCCCTGCGTCTCCAGCCATGCCGGGAAGTCCCCAGTGGGCTCCAGGGTAATGGAGGCGATGACTGGGGTTGGGCCAGTTGCCACCGCACAAGACATTGCTTTTTCACGGTTCCTACGGGAAACTGAACGGAACATTTTTGTTAAAAAGATTTAAGAGCTTAATTTTACGCGATGAGGGTGGTGGTCATTTTTTAAAAATTTTAGCCACGTGTTAAGTTGATGTTCCTGCGGAATGCACATTCATGTGATATACAATAGAGGGCGAGAGACAGTTACTCGAATGGTAGTGTGTTGTAGCTAGCTGTCCAAGGTGTTCGATTGAGCTAAGAAAGTGAGTAGAGGTTTTCCCCTTTTGTCTGGCAACAAAACAGATGTTGAGACGTTAAAACACCAAACTGAAACCTTTTACAAGGAATCATGTCACTGCATTAACCACAATACTTGTGGTCAGAATGCAAACAAAAAAATACTCTGATCATATATTCAACGTCTAACTAAAACTTGCAGATGTTTAGAATATTATATTGAAATTATCTTATACTTATAAAATATTAAAACCGATTATAACTATCAAAAATATTTGAAACTTTGTAGTAGAAACGAAGCAAAATGGAGAGTACAATTATAACAATCACATATTCATTCCACATAATGAAAAGCCCTGGTAGAATCATTAAAATCAAAACGTTTAATAACAATATTTTTTTTTTACAAAATGTATGCTTCTCCATTCTCTCATGGAGAAGCAAAATGCTCCTTTATGGGATAAATAAAAGGTTGACCTTAGGAAATTTTAATAAAGTAGTTAATAATGAAAATGAATCAAATTAGTGTTATAACAATTATATTGTTTCTAAATGACGTCACGCACCTAGGGTGGGGGTCAGACATTTGTGACGAGGTGTGACGAGGGGGGGCGGGGTTTGAGAAATGTGACGTCACATCAAAATGCGCACCTTTAAATATAGACAACACGTTCTACTTAAATTTTGATTCAAAGCTTTCGTGACTGCAGGGATTCATATTCTTGGTTCTTTCGGTAAAGTCACCACCGCCTAAGAAGGGGAAACAATAAAATAATAAAAATATAAAACAAAATTCTCACGACGTTTCGACTGCAACACAAGCAATCATCATCAGGTGTGTTCTACGTGACTTTATCGAAAGAACCAAGAATACCCTCTACTTAATTAAATAGACTTATTAATAAATATTTTCTCCTACAACATCAGAGTGCAGCGCCACGTTAAACGCGCACTACAATGACAATAGTTTAAAGCGATTTGAAGAATGTTTTATATTTTTTGGGGAGGGGGGGGGGCAGAGCTTTGTGACGTCATATTTGAGGGGGGGGGGTCTGACTTTTTGTGACGTCGTGTGACGAAGGAGGAGGGGGGGTCAAAAATCGCGTGACGTCATTTATGGACGTCCCCTTATCGTAACGTGGAAAAATTAACAGCAGCCCGTGGACATTCATTGCGAGTCAAATTACTCGAAGCCGCTTCTAAACCCTGGAGGACTCGCAAGCAAAACCCTCCACGGCGGATGATAAGACGTCGCCAACTCCACGCGCAGACTCTCACACACACAGACCTTTAGAGAGAGTCAGAGACTCGTAGCTTTAAACAGACCCCCCCCCCCCCCCCATAAGACTTCATACAGCAGCAGCAGCACCAGGCATCGTCGGGGGGGGGGGGGGGGTCGACGTACAACGTGTAACGTTGAACTTCTTTCGCGCCGTACGTAAGCCAAACACGTGCTCAAAGGAGGCGCGCGTGGAAGACAAACAAACAAAAAAACAACAACAAATGGCAGCAGGCGGTCAGGGTCGGAAATCTCTCTGGGGGCCAGAAACTTATTGGGTCACTTTCCCGGCGTCTTTTAAAAATGTAATAAAATACACAAGAGAGAGAGAGATCCCCCCCCCACGTAGAGCCTGAACAAGATGGGTCCGGAGTAAGTTATGTTCGCGAATAGCTCCTATGAAGGGACGACACACACACAGGGGTGGGGGTAGTGATGGGCAAGCACCACGCCCGGCCGCCTTTGTCTCTCCAATCGTCGCTGTGCGTTAGGCCGTGAGCGGGAATCCCACACACACACAGACACAAAGCCAGCCACGTGCAGCCGATGAGCTTTGTGCAGTGCACGCACCTCTTATTTTTTTGGCGCTCGATCCACAACCGTCCGCTCGTTTGGGATGTTCAGAGTCAGCAGCTGTGGAAGAAGAGGAGGACGAGAGTGAGAGGAGGGGGGGAGAGATTAACAACAACAGCAACAACAGAGTAAAATAAGAGAGTTGAAAAAAGAAAATAAAAAAATAGAAAAAAAATAAAATAAAAAGTAAAGTTTACGAAAACAACGCTGAAAAATTACGGAAAAAACCGAGAGGGAACGGCAAAAATGTTTTTTGTTTTAAAAAAACAACAAAGAGCGGGTGGGGGGGGGAGGGGCGGAAAAGACTTGGCCTCAAGTAGGGGGGGGGGAGAGTTGGAGGGAGCAAAGCGGAAGTCTCGCGCGGCCGATTCGGAATCGGGAGGGGGGGCGGGAAGGGGGGAGGGGCGTGGAGGGTGGAGGGGCGTGGAGGGGGGAGGGGCGTGGAGGGGGGAGGGGGGAGTGGAGGCGTGGAGGGGGGAGGGGAGGCGTGGAGGGGGGAGGGGCGTGGAGGGGGAGGGGAGGGGAGAGGGGCGTGGAGGGGGGGAGGGGCGTGAAGGGGGGAGGGGCGTGGAGGGGGGAGGGGCGTCGGGGGAGGGGGCGGGGAGGGGGGAGGGGCGTGGAGGGGCTCCCGAAGTTGGCGTCAGATTTCGTCGCGGTGGAGATTCGCGCGTGTCCGGCTGCAGTCGCTGCTCCGGGTCCACCGCAGCCGCCAGTCTGTGTTCCCGCCATTCGTCCGCACGTGAAGGGGGGCCCGTCCATAAATGACGTCACGCGATTTTGGACGGTTTTTGACCCCCCCCCACCCCCTCAAATATGACGTCACAAAGCTCTGCCCCCAACCCCACCCCACCCACCGACCCCAAAAATAAATAAAACGCGCTTCGAATCGCTTTAAACTATCGTCTTTGTAGCGCGTATTTAACGTGGCGCTGCACTCTGATGTTGTAGGAGAAAATATTTATTTTAAAAAGTATATTTAATTAAGTAGAAACGTGCTGTCTATATTTGTTGAAAGTTGCGCATTTTTATGTGACGTCACATTTCTCAACCCCCCCCCCCCATCATCACATATCGTCACAAATGTCTGACCCCCACCCTAGGTGCGTGACGTCATTTATGGACGGTCACAAAAAAATATTGTTTTTGCCCGTTTTGAAACGGCTGTATGCCTGTATGGACCTGAAAACTCAATTTCCATGTACACGTACAGAAAAACGGGTAAACCGTATGGGTCGACAAGTATGTCATTTATAGGGGCCAAATTACTCTAAAACGGCGTGATGTTTGATTCTAAATGTGGAGGACCCGGACAAAAATTCACGGGGAGAGAGAGAGAGACATTGCAGACTCCAACTATACAGCAGGCATCGTCAGGGTCGGTATCGATCTCACGCCCTCCTGTATACCAGGCGAGGTAGTTAACATCTCCTAGCCACAATGATGATGATGAGAGAGAGACATTGCAGACTCCAAATATACAGCAGCAGGCATCGTCAGGGTCGGGATCGATCTCACGCCCTCCTGTATACCAGGCGAGGTAGTTAACATCTCCTAGCCACAGTGATGATGATGAGAGAGAGAGACATTGCAGACTCCAAATATACAGCAGCAGGCATCGTCAGGGTCGGGATAGAACCCGCGACCTTCTGTATACCAGGCGAGGGAACATAACATCTCGCTACCGAAGGGATGATGGGCTGAGGTTAGAAGTTCAAATCTAACCAGGATTTGAACTCCCAAGCGTAATTGAATTGGTGGGTAGCTTTGGCTAATCCTGGGATTTATGGACCAGCTGAGGCTTGCGAGGCGTTGTATGCGTGCGGCTGCGATTTGGTCAGGAGATGGCAGTGTTGAATTTCTCTCGCGTGTGGCAGTGTTGAATTTCTCTCGCGTGTGGCAGTGTTGAATTTCTCTCGCGTGTGGCAGTGTTGAATTTCTCTCGCGTGTGGCAGTGTTGAATTTCTCTCGCGTGTGGCAGTGTTGAATTTCTCTCGCGTGTGGCAGTGTTGAATTTCTCTCGCGTGTGGCAGTGTTGAATTTCTCTCGCGTGTGGCAGTGTTGAATTTCTCTCGCGTGTGGCAGTGTTGAATTTCTCTCGCGTGTGGCAGTGTTGAATTTCTCTCGTGTGTGGCAGTGTCGAATTTCTCTCGCGTGTGGCAGTGTTGAATTTCTCTCGCGTGTGGCAGAGTTGAATTTCTCTCGCGTGTGTCAGTGTTGAATTTCTCTCGTGTGGCAGTGTTGAATTTCTCTCGTGTGTGGCAGTGTTGAATTTCTCTCGTGTGTGGCAGTGTTGAATTTATCTCGCGTGTGGCAGTGTTGAATTTCTCTCGCGTGCGGCAGTGTTTAATTTCTCTCGCGTGTGTCAGTGTTGAATTTCTCTCGTGTGGCAGTGTTGAATTTCTCTCGTGTGTGGCAGTGTTGAATTTATTCGTGTGTGACAGTGTTGATTTTCTCTCGCGTGTGGCAGTGTTGAATTTCTCTCGCGTGTGGCAGTGTTGAATTTATCTCGTGTGTGGCAGTGTTGAATTTATCTCGCATGTGGCTGTGTTGAATTTCTCTCGCGTGTGGAAGTGTTGAATTTCTCTCGTGTGTGGCAGTGTTGAATTTCTCTCGCGTGTGGCAGTGTTGAATTTATCTCGTGTGTGGCAGTGTTGAATTTCTCTCGTGCAATCAAAACCACAGCAAGAACATTTTCTCGCTGTGGTTTTCACACCTGATGATGATTGCTTGTGTTGCAGTTGAAACGTCGTGATAATTTTATTGTTTTACATTTTTATTATTTTGTTGTTTCCCTTCTACATGGTGACTTTACCGAAAGAACCAAGAATATGATTCACAATTGGTTTCTGCTGGGTTAGGTCGTTGTGTAATTAAAATGTGTGTCGTAAGCCCCCATTCCATCCGAGGGAGACAATTAATAAAAAGTGTTACGTGAATTAAACGTGCCAAATGTGCTTCAGAAGCACACTACCAGTCCGTGCCAGAGTCATCTCGCAACATTTAAATGGATTTCACTCGAGATCCAGGGCTGCAAATGGGACCAAATTTCCTGTTGGTCTTTGTGCGTGTCTGTGGGTCTCTGTGCTCCTCTATGGGGCTTTGTAGGCGCCTGCGGGTCTCTGTGTTTCTGTGGGTATCTATGCATGTTTGTGGGTGTCGGTGGGTCTCTGTGCACGTCGGTGGGTCTCTGTGCACGTCTGTGGGTATCTATGCGTCTCTGTGGGTCTCTGTGTGACTGTGGGTCTCTGTGCGTGTCTGTGGGTCTCTGTGCTCCTCTATGGGGCTCTGTAGGCGCCTGCGGGTCTCTGTGTTTTTGTGGGTATCTATGCATGTTTGTGGGTGTCGGTGGGTCTCTGTGTGTCTGTGGGTCTCTGTGCGTATCTGTGGGTATCTATGCGTCTCTGTGGGTGTCTGTGGGTCTCTGTGCGTATCTGTGGGTCTCTGTGCTACTCTATGGGGCTCTGTAAGCGCCTGCGGGTCTCTGGGTATCTATGCGTCTCTGTGGGTCTCTGTGCGTATCTGTGGGTCTCTGTGTGTCTGTGGGTCTCTGTGCGTATCTGTGGGTCTCTCTGTTAGTTATAAGGGTCTATCTGCGATTCAAATAAAAAAATAAGAAATCGTGATTCCTTCCGGAACGCAATCGAGTTAAAATTGTCAATCTCACCACGGCGTTCTGGCCCATTTCCACCACTGTCGGGATCGGAGCTGCATGTTTCGAAACAACCTGTTGATGCTTGATGCAATCTCTGGTGAAACGTCGAACCCATGTAAATGTTTGTGAGATTACTCTGTGCTGCCGAAGCAGTCATACATTTGGCAGGTTTGATTCACGTGACATTTACGAATATAACGAGCCGAGAATGTATGTGTGTCACGTGCGTGACGTCACTCCACGTCGACCAGCCCCCCCCCCTCATTAATATTCATGAACAAGGTGGGGGTCCTCCACATGGACCCCCCCCCCCTTCTCCCGTCATTAATAATCATGAACGGGTGACGCCACTCCGCATGAAGAAGTTGGAGCGGAAACGAAAATTTGTTTACGCAAATAAGCTTTCATTTGGACCTTCCTTTATGAAAAGTAAAGCTGATAAGGAAATCAACGCAGCAACTAATATAACGAGCCAATAACGGCTGTGTGTGTGTGTCCCGCGCGTGACGTCACTCCACATGCCCCCCCCCCTCATAATTATTAATTTGTGCCTGGATATTTTGACTAACGTAGAAGGTAGAGCAGCTATGATAAAAAACATTTTTTTAACCCAAATTCGCTTTCGATTTTACGAATCTTTATAGAAAGTGAAGGCGATAAATAATTCTACGCCGCATCGCCGTGCGTTTGCCGCCTTCATTTATTTCTTCGGCACGTTCAAGCGAAAGGCAAAGTCGACATTACGCTTCCAAATTATGCTACAATGAACATTTCTCTGCTACTTTGCAGACACTGTATCGAATTCCAATTGTTTTCAGCCCCGGCGAGTAGAAAGCGGAAGATAAGTAAGTTAATTGCAAGTAATTGAACGTCCGTAACAAATACAGCGTTCCTGTGACATTACGTCATGTGTTTGATGACGTAGTTGCGTGCAACAACCACTGCTATGAATGCAGTGCTGCGGTCAAATGCTGTATTCACAGATGGTTGGAGGTCAAACAGTGTTAAGATAACAAAAGGGGTTCCACAGGGTTCCACCCTCGGCCCCCTCTTGTTCTCTCTTTATGTCAATGACTTGGGCACTGACCTGGATCATTCCAGGGTAAATATTTTTGCAAATGACACGATACTGATTACTGCTGGCCGCTCTCCGGATGACGTGATTGCTAAGCTCCAGGGTGATTTCAACAAACTACAACGTCAGCTAGTTTCTCTTAAACTAGTCCTGAATACCTCCAAAACCAAGGTGCTATGCTTCTCACCGGGACTAAAGCAGGAAGTTATTTTTCTCCAATTACATTCCTTGAATAATTATCAAATAGAGCAAGTCAAGATCTATAAGTATCTTGGGGTCATTCTGGATTCAAAACTGAATTTTGAAGATCACATTGATTATATTGGTAAAAAGACAAAAATAAAAATAGGTTTTCTGTATCAACACAAGCACTGCTTCCCCCCAATGTTCCGTTGGAATTGATAAAAGCTACCATACTGCCTCTACTTGACTACTGTGACATCGTGTATAAATTAGCCCCAAGTACTGTACTGAAGAAGCTTGATTCCATCTATCACTCGGCCTTAAGATTTGCATTGAACTGCCCATATAGGACTCACCACTGTGATCTCTACATTGGGTCAAACTTAACATCTCTTAATGTTCGACGGCTTGTGCACCAGATCTTATTTATTCACGATGTACTTACAAAAAAATCCGCAGACTACCTACTGGATCTCCTCTGTTTCAAAGAACAATTTGGCCTCAGGTCTTCGCTCATTTACCAGCTTCACATTCCTTATTGCCGTACAAAAACCGGAGGAAGGGCCTTTGCTATTGATGCCCCCAGGGTCTGGAATGCTATTGCCAATAAACTGCAACTTGAATCACTACCTATGAGATCTTCACTCAAAACTGCTCTCGAGGAGTTGTACAGCCCTCGCTGCCACTGCTATTCAGTGGCCTAAAATATGGCTCTCGGGTTTGGTGTTATAATTTATGTATGTAGTTTATTGTTAAAAATTCGGTCACAGTCCCTATGATCACTGTTACATTGTATTTATGGCTTTTATTTTGGTGATTTCGAAAACTTTTTTTGGTTTGGCCATGTTTTTGTTTATTGTAGTACGGAGTTAGACAGATGTCCTTAATCTTAGTTGTCTTGTGGTTGTTGTTGTTGTTTGACTTGCATCCCACTGGGATTTTTTGCACACAGCGTTGGTGTACGGTGCTATTTCAGGAATATTTTGATGTTTTTTTTCCTGGATTTTCTGTTTGCACAGTCACATAATCACTTTAAGATGTTTTTCTTGTTCATGTTTTTGTATTTTGTTTGTTGCGGTTGCACCCGATTCAAGAGCCGAATGGCTCACAGGGCTATACCAAATAAATTGAACTATGAACTATGGAACTTCCTTTTGCGCAACATTCACTGCCACTAATACAGTGCTACAGTGAAATGCAGTGAAGCGTTTGATGACATTTTTTATTTTCACTATTCCCTGCCATTACGTTTAGACAAGACGAAATACATTCTCATCAATTTATTTGTAACTCTAATGCTTCTTTGGTCTTCGTTATTTGCTGAGTTACTGCAGGCGTTATCAGCACTCTGCTTTCTTCACTCTTCGCTATCAAGCGTCCATCGGTGAAGATAAATGAGTCATCTTCTTTGGTTCTTTCGGTAAAGTCACGTAGAATGAGAATAAAATAATAAAATAAAACAATAAAATTCTCACGACGTTTCGGCCACAACACATGCGGCCTTCATCAGGTGAAGGGACGAGACTGTCTGGAGGACAGCGCTTTGTCAAGGGGTGCCTCTGTGGATGTGTATGCTTTGACTTTAACATAGCCATTTCTGTGACCAGTCACAAGCTAATTACTCAGCTATTTCAATGCTAAATTCTATGCTAATTCCTTTGTCAAGGCGCTCTGTTTCTTCTCACACAGCTTAAAGGTCGCGGTCTGAGCTTGGCTGTGTTCGCTCCAGCGCTGTCCTCCAAACAGTCTCGTCCCTTCACCTGATGGAGGCCGCTTGTGTTGTGGCCGAAACGTCGTGAGAATTTTGTGTTATTTTATTTTATCAATTTATTATTTTCTTCTCATTCTACGTGACTTTACCGAAAGAACCAAGGAAGATTAATCCTTGCAGTCACGAAAGCTTTAAATCGAAATAAATGTGTCAGTTAACAGCTTCAGGTGATTTGAAAACAGTGCTAAAGTGAAGCTACGGGGTTTTTTTTTCTTTTTCAAATTATACAGCTACAGAGATTGTTGTTGTTCGCCTTTGCAACCGAGGCGAAATCGTCTTCCTCCCTAGAATCGACTAAGCTCCAAGTGATGTCGCTCTTTCGAACTGAAACGACAACAAATTCCGATAATTCCTGCGTATGCGATGACGATCAACAATTCACAGGGTCAGACTTTTGAAAATGGGGGTATTTACCTAAAAAAACAAACGTATTTTCCCATGGCCAGTTGCACGTGGCCCTGTCTAGAGCTAAACATCCTCAGCGGATCAAAGCGTCCATCAAGGATAGCCAACTGCAGGGAAACCTTCTGAACAGTGATAAGAGATTCACACAAAATATCGTATACCGAGAAATCTTCCAAAGGCCTCAATTTCATTTAATAAGTTAAGAAAATTTTATTTACGTGCTACATTTCCTAGTAAAATTAACAATCACGCAATAAAACGTTAATTTGACATCTTTAATATTACAGCTTCCGTCCTAGGACGGGCTAACAAGCTAGTTTATTATTGATTGGCCCTGTCGGAGGGTAGACGACACATTTGTAGAGGCATTAATCGGCACTCCCCATCCTGTTAGCGAGTAGCTCCCCCTTCTCGTCAACAGGGGGCGGAAGCGCCATCACGCCACTGTCAACGACCATGGCCCAGGGGGCCAACGACAATCCCTGGGAAGCGGATGCTGGGACACAATCCCCGGACCCCGGGAGGGGGGGCGGGGGGACCGGGGGATGACGTCACCTTCCAGAAAGTTCTGCAAGGGGGGCGTGGCTAGGGCGGAGCAAGCCACGAAGCAGTATATAAGCCGTACCTCTCAAGGGTCCGGCTCAGTCACCTCCGAGCCGAAGACTGAAAACCTGGGCTGAAGCTGGACCCCAAGCGAGGCCATTGGTCAGGACCCGAAAGACCCGGGCACGGTCGGGTCAGCATAGCCTCCCCTAGGGCCCCCAGCCGGAGGAAGGGGAATTAACGGGGTTCCCAGTGTTAGGGTCCGTGTAGTCCAGAGGCCATACCTCCCCAGGTATCGGGTGAAGGGGCCGCTACCCCTTTTGCGTTAGGGACCTTGTAAAATAGAGTGTTAATAAATAGCGTGTTGCCTCGCAAGAAGTTCTCCGATTATTTACCCACGACACATTTTTACACAACCTAACCCAAAAGAAGCCATTTAGAAACCACCCATTCGAAACACAACGCGTTATTCTGTATTATAAACAGATGAATAGTGCTCACCGCCGGGGGCTAAAATAAAACAGCGAATTCCGGCGACTTATTCGCGGCTGGAATCTGAATTTTGCCCTCATATCCAGCATAAAGCGTTGCTTTATCAATTGTGAACGACAGTTAACTCTCGATTATCCGCGCAAATGACGGGGAGGATGGCCTCGGATAATAAAAAAAAGATTGCGGATAATCCAAAGATATCCATTTTCCGCAGATCTCTATGCAAAAATATAGGCATAAGTTATGTTTAACTTAAGAACATTGAGCTTCCTAAATCTAAACTCACAAAATAAATGATCGGATAAAAAACTCCAAATGAAGCACAACTAACCATTTCGATTGTTGCTCATTTGATTTATAATTAATACTAACGATCGACCCTGATCGATGCACTTGCTTAGTAATAACACTTTCCTGCTCCCACGCAGGAGACTGGTGAGACTAGGCACTAAAGAAGGCTCTCTCTGGTGTAGGCCAATCAGTTTCAAAGACAATGCAAATATTACTGTGTAGAAACCTCCTGGTTACACCAGCCCACAGGGGATTATTGTGCCCGTCCGTCCATCGTGCATCCAAAAATGGTAGGGGTGGGGCTGGGTGGAGAGGGGAGGGTGGGGAGGGGCTGGGTGGGGAGGGGAGGGTGGGGAGGGGCTGGGTGGGGAGGGTGGGGCTGGGTGAGGAGGGTGGGGCTGGGTGGGCGGTGGGAGGGGTGGGGCTGGTCACCCCGTGGTGCCCTTATAAAACTCAACGTTTAACCTACTCACGCCGGCTTGTGCCCGCCCTCACAGTCGGGCATATTGGCGGAATACACCACGTGGTGCCGCCGTTGACCCTGGCCATTGACCGAGCAACCCAACGTTCCTACCAGCTCCCTCCGCAGGAATGTGTTATCAGAGTATGTTTGTTGTTAATGGAGATTTGATTCCTTGCAAAATGCTTCTATTTGGTGTTTGAACATCTTAACACCAACTGTTTTATTGCCAGAAAGTTTAAAACCTATTCTTATTTTTTCATAATTTGAAAATGGCAAAAAAGGTCCCACATTTGAACATTACATAATGCCGTGTCGGTTTGACTTCTCCACTATTGACTGACTTCGGGACAGAAATATCCACGTTTCTATGACAGCGACAAATGTGAAGTTTGTGTGGTAGGTGTGTGTGTGGTAGGTATGTGTGTGTGTGGTAGGTTTGTGTGTGGTAGGTATGTGTGGTAGGTGTGTGTGGTAGGTGTGTGTGGTAGGTGTGTGTGTGGTAGGTGTGTGTGGTAGGTATGTGTGTGGTAGGTGTGTGTGGTAGGTGTGTGTGGTAGGTTTGTGTGGTAGGTGTGTGTGTGGTAGGTGTGTGTGGTAGGTATGTGTGTGGTAGGTGTGTGTGGTAGGTGTGTGTGTGTGGTAAGTGTGTGTGTGGTAGGTGTGTGTGGTAGGTGTGTGTGTGGTAGGTGTGTGGTAGGTGTGTGTGTGGTCGGTGTGTGTGGTGGGTGTGTGTGTGGTCAGTGTGTGTGATAAGTGTGTGTGTGGTAGGTGTGTGTGTGGTAGGTGTATGTGTGGTCGGTGGGTGTGGTAGGTGTGTGTGTGGTGGGTGTGTATGGTAGGTATGTGTGTGGTAGGTTTGTGTGTGTGTGGTAGGTGTGTGTGTGGTAGGTGTGTGTGGTAGGTGTGTGTGTGGTAGGTATGTGTGTGGTAGGTGTGTGTGTGGTAGGTGTGTGTGGTAGGTGTGTGTGGTAGGTGTGTGTGTGTAGTCGGTGTGTGTGGTAGGTGTGTGTGTGGTGGGTGTGTATGGTAGGTATGTGTGTGGTAGGTAGGTGTGTGTGTGGTAGGTAGGTGTGTGTGGTAGGTGTGTGTGGTAGGTGTGTGTGGTAGGTGTGTGTGTGGTAGGTGTGTGTGGTAGGTGTGTGTGTTGTAGGGGTGTGTGGTAGGTGTGTGTGTGGTAGGTGTGTGTGTGGTAGGTGTGTGTGTGTGGTAGGTATGTGTGTGGTAGGTGTGTGGTAGGTGTGTGTGGTAGGTGTGTGTGTGGTCAGTGTGTGTGGTATGTGTGTGGTAGGTATGTGTGTGGTAGGTGTGTGTGGTAGGTGTGTGTGGTAGGTGTGTGTGTGGTAGGTGTGTGTGTGGTAGGGGTGTGTGTGGTAGGTGTGTGTGGTAGGTGTGTGTGTGGTAGGTGTGTGTGGTAGGTGTGTGTGTGGTAGGTGTGTGTGGTAGGTGTGTGTGGTAGGTGTGTGTGGTAGGTGTGTGTGTGGTAGGTGTGTGTGGTAGGTGTGTGTGTGGTCAGTGTGTGTGGTAGGTGTGTGTGGTAGGTGTGTGTGGTAGGTGTGTGTGTGGTAGGTGTGTGTGTGGTAGGGGTGTGTGTGGTAGGTGTGTGTGGTAGGTGTGTGTGGTAGGTGTGTGTGTGGTAGGTGTGTGTGGTAGGTGTGTGTGTGGTAGGTGTGTGTGGTAGGTGTGTGTGTGGTAGGTGTGTGTGTGGTAGGTGTGTGTGGTAGGTGTGTGTGTGGTAGGTGTGTGTGGTAGGTGTGTGTGTGGTAGGTGTGTGTGGTAGGTGTGTGTGGTAGGTGTGTGTGGTCAGTGTGTGTGGTAGGTGTGTGTGGTAGGTGTGTGTGTGTGGTAGGTGTGTGTGGTAGGTGTGTGTGGTAGGTTGTGTGTGTGTGGTAGGTGTGTGTGTGTGTGGTAGCTGTGTGTGGTAGGTGTGTATGGTAGGTGTGTGTGTGTGTGTGGTAGGTGTGTGTGGTAGGTGTGTGTGGTAGGTGTGTGTATGTGTGTGGTAGGTATGTGTGTGTGTGGTAGGTGTGTGTGTGGTAGGTGTGTGTGGTAGGTGTGTGTGGTAGCTGTGTGTGGTAGCTGTGTGTGGTAGGTGTGTGTGTGGTCAGTGTGTGTGGTAGGTGTGTGTGTGGTCAGTGTGTGTGGTAGGTGTGTGTGATAGGTGTTTGTGGTAGGTGTGTGTGGTAGGTGTGTGTGGTAGGTGTGTGTGGTAGGTGTGTGTTTGCGGTGTGTGTTAGATGCGATGTCAGCAGGTGGGAGGAAGTAATACAAGTTGTTGTGTGTGTCTGAGATACTCCCTGCAGAGTTGGCCCACTTCACTCTCCGCACATCCCTGGCGCCTCCATCTCCTGGTGCCCACTTGGGAGGCAAGGGATGGGGAGGGGAGGGGGGTAAACAAGGGAAGAGCTCTTATTAATGAACAGCGTCTGCTAACATTCACACACCGCACCACTCACACCGAAACGATTGACGGCTCAATTCCAGCCTCAGTTTGTTGAGGCTTTTCTTGAGTTCTGGTTCTGAGGCTGTTGCTGCGTCCCATATCACGCTCAGTGCCTTCGTTGTACTGAAGACCGGGTTAGCTTCTGCGTTCTGGGCTCCAGGTCGTGATCTGGATTACGATCTGGGGTCTGGTTCATTTTGAGTTCTGCTGTCACTTGTACTGTCGGAAAAAATTTTCTCGGTTGCAAGGGTAAAGTTACAACCAGGTTCTGGGCGGTGGTCTGTCAGGGTCTGGATTGAGGTTCTGAGTTCCAATTTTTTGCATCTTTTTTTGCTTGAATCTTTTTAATTGTATTCATTCTGGTATTTGGCTTGCATCTGGAATTCAAGGCCCGTATTGGGATTGGCCGCAGATTTCAGCGCCCGGCATATTTCAGGGTCCCGCGCCGAGGGTTCACGCTCCCAAGTTCCGAGCTCCAGGTTTTCTGACTCCGGTGCGGGATGGGGGGTTTCGAGGATTCTGAGGGGGGCGGCTGCTGCTCTGGATTTCTCGACTACGAGACGCCGAAGAGTGTGGTGGTGAAGAGCAGAGGCCTCGGCGTCGCCTATCGCATCGGACAGACGCTCATCCTGGCCTATTTCATAGGGTGAGTGTACCAACACTGCCACCACAAACAACGCGCGTAATGCACGCATGGGTGCTGAACTTCTTTCGCACCATACGTAGCCCACCGTGATAATCGGAGGTGTACCACACAACAGCAAACTCACACAATGCTTAACGCTCAACAGGGGGTATGGGCAAGAGCAGTTTCACTGTATTTAAAAGATCTTCAGAGATTTGAGCATTATGAGTGCGCGGGTAAAGAATGCTTTGGCTGGATCGTGTAGCCCGCATGCCCAGCCATCGCAATTCCCAAGCAGCTGCTGTTTGGCTCGATGCAATGGCTAAATTAACACGCCACACATACTTACTCGACAGGCGATGAGCGATGTGGCACAGGAGGACCTGAGTGAGTTTTGCCAATGAGTGGTGCTAGTGGTGTCAAAATATTTCCCTCTGTACAATTGCCTCATGGAAGGCTCCACACTGGGCAGCTGGCCACAGTCATCGCATTTAACAGCAGACGGTGGGTGACACAATATTGAGCTGAATGCCAGGCCAGATGAAACATGAGGTGGCACATTGTGCAGGTGGGGTGGTTTATATGCCAGCCACTTCGGTCTGGAAGCTCATAACTTATATTTCAGTTTTCAGTTTTCAGGTTTTTTTTTCAGTTTCATTTGTTTTGGTTTCGCCCTGTGAGCCATTCGGCTCTTGAATCGGATGCAACCGCAAAAAACTAAAAACTAAAAACATGAACAAGAAAAACATATTAAAGTGACTGTGTGTGACTGCGCAAACAGAAAAATTTAGGAAAAAACAGCAAAAATCTTCCAGAAAAAAGCACCGTACACCAACGCTGTGTGCAAAAATCCCAGTGGGATGCAAGTCAAACAACAACAACAACAACCACAATAAAACTTAGATTAAAGCCATCAGATTAACTCCGAACTACAACAAACAAACATGGCCAAACCAAAAAAAGTTTTCAAAATCACCAAAAATAAAGCCATAAAAGCAATGTAACAGTGATCATAGGGGACTTTGACCGAAATTTCACAATAAATGACATAAACAACACGTACCACCAAACCCTGCAGCCATAGATGGCTGCATGAGTCACTCCACAACAGCAGGAGCATCGGTCGGAGTATCAAAACATTCCAATGCACCTTTAAGATCAGCACACTAAATAAAAACGCAAGATAACACTTTACAGCGGTCAACCGGAGCGTAACATTTGCTCTTAGGCCACTGAATAGCAGTGGCAGCTATGGGTTTGTTCTGTGGCCTCCTGCCACCCGAGAAATCCGTTATTGTCTCCATGTAGCCTCAAAATGTACCGAGCCTGGCACAACACTTTGTGTGAATAGAGGCTGCTGCTGCTGTTGTTGTATTGTGTATCCTTAATGTAGTAGGGAGTTGTGCCAGAGTGGTTAGCGCACTAGTTTCATTCCTAGTCCAGCTAACATCAGCGGCAAATGGTTTCTGACCCAATCATGTTCCCCCTCCCTATAAGTCAATTCAATTTTAAATTAGCGCCTGCTGTGGTGTATTCACTTGAGCACTTGGGAGACTAAAGCGGCTGAGCGTGGTGCTGGTCCCACCACGATCTCGTGTGCTGGGGCAGCCTTTACTTGTAACGAGCTGACAGCACTTGATTCCAATCTATAACGTGCTGTACAGCATGTTGTAGTTGTGTTTTCCTTTCTTCCTTGGCAGCTTACTAATTAAGTAGCGTTAAGGTGATGACACTCACGATAGTCCTAGATTTGAAGCTTTCGTGACTGCAAGGATCCATACTCTTTGGTTCTATTCGGTAAAGTCACGTAGGTAAAAAAATTAAACAACAAAAAATCACGACGTTTCGGCCACAACACAAGTGGCCTTCATCAGGTGAAGGGACCGGACTGTCCACTCCAACGCTGTCCTCTGGACAGTCCGGTCCCTTCACCTGATGAAGGCCACTTGTGTTGTGGCTGAAACGTCGTGATTTTTTGTTGTTTTATTTTTTACCTAGGTGACTTTACCGAATAGAACCAAAAAACTCATGATAGTCTCGTTATAAGTAAATAATGGTCAGTGAGTAGTTATTCAAATTTACGTTTTTATTAAACAACTTTGGGAACAACACCATTCTGCCTTTCATTAAACATCTCTCTCTCTCTACAGTCGTCTGTCTAAGCATGAACTTCTAAACGCCAGCCCCTGTTAATGTCACGCACACGTTTTCTACAAAAGTGTATCAGTGTACGCTGTATGCAATTACGTGTTGTGTGTGTGTAGCCACGTGTTTACACGTAGGAATGTGTTTCTGTGTGTATTCTGCTTTGTGGATGTTTGTGTGTCGGTACCTAAAATGACAAGAACGACCAAGCGACTGGCTGAGGTGAAGGAAGGGGGTGGGGGGGCTCTACTGAGGAAAGAGGGACTGAGGGTGAAAGGAGGAGGCCCACTCCCACCGTGTACCACATCCCACGTCCGACAATGACGAGGTTTACCACGGCCTTCGCTCGGTGATTGGGAAAACAGTGCGGCGCTGCAGCGATGGGTGGTGGTCACGGTTTGCTGAGGAGATGGAAACTGCCTCCGCAGTAGGACGCGACCACAAATCCCTCTGATATAACGGAGGCTCGTGAAAGATGCCACCGCATGTATGTTGAACTTCGTTCAGGCCACCGTGCGTAGCCCACCGTGCTAATCGGACGTGCAGGGGAAGGACGACAAACTCAACACAAAAAATCATTTCTGACAAAAAAAAGTTTTCAACCTCGAATTTCAAAGTTGCGTACCTCGAGCGGCATCACTAATATCGGAAGGCGAGAGCGTTCCAGACGGCCGCAGAAGCGCATCTGAAAGCGCCGCGCGATGCGGTTTGCCAAAAGCCGCCGCCGCGACGATGGCACGGAGTTTGCGTGATGGTGGTTTATGCTCATTGACGAGATCAGCGAGGTGCTGCGTTTGATTTCGTGGCTCGGACTTTGTGTGCGATTCACGTGGCCCCGTCGTTTATTCGTTCGGTGTCCAGTTTGGCGAGCACTGGACGGGAAAAGTCGGGGACCCGTCACGCGTGGTCACTTTAAGATGCTTTTTCTTGTTCATGTGTTTTTGCCGAATGGCTCACGGTGCTCGATACCAAAATAAATGAAACTGAAACGGCCCGTGGCAAAGTATTATTGTTGTTGTACACGCTGCAGCTTGGCAAACGTTTCTGCTTGTTGCCCGGACGTCCCCTCCGTAAGAGTAGCGAGCTGCAACGATCGAACAGCACAACGCTGCGTTACCGCTTCTGCAGGTACGTGTTCGTGTACCAGAAGGCCTACCAGGCGACTGACACTGTGAGCGAGGTCTCCATCATCACGAAGGTGAAGGGGGTGGCGGCGGTCGGCTCCGTGGGCACGGAGGCGCGCCGCGTGTGGGATGTGGCCGAGTGCGTTTCTCCCGCTCAGGTAATCCACACACTTTCCCCGGGTAACCTCATGCACACCATTGGGTAAGGGGGTCGTCCATAAATGACGTCACGCACCTGGGGGGGGGGGGGGCGTGGGGGTCAGACATTTGTGACGATGTGTGACGAGGGGGGGGGGGGTTGAGAAATGTGACGTCACATCAAATTGCGCAACATTAAATAAATATAGACAACACGTTCTACTTAATTAAATAGATTTTTTATATAAATGTTTTCTCCTACAACATCAGAGTGCAGCGCCACATTAAATACGCGCTACAATGACAATAGTTTAAAACGATTTGAAGCATGTTTTATTTTACAGATGGAAATTTGGTTTTGGGGGGAGGGGGGGGGAGAGCTTTGTGACGTCATATTTGAGGGGGGCTCTGACTTTTTGTGACGCCGTGTGACGAGGGAGGGGGGGGTAAAACATCGTCATTTATGGACGGCCCCTAACCTCACACCCCCTGGATAACTCCACACCCCGTAGATAATCTCACACTCCCTGGGTAACCTCACACTATGGGTAACCTCACACTCCCTGGGTAATCTCACACTCTCAGGGTAACCTCACGTCCCTCTGGGTAACCTCACACTCTCAGGGTAACCTCACGTCCCTCTGGGTAACCTCACACTCCCTGGGTAACCTCACACTCTCAGGGTAACCTCACACTCCCTGGGTAACCTCACACTCTCAGGGTAACCTCACACTCTCAGGGTAACCTTAAGTCCCGCTGGGTAATCTCGCACACATAGGATGTCTGGACTCAATCAGGGTAACATTACTCTCTTAGGCTAATCCCATCTGGTATATCTCCACTTGCCAGAGGCCACTGTACCCCTCAGTGAACTGGGATGAACCCGCTCACCTGGGGTAAACCCCCACCCAGGTGAGGTAATCTCGGTGAGGAAATCCAGGATTACCCTTCAGGTGTAATCCAGGAAGGCGATGTTTACACACCGTGCCGGATGCTCGTTTGAGGGCGAGTCGACCTAGGGGAGGCCCAAGACCGGTTCAGATAATTGTCACCGGTGTTGGCCGTGAGCGGGAATCGAACTCGGGTCGCCGGGTTCATAGCGCAGTGCACTAACCGCTACACCACCGCTCCCCACACACACACACGTGCAACAACAACCGCCTTGCTCCGCTAAGTGTCAGTAACGTTACCACGGCGCTTGTACCAGGCTAGGTGCACTTTAAGGCCACATGAAGTGTCGAACGCCCACTCGCAGGAGGTCCCGGGACAGACCCAGGTTCCATGGGTTGACTGACTGAGATGACTGGCCGAAGCCCCATCTGCGCATTGGCGCTCTGCAATCCTCTCCTCAGTGTGCCTGGCAAGGCGATGTTGAATAATCCTTCCCAAGACTTGTCCTGGCACACTTGAGGATGGAGATGCCTCTGTAGTTGTTCGTCTGTGCGGTCCCCCTTCTTCAATCGGGAACCCATCCAGACTGTTATAACTGTTGTTTATTATTATTATTATAATACACATCCACACGCTGCCTTTGCGTCCTGCTCTCCCACTCTCTCCGCCGCTCCCACCCCAGGGCTCCAGCAGCTTTGCCATCATCACAAACGTGCACGTGACCCCCGAACAGACCCCGGGCAACTGTCCTGAGGTGAGCACTGTGAGGCGTTTACGGTGGGTTCAAAATGGTATGGTTGGGCCACAGAGCCACTACCTTTGTCTCAGCTTCTGGGTTTGAGGCATACGTGCAATGCTATGCAGTGCTTCACGAGTTTGCTTTACTTATACACAGTCTTGCTATTCGCATTGAACAGGGGATCCTATCGTGAACCGAGCAGTATTCTGACACCACAGCGACTTTGATCCTGACCCTGGCGCCTGCTGTATATTTCGAGTTTGCGTGTCTCTCTCTCTCTGATCATAATCACGGTGGCTAGGAGATGTTAACTACCTCGCCTGGTATGCAGGAGGTCATGAATTCGATCCCGACCCTGACGCCTGCTGCTGCTGTATGTTTGGAGTTTGCACGTCTCTCTTTTTCCCCGTCTTCAGGTGGCTTTTTCTCCCGTGTCCTCCGGTTTTTCCCCTCCATATTTAGAATGAACGTGCGTACTCCTTGGTTCTATTCGGTAAAGTCACGTAGGTAAAAAAAAAAATCACGACGTTTCGGCCACAACACAAGTGGCCTTCATCAGGTGAAGGGACCGTGCTGTCATAAGGTACTTTACCGAATAGAACCAAAGAGTATGGATCCTTGCAGTCACGAAAGCTTCAAATCTAGAATTAATCAACTTGCGGTTCGAGCATTTGGTTGCTAATGAATGTCCACGTGATGAGCCACTTTCGTTGAGCTATCATTTGTGGCCAGGTCGCTTCTGAAAAAGAGCTACATTGGCCAGCGGGCCGTCCCTGGTAAAATGTAAAACATTTTGTTAAAATAGTGAATCGTTTCACGAGCTTTACTCAGCTAATGAAACCCACAATCAATACATTGGTTGAGAGTTTTATTGATTAAATAAATGCTGATGGACAACATTAAGGCCAGACAGCCAGTTTGCCACGCCCCCCCCAGCCCCTCCCTGTGGCTCCGCCCCTGATTGTATAATCAACATACATAATGTGCGCATGACTTGTGTACAAGTCGCACTACATTTTGGATCATTCGTAACTCACCGCACATGTGATTTGCATGTATGTATGAATGTTTAACTTATTTTGCACCGTACGTAGCCAATCGTGATAATCGGAGGCGAGAGGGGAAGGACAACACACGAAACAAAAAAGGCAGTTCCATAGAAAATACATTCTCCTGCGGAGGGAGCTGGTAGGAACGTTGGGTTGCTCGGTCAATGGCCAGGGTCAACGGCGGCACGTGGTGCATTCAGCACAATATGCCCGACTGTGAGGGCGGGCACAAGCCGGCGTGAGTAGGTGAAACGTTGAGTTTTATAAGGGCACCACGGGGTGACCAGCCCCTCCCCATCCAGCCCCACCCCTCCCACCCCCCACCCAGCCCCACCCTCCCCTCCCAGCCCCACCCAGCCCCTCCCCACCCAGCCCCTCCCCACCCTCCCCTCCCCATCCAGCCCCTCCCCACCCTCCCCATCCAGCCCCTCCCCACCCTCCCCACCTAGCCCCACCCTCCCATCCCCACCCAGCCCCTCCCCACCCTCCCCACCCAGCCCCTCCCCATCCTCCCCTCTCCACCCAGCCCTACCCCTCTCATTTTTGGATGCACGACGGACGGACGGACACAATAATCCCCTGTGGGCTGGTGTAGTAACCAGGAGGTTCCTACCAGTATTAGTTTTCAACAAGATTTAACAGTGCATAGCTCCAGTGGCTTCCTAATATCGGAAGGAAGAGCGTTCCAGGTGGCCACGGAAGCGCATCTCAAAGCATGCGACGCAGTCACCGTCGTTTTTCGATGGCTAGCCAAAAGCCGCTGCGAGGATCAGTGGTTTCCTAACATTTGATGCGTGTGTAGCGATCACGAGGGAGCCGGTGACCATTGTTGGGCAGGTTTATTATCAACAGTTCCATCGGATCGCCCTCTCTCTCTCTCCAACAGCAATGGGACTGATCGACACGTTTAACCAACAGCAGGCACTATTTTTCGTCAGCACACCAACGATCAGTGCCCGACTCTTCCCTTTATATCGAGTAGGGTAAGAGCACCTACTCAGGGAATAATAGGCCGCCAATGTCCTGGTGCTGACAAACGTGATGCCATCAGCCATACTCAGTTGGAGGTGATTGGTGTCCTCTACAGCAGGTATTTCTCAAACTTGTTTGGCCCGCGGACCACCGAGCTGATATAAACATTTCCGCGGAACACCCAGCCCCCCATCCCTGGTGACATGACGCATTCACATCCCTATCTAAATACCAGTCATAGAAAATGGTATTAACCGGAAGAATAAAACTTTTTTTTTAACCGCAGCTATCAGGTCTTATTTAGAGGTGGGGGGGGGGGCATTTAGATCTTAGCGTTATGGTAGTTTAATGAGGCTAGTTTACCTAACTTCATTTTTAAATTAAATATGAATCAAATATTAACACACGTCCGAAACCAAAGGCATAAACATTGTCATTCTCATACTCTTTTGTTCTATTCGGTAAAGTCACGTAGGTAAAAAATAAAACAGCAAAAATCACGACGTTTTGGCCACAACACAAGGGGCCTTCATCAGGTGAAGGGATCAGGCTGTCTCGAGGACAGCGCTGGAGTGGAACAAGGTGCCTTGACACACAGCTTAAAGGTCGCGGTCTGAGCGTGGCTATGTTCCACTCCAGCGCTGTCCTCGAGACAGCCTGATCCCTTCAGCTGATGAAGGCCGCTTGTGTTGTGGCCGAAACGTCGTGATTTTTGCTGTTTTATTTTTTACCTACGTGACTTTACCGAATAGAACCAAAGAGTATGGATCCTTGCAGTCACGAAAGCTTTAAATCTAGAATTGTCATTCTCTCCGGATCAACCTACATTTGCGTGACAGCCCTGCGGACCAACTGGAGGGCGGTCCCCGTGTCACTGGGTGGTCCGGGGTGGTCCGGGGACCACACACTGCGCTCGAGCCACGTGTGGAGCACCTGGACAAAAAAAGGCCTCTTGCACCCCCAAGCAGGCCTCTTGCCCCCCAAAGTAGGCCTCTTGCCCCCCAAAGTAGGCCTCTTGCCCCCCAAAGTAGGCCTCTTGCCCCCCAAAGTTGGCCTTCCCCCCCCCCCCAACCTACCACATTTTCACTGAGAACGCAACCGGTTCGTTTTTACACTCCAGCTTAACAATTCGTTTGAGCGCAGCCTCAACATACTTTTGGGGCAAGTGCTTTGAGCGGACACCTGTGAAGGGGACGGCACGCAAGGGGGTGGGGGGCCTGCACCACCCTCGTCGGTCTTTGTCTGCCACATGGCATCGTTTACACACCACAGCAGATACTAATTTTAGGCTGAATCGACCTAGGGGAAGCCCAGGACCGGTTCAGATAATATAATCGTCACTGGTGTTGGCCGTATGCGGAAATACAACCTGAGGTCGCCGAGTTTATGGCGCGGCACGCCAACTGCTACATTACCGCTCCCGACACACTACATATATATGCAGGCATTTCTATGAATGCTCCCAATGCCATCAGATCTCATAAGGTAAGCAGAGTTTTGACCTGGGTGGGTGAGCCCCATGAATAAACCAAGTGATGTTTGGCGGGCTGCGGGGCTGTATTGCCAGCAGGAGGTAGTGCAGCAAAAAAAATCCGTTGTACTGTACTATACTTTCATGTCTATGCTGCCCACCTTCACTATCTCGCACTGAGCAGCGTAGTTAAGGATGGTCAGGTGACCTAGCACGACATCCAAGACCCGCATGGCGTGGGAGGGGGGGAATCGAGGCTCCCATCCAGCAGTGGATTGACAATAGTGAGGTGGGAGCGGTGGCACAGTGGTTGGCGCACTGCACTCTGATCCCAGGCACGCCAAGTTCGATTCCAGCTCACGACCAACAGTGGTGAATTTTCGAACCGGTTCCTGGGCCACCCTCCCCCCGAGTAGGACGACTCAGCCTCAAATGAGTACCTGGTGCCGTTGTGTAAACATCGCCACTGGGGAGACAAAGGCATCCGGGCGTGGTGCTGGCCACCCACCCCCTCGTGTGCCGTGCCGGTCTTCATCGAGGTTTTGTCTCAAACCGCAGTTAGAAGTTGTTTGGGAGTTCGATATTCAGTTAATATTTGCACAACCCACAACTGTGTCCCACACCTCCGATTAGCGCGGTTGGCTACGTACGGTGCGAAAGAGGTTCAACATACATACACATGTAAACCTGGCCAGTTGTGAACGCTTGCACAGCAACCCTCACTCTTGCTGCGGAAGGTTGTGCACAGAACTCACATTCATTCAGCTTCACACGTGTAGAGATGATGATGATGCGGTTGCGAATGTCAGCTGACCACAATGTTGCAAACGGTGCGCACTTGCCCCAACAGGCGTGCATGCCCACACGCATTGCACACGCGTGCTGTGTACATGACTTTGCCTATGTTGCAATGCAGGTATAAGTAGAATGCAGGCTAGGAAAGGCATCATCACAAGACGTGGGGGGGGGAGGGGGGGGTGTTCTCACGCGGTGGGGAGGCTAGGGAGTGGCTCAAGTGGAGGGTGTTCTGTAAAAATCAGGGATTGAATCCATGGGTATAGCCTCTTAAACGTAAACGCTGGCGCGCTTGCTCGCTATTATACAATTACGCAATGTTTACGTAACAACTCCTGAGTGGCCATTCGCCACTAAGTGGCGGTTACATCACCACAGCACTTGTGCCAGGCGAGGTGTGCCTTGAGGCTATCGCGCGAAATGTGGAAGGCTCGCTTGCTTACAGGAGATCACGGTTCTGAGTCAGGTGTTATGGGGCCACTGGAACCAGTCATTGCCGGTACTAGTCATCAGCAAGTCCACTCAGCTCCACATCCTTCTCTACTGCAGGAGCCCATCTCCTTTCCGGCCCGTGCTGCGCCCAATTAGGCCACCGCTATGCAGCCAAACCGAAGCTACTCTCGATTGTGCCAATTTGCTGTGGTTTTAGCCGCTTGTTGCGAGCATCACTCCACTGCCCTCCGTTGTTGCTGGAGGGCAACTGCCTCCAACTGCGTCCTTTACGAGCCGATAATAGTGTTCAGTGCATGTCTCATCTCCATATATGTAAAAGGAAAAGTTGGGAATGTGTGTGTCTGTTCAAAATGTTTAGCGTACTTCCCGACATGCAACAAACTGGAAATTTGCCATGTGGGTACTTTCCAGACTGTACACCATGCAACAATTATAAAAAAATATATACTTTTTTGGGGGGGGGAGCGGGGGGGAGCTCAATAATGCATTTATTTTTGCACGGCAAGTGAGCTGTGACGTCAAATCTGTTACGTGACTCGCGCATGTGGAAGCGTAACGCATTGTAGTGTAGTGGTTAGCGCGCTGTGTATGTGTCTGTGTGTCTGTGTGTGTGTCTGTGTCTATCTGTGTGTGTGTCTGTGTGTGTCTGTGTGTGTGTGGAAGCGTAACGCATTGTAGTGTAGTGGTTAGCGCGCCGTGCTACGAACCCACCGACCCGAGTTCGATTTCCGCTCACGGCAACCACCGGTGACGATTATTTTAACCGCTCCTGGGCCTCCCCTAGGTCGACTCAGCCTCAAACGAGTAACTGCTGTGGTGTGTCAACATCGCCACTGGGGAGACAAAGGCGGCCGGGCGTGGTGGATCCAAGTCCCGGGCGAAGCCGGGGGTAGTACAGCTCGTATAAAATAAACGCGACTGTCTTCCTGTGTGTGTACCACCACCACGACGCTTCCCATAAACAACTGATGGACGAATGGGAATTGATCATCTTTGACCCCGTGTTTCAAAAATCGATTCCCTTAAATGGTTTCTTGTCAAAAGACTATACGAGCATCAGTGTCGACCAGATGGATGGCTTCAGGAGAATCAAATGAATGGCTGCTTTTCGGAGCCATGCAGATGCTGAGTTCAAACCTGGAAATTATTTACACTGTGAATCTTCTTCTTCTTCCACGCATTTGTCGCACTCACGTGGGGTGGAGGGGGTCCGCTACCTTGCCAACCTTCTCAATGCTGCCCTGTCCTGCACCATCTCTCTTTCCGCTCCTCGGGCCACCGTGTCCGACCGCATCTCATCGCCCCCCCCCCCCCCCCACCTCTTCTTCTGCCTTCCTCTTGATCTCTTTTCTTCCACTTACATCACTTGCATCGTCTGACCCACATCATTTTTCTATTCTAGATTTGAAGTTTTCGTGACTGCAAGGATCCATACTCTTTGGTTCTTTCGGTAAAGTCACGTAGGTACAAATTAAATAATATGAAAAAATGAAAACATACATTTAGTTGTTTTCATTTTTTGTTTTAAGAAAACTAAAAAATGAAAACAACTACATTTATTTGTTTTCGAAATCCCTAATTTCGTTTGTTTTCAAATCCCTCATTTCGATCGTATCATTGGGGTTTATTAGTAATAAATCGGCATTTTGCGACCCCCACTGCCACTGTGTAGCGTATTATTAGTGCCAGGGACTCTACGAGATGATAGGACAATAGTCTGAGTCTATAATTGGCAATAAGTGACGGCAAAGCGGTTATAAGCGACTCACAGAATTGTGCGCAGTTGCGTATACAGAGTCCACGACTTCCCTGAAGGCATTCACCTTCAGCGAGCGCGATGCCGATCACACAACGCGGTTCGAAATCGACCCTCGATCGATGGCTGCGCCATCCGCGCACACGCGTCCAATAAAAAGCAAGGGACAAGTCATTACTTACTAACAACTCCTTACTCACTAACAACTCCTCTATCATTTTGCATTGCTGGAGGGGTTGCCCCCCACCTGAAAATCCTGGTTCCGCCAATGACTGTCGCAAATATCCACCAGCTTAAATTTCGATTTAAAGCTTTCGTGACTGCAAGGATTCATCTTCTTTGGTTCTTTCGGTAAAGTCACGTAGAATGAGAATAAAATAATAAGATAACACAATAATATTCTCACGACGTTTCGGCCACAACACAAGCGGCCTTCATCAGGTGAAGGGACGAGACTGGAGGACAGCGCTGGAGTGCTGTGGCCGAAACGTCGTGAGAATATTATTGTGTTATTTTATTTTATCAATTTATTATTTTATTCTCATTCTACGTGACTTTACCGAAAGAACCAAAGAAGATCCACCAGCTTCATCAGTCGCCTTTCTATGATCCTTTCCCAGAGTTTCATGGTGTGGCTTATCAATGCTATTCCTCTGTAGTTCCCACACTCTTGTACATCACCTTTTCCTTTAAAGATGGGAACCAATGTACTCTCTCTCTCTCCACGCATCCGTCATTTTCCTCTCCACCCAAATTTTCGCAAACAGCCCCATATATCTAGCATTGAAGCTTTCGTGACTGCAGGAATTACTCATTGGCTCTTTCGGTAAAGTCACGTATGTAGAAATAAAATAAAAAATAAAATAAAAATAGATCACGACGTTTCGAACGCAGCCCCATATATATTTCATCAATCTTCTCTTCCCTTAATTTAAACACATCAATTGGAATCCCATCTGGCCTCACTGCCCTTTGTTGTTTCATGCTCGCGAGATCCTCCGTCACCTCTTCTATGGTTACAGTCTCTGCAACTACTTCAATTCGTGGATGTGCCTCAATCATTTCACATCTTGGGTTTTCCACATTCAGCAACGGCCAATGTCCCGATCTTTCTCTCTCTCTCTCTGGCTCTTGCCAAACGGTATACCATCTTTTCGCCTTTTTTCCCGTCAAGCTTCTGATAGAGTTGTGCAAACGCTGCCGTTGTTTATGTACACTGCTACCACTCGCATTGCCTCTCTTCTCACTGCCAGGTATTCATCCAGATGGTCATTCTCTCTCTCTCTCGTGTTCTGCCACTTTTTAAACTTGGCCTTTTTCTCTCTTGTTGCCTTTTGCACTTCATCACTCCACCACCATGCATCCTTCTGTTGCATCTGTCTTCCGTTGCTCACTCCCACTGCTCTACCTGCTGCTTTCAGTATTCCACTCGCCAATTCCCATATTTCATTCACACTCCCCCTACGCCTTATATGCTTTTTAAGTTATCCATAGCTTGCCTGTAGACGTTTTCTTTCTCGTTATTTAGTCGCCACCACTTCACCCTTTGTCTCACCTTCCTCTTCCTAACTCCTTTCACGATACAGTCTGCCACCAGGATTCTATATTGGCCAGTCACACTCTCCACTTTGCAATTCTTCACTCCGTTCAGGTGCTTCCTCTTCACCAGGATGAAATCTATCTGGCTCTTCACGTTTCCACTCCGATTGGTCATCAAATGTCCCTCCTGTTTCTGGAAGTAGGTAATCACCACTGCAAGATCATTTGCCTGGGCCATTTGAAGAATGTCCTCTCCCCTCCCCCATTCCTCCTGCCATATCCACATCCACCATGGTTCCTTTCATATCCGTCCTTACAGTGAGGGAAAAAAGTATTTGATCCCCTGCTGATTTTGTACGTTTGCCCACTGACAAAGAAATGATCAGGCTACAATTTTAATGGTAGGTTTATTTGAACAGTGAGACACAGAATAACAACAAAATCCAGAAAAACGCATGTCAAAAATGTTATGAATTGATTTGCATTTTAATGAGGGAAATAAGTATTTGACCCCTCTGCAAAACATGACTTAGTACTTGGTGGCAAAACCCTTGTTAGCAATCACAGAAGTCAGACGTTTCTTGTAGTTGGCCACCAGGTTTGCACACATCTCAGGAGGGGTTTTGTCCCACTCCTCTTTGCAGATCTTCTCCAAGTCATTAAGGTTTCGAGGCTGACGTTTCGCAACTCGAACCTTCAGCTCCCCCCACAGATTTTCTATGGGATAAAGGTCTGGAGACTGGCTAGGCCACTCCAGGACCTTAATGTGCTTCTTCTTGAGCCACTCCTTTGTTGCCTTGGCCGTGTGTTTTGGGTCATTGTCATGCTGGAATACCCATCCACGACTCATTTTCAATGCCCTGGCTGAAGGAAGGAGGTTCTCACCCAAGATTTGACGGTACATGGCCCCGTCCATCGTCCCTTTGATGCGGTGAAATTGTCATGTCCCCTTAGCAGAAAAACACCCCCAAAGCATAATGTTTCCACCTCCATGTTTGACGGTGGGGATGGTGTTCTTGGGGTCATAGGCAGCATTCCTCCTCCTCCAAACACGGCGAGTTGAGTTGATGCCAAAGAGCTCCATTTTGGTCTCATCTGACCACAACACTTTCACCCAGTTGTCCTCTGAATCATTCAGATGTTCATTGGCAAACTTCAGACGGGCATGTATATTTGCTTTCTTGAGCAGGGGGACCTTGCGGGCGCTGCAGGATTTCAGTCCTTCACAGCGTAGTGTGTTACCAATTGTTTTCTTGGTTACTATGGTCCCAGCTGCCTTGAGATCATTTACAAGATCCTCCCGTGTAGTTCTGTGCTGATTCATCACCGTTCTCATGATCATTACAACTCCAAGAGGTGAGATCTTGCATGGAGCCCCAGGCCGAGGGGGATTGACAGTTCTTTTGTGTGTCTTCCATTTGCGAAGAATCGCACCAACTGTTGTCACCTTCTCACCAAGCTGCTTGGCAATGGTCTTGTAGCCCATTCCAGCCTTGTGTAGGTTTACAATCTTGTCCCTGACATCCTTGGAGAGCTCTTTGGTCTTGGCCATGGTGGAGAGTTTGGTATCTGATTGATTGATTGCTTCTGCAGACAGGTGTCTTTTATACAGGTAACAAGCTGAGATTAGGAGCACTCCCTTTAAGAGTGTGCTCCTAATCTCAGCTCGTTACTTGTATAAAAGACACCTGGGAGCCAGAAATCTTTCTGATTGAGAGGGGGTCAAATACTTATTTCCCTCATTAAAATGCAAATCAATTTATAACATTTTTGACATGCGTTTTTCTGGTTTTTTTTATTTGTTATTCTGTCTCTCACGGTTCAAATAAACCTACCATTAAAATTATAGACTGATCATTTCTTTGTCAGTGGGCAAACGTACAAAATCAGCAGGGGATCAAATACTTTTTTTCCCTCACCATACTTCTTTCCACTCTTCCATTTAAGTCTGTGCCCATCACCACTGCTTCATCCACCGGTAAGCTCTGAAGCTCCTGGTCCAAGCTCTCTCAATATGAATCCTTCTCTTGCCCACTGCAGCTCATCTGCGGGACCTACGCACGCACCACATTTACAAACCCAATGTCCAAACTGACTATCATCAGTCATTCACTCTTCTGACGTCCACCACCTTCGTCTTCATCTCCTCACTCAGCGCAACTCCAATCCCATTTCTCCTTGCTATTGTCCCATGGTGTCGCAATTTGAAAGCGCAGCCAATCGATTTCGCTCTGCTGCCCTTTGTTTTCTGGATGCATGCGATGTCAACTTTCTCCTCCTCAAGCAGTCCACTAATTCCTGACCTTTTTCTTGTAAATTTTTTTCCAATATTCTACGTCGAGGCCGACCGAAATTCGGTTTCGGTTTCGGCCGAAAGTCAATATTTAACTTTCGGTCTGGTTTCGGTTCCGTCCGAAACCAGAAATTCAGTTTCGGTCGGCCTCTAATTCTACGTGGCCAATCTCATCTTCCTCCGCAACAACCTTCTACTCCTTCCATTCCGTTTCTCCATCTTGACATGTTGCTGCAGACAACATACTATCACCGTCCGTGTCTGCACTCGCTGCAGCAGTAGAGTCCATTGGGTCTCGAGATTCTTTGCACCCTCTGCCCACTTAAGGGCTGCGAGGGGTACTGAGGGCCTTTTGTTTGCCAGGACTTTTCATGTAATGGCTTTAGGGTTTTTTTTTACGTCCGGTTACCACCAGACACCAACCCTCTCCACCTTTATCCTGGCTTCGGACGGGCAGAAACAGATTTCTGGCGGAGTTAATGATTTTACCCGTCCAATATTTCTCCCAGAGATTCACGATAATATGGCGCTAAATCAGTCTTGTGGTGTTTGCAGATTATATAACGTGCGTGTGAATCGCACATGTGCGGGAATGCTACGCAGACATCGCGTAATGTCTATCGAACAGCCTGGGCACATGACGTCATATGACTCCTTAAGTAAATTGATCTCCAGACGCTTATTATTGATCAACTCCTGCGTTCATTTATGCTCGACCGCTGCTCTTTCGCAGTCGTTCAATCGCTTCCTTGTCACTCGTTTATAGCAAATACCGCGGTCGCTCATAATATTCACATCTCGATACCTTTGCTAATGGGAATGAAGGACTGGGTTTAGCGAGCCTGATCGTTCCCTTTCATCCGTGCAATGGGTATAAAGAGCGCTCACTCGCTCGTGGAAGGTTGCGAGTTCAACTTCCAGCCAGTGTTTACACATCCCGTCGTCGTATCTTCAGGGTCAATAATATGAGTCCCACCTTGCTGGAAAACAACATTGGTTGTCTCATGGAGGTACTTGTTCCCCACCATAGAAACGTGGAATTGCCACTGCACCTCCAATTAGCACGGTTGGCTAGGTACGGTGTGAAAGAAGTTCAACATACATGTGAACCGTTGAGCCGGTGCTGTGATTGGAGATGAGCAAATTCTCCGGTGCTCATGTGAGCAGGGAGATGTTTCGGACTGTGGCTTCATTAGTTTAACAATCGCAGAGAGAGAAATGCATGGGCAGTCTGTATGTGCGGGTGCATTTTGGGAGCAGTAATCATCAGCACTGTGCTATGAAACCTCGCAACATCACGAATTCGATTCCTGTTCACGGCCAACATCAGTGGACTGGTCCCTGGCCTCACCTATAGCAACTCAGTCTTAAGGGAGTGCTTGGTACTGTGTGTAGAATTCGGCCTCGGCGGGACACGAGGATGGTCAGTGCATGTTTGATTGCGCACCGCCCTCTCGCGCGCGTTGCCGATCTTAATAGATGCAAGCTAACAGTGCTTGCCCCCCATAAAAAAGGCCTGTGAAAGGCTGCACATGAGAGTCTGTGTGAGGAGAGTGTTGGTTTCGTAGCGTGTCGCTCATTGGAAGCAACAATCCTGATCAACTCAAAGGTTGACGTCTGGCGATGATGCGGACCATAACTGACAATCTCTGACTGAGCCCGGTCACTCTCGTGAATGATACTCATCCCTGGTCTCTTGAATTCTTACCTGGCTTCAAGAAAATAAACCTGAAGCCTGAAATCTCCATCTAACCGTGTCTTGGGCCTCCGCCAGTCAGCCTTAAAATGAGCTGGTCTTTAAATGAATGTGTGTACGTATGTATGTATGTTGAACTTCTTTCGCTCTCTAAGTAGCCAACCCTACTAATTGGAGGTGCAGGGGAAGGACAACAAACTAAGCACAAAAAGCAGTTCTCAAGAAATAAATGTTCAATGTAGATCAAGGCCGCAGCCATGGAGTCAACATTGGGGGGGGGGACCAAATCTTCCAGGGGGTCTGGGGGTCCCAATCCAGAAAAATATCTAAATTTGAAAACTCATTTCCTGCCTAAAATATTTTTTTTAAAAATCACTAACACATAGTATGGACTTTTTTTTACAATAATGTCTAATAGTGTATTGTATTACATTGCTCTGTTTTTACATTTTGACCATTTCTTGTTTCATTGTATGTAATGACAGAGATTCGGGATTTATAAAGTACAACCATAACCACAATCATATAAACATACATCTATGCGTTGATTTATATGAAGAAAAGTCCAGATAATATGGCCAAGGTTTAGCAAATTGTTGTTTTTATTTACATAGCGTAGCAATTTTTTATAGCAATATATTTGGGGGTGGGGGGGGGGACATTTTGAGCATATTTGAATATATATTAAGATAATTACGGCCTTGATCTAGATGATTGAAGAGTACATAGCTCCAGTGGCTTCACAATATCGGAAGGAAGAGCATTTCAGACGGCCGCAGAAGCGCATCTGAAAGTGCACAATGCTGTGACCACCGTCTTTGTTCGAGGGCTCGCCAAGAGCCGCTGCTGTGAGGATGACCCAAGTACCCGTGATGGTTCATGCTCCATAACAGGAGCATAAATACACTGTGCGATGCATGCACATCTGCAGTCGGGGGGGGGGTATAAATACGCCTGTGTGTGGAATTGGCCCCAATAACAACCCTTCATATGTGCCGCACGCACCAGCCTTGACGGGAATTAGGGACATTTGCCCGTGTGTTTTGCGATGAGCCGAAGCAATGTGATTTTGCTACTTGTTATCCCCCGACCCCCCCATCACCTCGCCCCCTTCCCACCCCGTCCCTACTGAGAGTAAGAGGGAGGAGAGTATGAGATGGATGATGATGATGATGGGCTGGGATAGTAATTATGGCTCATTAACGGGGAAGCGAGGTCTCCGGAAATCAACGGTGGCGCTTGAGCAGAGGGAGCTGAGAGTAAGTGACGCACACGGCTGGTGAGAGATAAGGACAGACGCAGAAGCGCAGGGAACTGAGGTGTGGGGAGGGGGGGAGTGGGGGTGAGACTCACAGGAGTCGGTGGGTCACGTCATGATGTGAGCCACAATGGTGACGATTATTATTTGCGCACTCGCGCAAACCATGGCAGATGCACAAATGAAAAATGTAAAAGCTCTACATTGCGCGACTGTGGTCATCCAGCACAGACCATATAACACATCACGACTCAATGCCCGACCCACAAATACGAAGAAGACATCACAGCGATACACGACTCCGCTTGACAACGTGAACGTGAAATTGTAGTTGTTGCTCTGCCAGATTACTTCAAGCATACGAATTGAAGAATATTATTACTGGCACTTCGTGGACAGCGAGACAATGCCCGGTTAATTTTGTGAAAACTTCAATGAAGTGTCTATGAGTTAGAAATGCTGTTAAGTAAAACAAATACGAGCGATATATATGATGCACGTCGGCCTTGTATCGTGTTCTGTGAACGTTGGCTGGCTTTGCCTGCTGCTGTGCTCAAATTTTAACCGAGGCAGGCCGCTGTTAACCAGTCCTTTCCCGCTTACATTGTTTATACATACGTGAGAATCTATTTAAAAACTGTAAAAAAAAGATTTTTTTTTAATCTATAAAGCGATTATGCAACCGGTAGACACTGAGCAATGATAATCTGATTACATCACTGAGCATTGGGTAAAAATGTAATGGTCCGGATTTACCAGCATCCGCCCCCCCCCCCTCCTCCGCCTCGGGTAATATCATTACACGTAACGCATATCGCGCCTGCCGACGGCTTACAGCCGCAACGGAGTGAGTTGATATTCATATGCTTGGTTCTTTCGGTAAAGTCACCACGTAGAAGGGAAACAATAAAATAATAAAAATATAAAACAATAAAATTATCACGACGTTTCGATTGCAACACAAGCAATCATCATCAGGTGTGAAAACCACAGCAACAGTTGAGTTCAGGCCCAAGCTCTGTGGCCCATTGGACGGAGGGTGGAGAGGCAATTTGCGTGTGACCTGACGACTGTCTGTGTTACGCACCCACATAATCATAAACAGCAACAACAACGACACCTAGCTCCTACAAATTCTGACCAAGCAACTCTGTCCCCGCTCCAAATCCGCTCTCCCACCCAAACCACCGCTTGTGTGCAGATCTCTCGATTTGAGGTGCTGTGTGCTGTCGCGTTTACGAGCGTCCTTCTTTCTAGATATGAAACGATGTGAAATCACAGCTGTTATTAGAGGGGGCAACAGCGACGTTGTTTTTTTTTCTCTCAAACAACTTTGAATTGAAAGTGAATGGCAGGGTTCATACGAGCGGAGTGGTGTGCTCTCGGCTCGAGACGTGGTATAGATAAGACATACATGGCTATGCAGTATATAGACCAGCCACCCTGCAGTATGTGATATCGACGAAACACACTGGGTATATCTTTTTGGTTCTTTCGGTGAAGTCACCACGTAGAATGAGAATAAAACAATCAAACAAAATAAGACGATAAAATTCTCACGACGTTTCGGCCACAACACAAGTAGCCTTCTTCAGGTGAAGGAACAGAACTGTCGGGACGACAGCGCTTCAGTGAACGCTGCTAAGATTCGCAGCTAGCTTAAGCTAGCTTAAAAGACGCTGCGAATCTGAGCAGCGTTCATTGAAGCATTGTCGTCCCGACAGTTCTGTTCCTTCACCTGAATAAGGCTACTTGTGTTGTGGCCGAAACGTCGTGAGAATTTTATTGTCTTATTTTGATTTATTGTTTTATTCTCATTCCACGTGGTGACTTTAACGAAAGAACCAAGAAGATGAATCCTTGCAGTCACGAAAGCTTTAAATCGAAATTTAAACACTGGGCATATTCAATGCCCCGTTAATTTGTGCATCATTGTAACCATTTATTTGCAGCGCTTCTTTAACACGTTGAATTAAGTGTATCTTTGCCGTGTGGCTAGACCACGGCAAAGATACACTTCACGAATGCCAAAACCAAATCAAATAACACGAGCATTGAAACTGCCCAAGTAATTAAAACGATTAAAAATACCGTACATTGCGGGAGTAACTGATAAACTAGCCAGATCTTCTTTGGTTCTTTCGGTAAAGTCACATAGAATGAGAATAAAATAATACATTGATAAAATAAAATAACACAATAATATTCTCACGACGTTTCGGCCACAACACAAGCGGCCTTCATCAGGTGAAGGGACGAGACTGTCTGGAGGACAGCGCTGGAGTGAAAAAGCCACGCTCAGATCACGACCTTTAAGCTGTGTGAGAAGAAACAAAGCGCCTAAAGGTCGTGATCTGAGCGTGGCTTTTTCACTCCAGCGTTGTCCTCCAGACAGTCTCGTCCCTTCACCTGATGAAGGCCGCTTGTGTTGTGGCCGAAACGTCGTGAGAATATTATTGTGTTATTTTATTTTATCAATTTATTATTTTATTCTCATTCTACGTGACTTTACCGAAAGAACCAAAGAAGATGAATCCTTGCAGTCACGAAAGCTTTAAATCGAAATTTAAACTAGCCAGATGTTTGGAAAAACAAAACATCCGAGTTAGATTTGGCACGGTGCGTAAAATACAGATATTAATATCCAGTACAAAATATGTATTATCAAAGCTATCAACAGAAGGTGTGTACAGGATTAACAGCACGTGGTAAATGTTATGTTGGGCAAACAGGACGAGTGATCAGCACGAGACTAAAAGAACTTCAGAGAAATATTAAATAATCCCAAATACAACTGTCAGCAGTAGCAGAACACATGTGCCAACAAGGACACTCAATTGATTTTGATAATGTTGAAGTTCTGTGCCAAACTAGCTACTGCTGGCCAAGACTAATTAGAAAATCTATCGAAATTGAAAGAAAAAAATGTAAGTGTTGGGATAGCTACCGCCTTAGTGCTGCGTGGAAGCGAATCATCAAATAATGCATTATTTAAATGCATGCCTGTACAGGGCACCATACTTCAATAGGGATTACCGTTCGTACGGCTATTTAATACACACAATGCACAGGAATGGGACGATCAAAGGGCTCGCATAATGTACATGTATAATAATGTATAAATAATGTACGTTTACTCATTAATCCCCTCCCCCACTTTGTGCAAGCGCGCAGAAGCGTGGTCACCACATCTACGCCTCTATGTAAGGAACAAAAGAGGTGGACTTCTCCACAAATCTGGCTGTCGCCTGGTGAAGCTAGTGGTAATTACCGGCGAAACGTCAAACTCAGATTGTAAATGTTGTGGCTTGGCTCTCCAACACACCGGTGTGCTGTACTAGTATACTACACTATACACTACACTACTACACTACACTACTACACACTACACTATACACTACACCATACACTACACTACTATACACAATACACTACACTACCACACACTACACTATACACTACACTACTACACACTACACAATACACTACACTACTACACACTACACTGCTATACACTACACTATACACTACACTCCACCAGCGTGCTGTACTAGTGACGAATTGGCCACGTTCTGTTTACGTGACAAACCTTACCAGTTGGCTGTGTCGGGTGGTGGCGGGTTTTAACGACACATTTATATATTTACGCGACCTAACCGCCAAACAAATTTTATATTATGGATGATATTATTGTGTTGGGTTTCTTGTGTAGTTGGTGTGTATTGTGTGTGTTCACGTGGGTCGTGATGCATTTGTGTTCTTGTAGTTTTCAAACGTGGTCTTCAATGTCTGCGTGGTCATGTCTGTCTGTTTGTGTATGTGAGTGACGTTCATATACAGCGTGGTCCAAAAGTCAGGACACCTGGGTGTATTATGTTTGTTTTAACAAAGGTTGTATAATAATAATTAGAAAGAAACAGGAAGATTTCTCCACAAATCTGGCTGTCGCCTGATGATGCCAGTTGGAATTACTGGCGAACAAACGTCGTGCTCGAATTGTCAATGTTGTGGGTTTACTCTCCAGCACACCGGTGTGCTGTACCAGTAACGAATTAGCACGATTTTTTTTTACGTGACAAACATTACTAATTGGCTGTGTCGGTCGGTGGCGGGTTTAACGACACATTTATATTTACGTGATCTAACCCCCCAAAAAAACCTCTATTATGGATTAAATAATGTATTTTAACACATGTTCAAACTGACTGCCATTAACATGAATTCGCTTTTGAAATTAATGTAGGGCTTTTATTTATTTATTTATTACAGGTGTAATCTCTGAACATTCATCAATTATGTTTGTCTCAATTCATTCAAGGGTTCTTGGTCGAGTTTTGTAAATGATGGATTTGAGGTGACGAAAAATTAAATAACAATGATAATAGATGAAATATTAACTTAAATAACAAACAGTCAAAACATTGAATGCCAGTGTTAACATAAATGAAATAATCCGATGTGTCCTGCTGACTTATGGGCAACACTTTTGCGTGTGTGGGGGTGCTTATTGTGTGGGAGCGGTGGCATAAGCGGTTAGTGCGCTGGGCTGTGAACTTGGGAACTCAAGTTCTATTCCCGCTCACGACCAACACCGGTGACCATTTTCTGAGCCAGTTCTGGGCCTCCGCCAGGTCGAATCAGTATCAAATGAGCACCTGGTGTGGTGTAAACATCACCATTATGGAGACAAATGCGGCCGGTCGTGGTGCTGATGACCACTCACCCCCCTCATGTGCTGTGGAGGCCTTCATAATGTGCCCGCGAATACACTTGCCCCAAAAAGTGAGTTAAGGCTATACTTTAGCTGTCTTCGTAGTATTTAATGAGCGTTTTTCCTGTAGTTTTGTACACGCGTGCGGTTTGTGTTTATGTTGGGATGTGAATGTGGTGGTGAGCAGTCGTGCAGTGGTTAGCGCACTGCACTAAGAGCCCAGCGAATCGAATTCAATTCCCACTCCTGGCCAACATCAGTAAATAATCTGAAGTGGTCCTAGGCCTTCCTTAGGTCGACTTAGTCATAAATGAGTACCTGGTGCGGTGTGTAACCATCAGCATTGCGGAGGCAAAGGCAACTTGGCGTGGTGCTGGCCTCCCACCCCCTCGTGTGCGGTCCCAGCGTTAATTGGTGCTCGCTAAGAGCATTTGCCCCAAAGTCTGTTAAAGGCTCCACAGGGGAGATTTGTATTTGTGTGGTGAGTGTGCTTGCTGGGAATCCATCTAAGTGTGCGTTATTGACGAATGTCCACATCGACACGTGCTTTTGCGGAAGCACTGTTGAGATAATGGATATAGATTACATTAACCTCAGCAACCCTCTCACTCTGCGTGTCTCTTGGCTTCCCTTCTTGCTGCTTCTGTCTCATCACGGCTTCCTCCATTTATTTCAGTTTCCATATCCTTAATTCCCACTTGCGTTTGTCCCTGAAGTCCCTCCCCTCCCCTCTGCAGCCGTTCCGTGTCGGCGAGTATACATGTATCTTCTTGGTTCTTTCGGTAAAGTCACGTAGAATGAGAATAAAACAATAAAACAAAGCAAGACAATACAATTCTCACGACGTTTCGGCCACAACACAAGTAGCCTTCTTCAGGTAAAGGAACAGAACTGTCGGGACGACAGCGCTTCAATGAACGCTGCTAAAATTCGCAGCGTCTTTTAAGCTAGCTTAAGCTAGCTGCGAATCTGAGCAGCGTTCATTGAAGCGCTGTCGTCCCGACAGTTCTGTTCCTTCACCTGAAGAAGGCTACTTGTGTTGTGGCCGAAACGTCGTGAGAATTTTATTGTCTTGTTTTGTTTTATTGTTTTATTCTCATTCTACGTGACTTTACCGAAAGAACCAAGAAGATGAATCCTTGCAGTCACGAAAGCTTTAAATCGAAATTTGAGTATACATGTAGTTTACACGTCGCGTACATGTGTCGAGGAATAATTGATGATGTGATGTCACCCTGGGGGAGATAATGGATGAGGTCATGTTTCCCTGTGATATATATATATAAGCAGGGGCCCGTGACGTGAGCGGGGTCGTCGTCAGGGGCCGGGAACGAGAGAGGTAGAGAGTGAGGACCCAGGGTAAGGGGGGAATTAGCACCAGGCTAGGGTGGCTACTTCACCCGGCCGACCAAGTTGGCTGATCCCTCGGTCGGTGCTGAGGGAAGAGCCCGAATAGCCTGGGTGGGCGCTAGTGACCTCCCAGCACCCTTCCCCCCTGGGGATAATCATACTGGCTATCCACTGTTGGGCGTAAGCCCTATTTCAGTTCCTAGGCGTAAGCCCCTAATAAACCTGGCATCCGCCCTTATTGAAGAACTGCGTCAGCGTCGTCTCTTACACCACAACACATGTACAAAAACATGCAAAACCTTTCCGTCAATTCACTGCCATATGAGGGCCTCCCCAAGGTCGTGCATGCAGGTCGTAGCCGGGGCGGGGGGGATCATACTACACCACGTCAGTGCATGTCGGTGAATGCATAGACTGTGCAGCATAAAGATACAGTACAACGATCAGATAGATATTTTGTTGCATTGCCCTCTGCTGTCATCACGCAAACTCTGGTGATCCTCGCAGCGGCTTTTGGCGAGCCATCGAACAAAGACGGTCACGGTCACTGCGTCGCGCGCTTTGAGATGCCCTTCCGCGGACATCTGGAATGCTCTTCCTTCCGATAGTCGGAAGGCACCGGAGCTATGCACTGTTAAACATAGATTGAAAACTAATTTCTTGATAACTAGTTTTGCGTAGTTTGTTGTCCTTCCTCTGCACCTCCAAGTAGCACGGTTGGCTACGTACGCTGCGAAATAAGATCAACATACATACAACAAGGCCCCCACAGCAGCCTACAACACCTGCAGATGGTCATCCTCCTATAATAGTGTCCTCCATGACGGTCTCCACAACATCAACATTCCCCACCACCTGCAATCCCTGCCCCTACTTGACCTGGAGTAACCCCGACACGTGACGATGACGTGATTGGTGGCTGGAGATGAGGTGACAGGGTCCGACGCGTGACGATGACGTGATTGGTGACTGTAGATGACGTGACAGGGTCCGTCACGTGACGATCACGTGATTGGTGGCTGGAGATGAGGTTACAGGGTCTGTCACGTGACGCTCACGTGATTGGTGGCTGGAGATGAGGTTACAGGGTCCGACACGTGACTATGACGTGATTGGTGGCTGGAGATGAGGTCACAGGGTCCGTCACGTGACGATCACGTGATTGGTGGCTGGAGATGAGGTGACAGGGTCCAAGATGTGACGATGTGTGATTGGTGGCTGGAGATGAGGTGACAGGGTCCGACACGTGACGATGACGTGATTGGTGGCTGTAGATGAGGTGACAGGGTCCGACACGTGACGATGACGTGATTAGTGGCTGGAGATGAGGTCACAGGGTCCGTCACGTGACGCTCACGTGATTGGTGGCTGGAGATGAGGTGACAGGGTCCGACACGTGACTATGACGTGATTGGTGGCTGGAGATGAGGTGACAGGGTCCGTCACGTGACGAACACGTGATTGGTGGCTGGAGATGAGGTGACAGGGTCCAAGATGTGACGATGTGTGATTGGTGGCTGGAGATGAGGTGACAGGGTCCGACACGTGACGATGACGTGATTGGTGGCTGGAGATGAGGTGACAGGGATGAGGGGATGGGGAGGGAATGCGAGAGGGGACCGTGGGAATAAGAGAGGACATTGGAGGCGTGACGGACGTGTGATACATGGACTGGGACGCTTACATTTTGGTGGGGAGAGAGTGTCTGCTACAATGTCATCTCCACGGTGCTCATCCTAGGTTGTGGTCCCTCCCCTGGTTGTCTGCCATTCCACCTCTCTACCGGGTGGCCTAAAAGTCAGGACACAGAGGGTTATATTTATTGTAACACTGGCATTAAGACATTACAATTGGTTATTCTTAAAGTTAATATTGTGTGTCTATTGTAAATGACTGATATCTAATTTTTCTTATTCCTTTTCAAATGACGTTTCAAAATGAAAAAAAGGAATATTGACTGCATTGAGACGAAACGCAATTGATGAGCGTTCAAAGATTAAACCCGTAATCGTGAAAAAAACCTCACAAATTTATTTCAAAACACATTTCGTGCATGACGTCATTCATGGACGGCCCCTAATGTCTCCAAATCCGTGTGTGTGTGTTTGTTTTCACAGGACGGAGATAACAAATTCGCGAAGTGCACAAACGACACGAGCTGCCTTCCCAGGCACAACGATCACCTCTATAGCGGTGCGAGAGGCCGTGTGTTGCAGGATATGAATGCGTGTGTGTGTGTGTGGGAGGGGGTGGGGAGCGGTGGTGCAGTGGTTTAGGAGGTGCGCAATGAGAGTAACAAGCCGATAATCCTCGGTCTCAGAACCTCTCCCCTACCCCCCACCCCCCATGACACTGCTCACAGCACACCTCAAAGTTGGCGGTCTAACACCGGCACGGAGGTGGGAGTTGTCTTGCTGTTTGTTTTTTCGGTAAAGTCACGTAGAAATAAGAAATAATAAAAAAATGACATAATATTATGTAAGAAAAAAATACATAATATTATGTATTTTTTTAATTTACGTAATATTACGTATTTTTTTAATTATTATTTATTATTTCTACGTGACTTTACCGAAAAAAACCAAAGAGTAATTCCTGCAGTCACGAAAGCCCCAAATCAAGTTGTCTTGCTGTGTTGATGTGTTCGCTATAGCCGTGGGGCAGGCGCTGTGATGGTCAGCGCGCAGCACTGCGAACCCGGCGACCCGAGTTCGATTTCTGCTGGCGGCCAATAACAGCGGGGGGCATACTTGAAACTGTCCTGTGCCTCCCCTAGGTCGACTCAACCTTAAATGAGTGCCTAGCGCGCTGTGCAAACATCACCGCCATGGGGAGACAAAGGCGGCCGTGCGTGGTTCTGGCCACACCAACCCCCTCGTTGCATCGCGCCAGCAGCTTCGCTGAACAGCACTTGAACCCAACAGCCTATGTTGGCGCAACGTTGGATCTTTGTCTTCGTGTGTGCCGAGTTGGGAGTGGTGGTGACGGAGTAGTGGTGCAGTAGTCCAGCGCACGGCGCTACCAAACCGTACGCCCGAAGTTTGATTCATTCTCTGAACAAACATTGGGCCCATACTCTTTGGTTCTATTGGGTAAAGTCACGTAGGTGAAAATAAAATAACAAAAAATCACGACGTTTCGGTCACAACACAAGCGGCCTTCATCAGGTGAAGGGACGAGACTGTCTGGAGGACAGCGCTGGAGTGGAAGAAGCCACGCTTAGATCACGACCTTTAAGCTGTGTGAGAAGAAAAAGACCACGCGCCTTGACAAAGGAATTAGCATATAATTTAGCACTGAAATGGCTCATTGAAATAGCTAAGTTAAAGTATACACATCCGCAGAGGTACCCCTTGACAAAGGAATTAGCGCTGGAGTGGAAGAAGCCACGCTTAGATCACGACCTTTAAGCTGTGTGAGAAGAAAAAGGCCAAGTGCCTTGACAAAGGAATTAGCATATAATTTAGCATTGAAACGGCTCATTGAAATAGCTAAGTTAAAGTATACACATCCGCAGAGGTACCCCTTGACAAAGGAATAAGCGCTGGAGTGGAAGAAGCCACGCTTAGATCACTTTGAGCGATTTAGCCTTCAATGGGTAGTGCGCCTGCTGCGGTGTGTGAACATCACAACTAGGGAGACAAAGACGGCCGCGCTTGCCGCTTTTCACACCATACTCTCGTTTCGCCGTGCCAACTGTCATAGGTGCTCGCTGAATCGTCTAATCTTTGTCTTGGCGCGTGCGTGTGTGTGTGTGTGTGTCAACAGTACTATGTTAAGGAGATCATATCCCAGTAAGGGTCTGAAACCACTAATCCATACCACATCATCATGCCATCATCATCACCATATCGTCACATCACGTCATCACATTCATCTTCAGGGCATAACACGTCACAATCACCACATCACGTCGCCATCACACCGTTCGCATCATCGCACCTCCGACGAGCACGGTCGGCGACGTACGGTGCGAAAGAAGTTCAACATCGGTACATACAATGGTCCCTTGCCCAGTGTGCATTCTACTTACAACTTCATCGCAACGTATGCGAAGCCATGCACAAAGCACGTGTGTGCAATGCGTGTGGCCCACGTGTACGCGTGTTGGAACAGGTGCGTGCTGTTTGCAATATTGCGGTAGACTTGGTTGGAATTTCGATATTCAGCTGACATTCACAACCGCATCATCATCATCGCTACACTTCTAAAACCAATGGACAATTGTGAATTTGTGCACAACATTCACAGCAAGAGTGAGGTTCGTGCGAGCGTTCACAACTGGTCGGGCTTCATGTAACAGTCGTAGGCTGTGCGGTTGCGAATATTTTAACTTCATATGAAACTTCCAACCGAATCTATTGCGGTGTTAAACCAAACTTCTACGAAGACCAGCACGGCACACGAGGGACTGGGTAGCCAGCACCACGCCCGGCTGCCTTTGTCTCCCCAGTGGCGATGTTTACACACCGCACCAGGTACTCATTTGAGGCGCAGTCGACTTAGGGGAGGCCCAGGATTTTTAAAGATATTTAAGTGTCACTGGTGTTGGCCATGAGCGGGAATCGAATTCGGGTAGCCGGGTCCATAGCTTACTTAGCCTGCTAATCGCTGCACCACTGCTTATTACAAATTCACAAGCTCACGATGCATATCCACGAGACATTTTTTTGTGAATGGCCCTCCTCGGCGACTCAAGACATTGCCAGGATTAAGAAGTGGCACATTCTCTAAAATATTTAGTACTCTTTTTTGTCTCGTTTTTTCTTAAACGTCTCGTTTGTATCCTTTTTAATTTTATTTCTTACACACGTTTTGTATTCTTGGTTCTTTCGGTAAAGTCACGTAGAAGGGAAATAATAAAATAATAAAAATAAAACAATTAAATTCTCACGACGTTTCGAGTGAAACGCAAAGCAATTCATCATCAGGTGTGAAAACCACAGCAATAATTTTTTTTAATGGCGTTTTTTTCTCTTAACGTCATCGCCATCATCACACCTGATGATGATTGCTTGTGTTGCAATCGAAACGCCGTGAGAATGTAATTTTTTTGTTTGTATTATTTTATTATTTCCCTTCCACGTGACTTTACCGAAAGAACCAAGAATATGAATCCCTGCGCTCACGAAAGCTTTAAATCGAAACGTTTTGTTCTCTTATTTAATCCTAAACGGAAAAAAAATTATTTGCTTATCATTCGCGCACGCTTTGATGCACATCTCATTAGCATAAGAATACATTTCTATCAATGGACCTACGCGTGGTTGTACTGGCTCCGGTGCCAAGCTAAGGATCCCTGCAGCCCTGTTCTCGTGGTGTTATCACGTCAGTTATAGCGATCAATATTATCCATCAGAGGTCTTTTTTTGGGGGGGTGGGGGGGGGGAGTTAAATCGCATAAATATAAATGTGTCGTTAAACCTGCTACCACCCGACACAGCCAATGAGTAAGGTTTGTTACGTAAACAAAACATGCCGCTTCGTTACGAGTTCAGCACACGCACGCACGCACGGTGTGTTGGAGAGTAAAACCCCACAACTTTAACAATTGAAGTACAACGTTTCACCGGTAATTACAACAGGCTTCATGAGGCTACACGCCAGAGTTGTGGATGAATCCTCCTATGTCGGTTTTTAAATATTGACCTGCCCACTATCTTCTCTTCTTCACCCCTTCGCCCGTCTTACAACTTTGCATCCTCTTTTTCCCTCCTCACTGTCTGAACCTCATTGCCTTCATATTCTTGGTTCTTTCGGTAAAGTCACGTTAGAAGGGAAACAATAAAATAGAATATATATTTTATTGTTTAATAACAATCTACGTTAGAAGGGAAACAATAAAATAAAATATATATTTTATTGTTTCCCTTCTACGTGACTTTACCGAAATAACCAAAACTATGAATCGCTGCAGTCACGAAAGCTTTAAATCTCATTTCCTTTTTTTAAAATAATTTAAAAAAACCCTCGCTTTTCACCTCCTCGTTCCTTCTCCTGCACCTCCTTTGGGCGCGATGCTGACGAAATGTTTACTACCTCACGTGGTATAACAGGAGGAGGTTCCTGGGTTCGATCCCGACCCTGACGTCTGTATATTTGGAGTTTGCACGTTGTCCGACATGGTCGTGTGGATTTTTCTCATTTAGAAACACGCATGTCGAGTATTAGGCTGCGATACACAAATCCCAGGCGACAAGCCACTTTTGTTGAGCTCTCACTTGTGGTCAGCTCGCTTCCGGAAAAGAGCTATACAGCTCAGTGGGCCTTACCTGGTTAAACAAAAAAGAAAGTTGTCCTCTCTGTGTTCTATCAAGTCTGGATGCCCTAATCGCCACCTCCTCTTCACCTCTTAACTTTGGGTCCACCGCAGGAGAGAAGACTGGGCGCTGTGTGCCATTTGACAAGAACGTGTCGACATGCGAAGTGAATGCCTGGTGCCCGGTGGAGGTGGAGGGAAAGAACACGGGGTGACATTGAGAGCTTCACTGTCGCACGCAGCTTGCACGCACGCGCAAACCAAAGACGAGCCTTTAGGAGACTGTTGGGGCAGGTGCTGTTAGTGAGTACATCATATGAAGGCCGGCAAAGGTGTGTGACCAACACCTCGCCCGACCGCCTTTGTCTCCCCAATGCTAATGTTTACACACCGAACCAGGTAATATATATATTTTTTAAGGCTGAGTCAACCTTTGGCGGACGCCCAAGACTGGTTCAAATATACGCTTACTGTTATCGGTCGTCAGTGGGAATCGAACTCGGGTTCGTCGGGTTCGTCGCACAGTGCACTACTGCTCCCCACACACCCATACGTATATATACACACAATAATAATAGCAAATCCATTTTATCCATGAAAGCCAATACCTGCTATTTGTCATGGCGCTTTTGCCAGGCCAGGTGCATTTTGAGGCCATGTGAAGGGTCAAAGGCCCGCTGATAGGTCTCGGGACAGGCCCAGGTGCCATGGGTCGGCTGACTGAGATGATTGGTAGATGCACCAGCTGTACCCCCTATTCTGACAACTTGCTGTTTTTTAGTCGCTCGGCGCTCCGCTCGTTGTTGTGAGCGTCGCTCCTCCGCCCTCCGTTGTTGTTGGAGGGCGACTGCCTCCAACTGCCCAGTAGCGTCCTTCACGAGCCTCCTCCACAGAGGCCGATCTTGATACCACTGGTACCAGTCATTGGCAAGTCCACTCAGCTCCACGTCCTCTTCTACCACATCACTCCATCTCCTCTCCAGCCCGTGCCACGCCCGTTTAGCCCCCTCTATCTGGCAGACTAAATGACCCACCCAATGTAGTCTTGCCTGCCGGAGGACCTCACGGATGAAACTTTGTCCAGACACATGCATACGCGTTATTTCACTGATGCATTGTGTGGCCATTCTTGGATTCTTTACAGGAAGCGTCTGCTGCGTTCGGCAGAAAACTTCACCATTCTCATCAAGAACAACATCCGCTTCCCCAAGTTCAACGTCTCAAAGTGAGCAAACGAGCGATCAGGCAGGGAGGGAAGACCCCTCACACACACACACTGAAAATGTGTTGTTGTCAAAGTTGATTTTTTTCAACGTCAATTTTGTCGTGGTTTTTGTGGTTCACTGAGTGGATTCTTGAGCAGATGTGTGGGTGTGTGGGTGCTTATAAAAGCTATGGCTGATCATGAAGTTGATTTGGTGTGTGGTTACGTGGTTGGTTGAGTGTGCAATTGGTGGTGCTTGTGGTTGCATGTTTGACTGTGCAGTTGGCTGTGTGTCTGTGTGGTCGCTTGGTTGAGTGTGTCTGTGATTGGTGACTGTGTGGTTGATTGTGTGGATGTGCTTACAGGGGGAACCTGCCGGAGAACATGGACAAGAATTTCCTAAAGTCGTGCCACCATCACCCAAAGCACAACAACCTGTGCCCCATCTTTTCCCTGCGCGACATCCTAAGGAGTGCTGGGCAAGACTTCAAAAGCATCGGGATCAATGTGAGGAAGCCCACCTTATCACGAGGGCAGGTGTCAGAGACACCGCCAGAAGTAAACACAATACCAGTGGCAGCCGCACCACCAGAACCAAACACCACCACAAATTTCAAACACCCCACCAGTTTCAAACACACCACCAATTTCAAACACACCACCAATTTCAAACACCCCACCAATTTCAAACACACCACCAATTTCAAACACCCCACCAATTTCAAACACCCCACCAATTTCAAACACACCACCAATTTCAAACACCCCACCAATTTCAAACACCCAACCAATTTCAAACACCCCACCAATTTCAAACACACCACCAATTTCAAACACCCCACCAATTTCAAACACCCCACCAATTTCAAACACACCCCCAATTTCAAACACCCCACCAATTTCAAACACACCAGCAATTTCAAACACCCCACCAATTTCAAACACCCCACCAATTTCAAACACACCACAAATTTCAAACACACCACCAATTTCAAACACCCCACCAATTTCAAACACACCACCAATTTCAAACACACCACCAATGGCAGCCAGAGCACCAGGGCTGAACACAACATGCGAGAAAGTTGCCGTTGCTGAGTTGGGAAAAGTGACGAAGGCATGGGTGAGGGGTCTCGGCAGGCAGCAAAAGGCCATGTCGGGAAGATGTTGCGGGTATGTATAATGAACTTCCTTCGCGCCGTACGTAGCCAACTAATTGGAGGTGCTGGGGGGGGGGGGGGGCGGGAGACAACGAAGAGGTTCCTGCAGCGTTGAGGTTTACTTTGCGAGAGGACGAGAGTCCAGTATCAATGGTAACTCCGCTTTGTGGCATGGACCTTCATCGGTGTGATTGTCAAGAGTTTAAGAGGTGTGCTTTGAGGGTAACAGCTGATTATCATCAGGCCTCAGGCTCCCCCCCCCCATGGCACTGCTCACCTCAGTGTTGCAGTCTGACACCGGCATGGAGGTGGGAGTTGTACTGCTGTAATAATAGGGTTTCCCTCTTTTTTTCTGGCAACAAAACTGAAACCTTTTTACGAGGAATCATGTCTGCATTAGCCACAATACCTGCAGTCAAAATGCAAACAAATAACACACTCTGATAATATTTGCATTGTCCTTGAAACTGATTGGTCCACACCAGAGACGGCTTTCTTTTGAGCCTCGACCCAATTGGTGCTCGACCAGTGGACGCCAAAAGGCGTAACAGCTCAAAGACAAAAAAAGGGGGGAAACCCTATTATTATATTTTGGTACTGGCAAAGGAGGTCCAATGATTGTACTGCTGTGTTGATGCGTACGGCATACACGTGGGTTGTGTGCTGTGGTGTGGGTGAGGGGGTCGTGCAGTGGTTATTAGCGCACTGCAGTACAAACCCGGAAACCCGAGTTCGATTCCCGCTCACGGCCAGCACCATTGACGATGATCTGAACCGGGTCCTGGGCCTCCACTAGGTCGACTCAGCCTCAGATGAGTACCTGGTGTGATGTGTAAACATCGTCACTGGAAGACAAAGTGGCCGTCCATAAATGACGTCACGCACCTGGGGGGGGGGGGGGGGGTCAGACATTTGTGACGATGTGTGTGGGGGGGGGGGTGAGAAATGTGACGTCACATCAAAATGCGCAACTTAAAATAAATATAGACAACACGTTCTGCTTAACTAAATAGACTTTTTAATAAATGTTTTCTCCTACAACATCAGAGTGCAGTGCCACATTAAATACGCACTACAATGACAATAGTTTAAAGCGATTTGAAGCATGTTTTACAGTATATATATATTTTTTCTGGGGGGGGGGGGCAGAGCTTTGTGACGTCATATTTGATGTGACGCCGTTTGACTGGGGGGGGGGGTCAAAAATCGCGTGACGTCATTTATGGACGGCACCGAAGGTGGCCGTGCATGGTGCTGGCCACCCACCTCCTCGTGTGCCGTGCCGGTGCTCTCCAACAACACTTGCCCCAACGTTCTGTTTCGACTACACGGGGGGATCTTTGTGCCCCGTTGTGCAGGGTGGAGTGCTGGGCGTCCTCATCGATTGGAGGTGCGACCTCGACTTCAACACCTCGCTCTGCGAGCCGCTCTACTCGTTCCGACGCCTCGACACGGTGTCCAAGGAGAACCCCGTGGGCTCAGGGTACAACTTCCGGTGAGGTCAAACCCCCGACAACCAACATCAACACCAACATCAGTACCAACATCAGCATCAACACCAACATCAGCACCAACATCAACACCAAAATCAACACCAACATCAACATCAACACCAACATCAACATCAACACCAACATCAACACCAACATCAGCACCAACATCAACACCAACATCAGCACCAATATCCATACCAACATCAACACCAACATCAGTACCAACATCAACACCAACATCAACACCAACATCAGTACCAACATCAACACCAACATCAGTACCAACATCAACACCAACATCAACACCAACATCAGTACCAACATCAGTACCAACATCAACACGAACATCAACACCAACATCAGTACCAACATCAACACCAACATCAGTACCAACATCAACACCAATATCAACACCAACATCAGTACCAACATCAACACCAACATCAACACCAAGATCAGTACCAACATCAACATCAACACCAACATCAACACCAACACCAACATCAACACCAACATCAGTACCAACATCAACACCAACATCAGTACCAACATCAACACCAACATCAGTACCAACATCAACATCAGTACCAACATCAACATCAGTACCAACATCAGTACAACACCAACATCAACACCAACACCAACATCAACACCAACATCATCAACACCAACATCAGTACCAACATCAACACCAACATCAGTACCAACATCAACACCAACATCAACACCAACATCAACACCAACATCAACACCAATACCAACACCAACATCATCAACACAGTGGCGGTTTGTCAACTTGCAACGTGAACGACAAAGCCAACGCGGGGATGCCAACGGGAACGCCGCTGACACCAACACCAACAGCAGTACCAACATCATCAACACCGTGGCGTCACACCAACACCCACGTCAGTACCAACATCATCAACACCGTGGCGTCACACCAGCACCAGTACCAACATCATCAACACCGTGGCGTCACACCAACACCCACGTCAGTACCAACATCATCAACACCGTGGCGTCACACCAACACCAACATCAGTACCAACATCATCAACACCGTGGCGTCACACCAACACCAGCATCAGTACCAACAATCATCAACACCGTGGCGTCACACCAACACCAACATCAGTACCAACATCACCAACACCGTGGCGTCACACCAACACCAACATCAGTACCAACATCACCAACACCGTGGCGTCACACCAACATCAGTACCAACATCACCAACACCGTGGCGTCACACCAACACCAACATCAGTACCAACATCACCAACACCGTGGCGTCACACCAACACCAACATCAGTACCAACAATCATCAACACCGTGGCGTCACACCAACACCAACATCATCAACACCGTGGCGTCACACCAACACCAGCATCAGTACCAACATCATCAACACCGTGGCGTCACACCAACACCAGCATCAGTACCAACATCATCAACACCGTGGCGTCACACCAACACCAACACCAGTACCAACAACATCAACACCGTGGCGTCACACCAACACCAACACCAGTACCAACATCATCAACACCGTGGCGTCACACCAACACCAGCATCAGTACCAACATCATCAACACCGTGGCGTCACACCAACACCCACGTCAGTACCAACATCATCAACACCGTGGCGTCACACCAACACCAGCATCAGTACCAACATCATCAACACCGCGGCGTCACACCAACACCCACGTCAGTACCAACATCATCAACACCGTGGCGTCACACCAACACCAACATCATCAACACCGTGGCGTCACACCAACACCAACATCAGCCAAACACCTGCGGGGACACGGAATCCTCGCGGTTCGCGGACACCCGCGCATGCAACGGCGAAAGGGCGGCACAAACAAAACAAGCCCCCCATCCGCCCTTCAAGTGGCGTGGCGGGTGAGGTCGCGGCGGCTGGTGGGGTCACGGTGGCGAGTGAGGTCACGGCGACGGGGGAGGTCACGGTAGCGGGTGAGGTCACGGCGGCGGGCGAGGTCACGGCGGCGGGGGAGGTCACGGCGGTGGGTGAGGTCACGGCAACGGGCGAGGTCACGGCGGCTGGTGAGGCCACGGCGGCGGGTGAGGTCACGGCGGCTGGTGAGGTCATGGTGGCTGATGAGGTCATGGTGGCTGGTGAGGTCACGGCGGCGGTCGAGGTCGCGGCGGCCGGTGAGGTCGAAGGCTCGCGTGGCAAGGGGTTGGCGGGACGGACGCCGGGTGCCGCCACGTGCTATTTTTGACTGACCTGAGATGACTTGGGGCAGATGCAAACACCCCGTGCTCGCCCGCTTTCGTTTTAGCCGCCGGGCACTCTGCTCGTCGTCGTCGTTGTTGTGAGCGTCGCTCCTCGTAACGGGCACACGCAAAAACAAAGACCCCCCGTATAGCCTCAACGGACTTTTGCGGCAAGTGCTGTTAGCGAGTCGCACCGATGAAGGCCGGCACGGCACACGAGGGGGTGGATGGCCAGCATCAGGCCCAACCGCCTTTGTCTCCCCATAACAGGCACAAACAAAGACAAAGATCTCCTCTATAGCCTTAACAGACTGTAGGGGCAAGTGCTGTTAGCGAGCACCTATGAAGTCCGACACGGCACACGAGGATGTGGGTAGCCAGCACCACGCCCGGCCGCCTTTGTATTCCCGGTGGCGACGTTTACACACCGCGCCAGGTGCTCAATTGAGGCTGAGTCGACCTAGGGGAGGCCCAGGACTGGTTCCCATAATCGTCACCGGTGTTGGCCGTGAGCCGGAATCAAACTCTGGTCGCCGGGTTCGTAGCGCAGCGTGCTCACCGCTACACCCCACACCAACGTAGTGCTGGCCACCCACCCCCTCGTGTGCCGTGCCGGGCCTACTCGCTAACAGCACTTGCCCCTACAGTCTGTTGAGGCTATACGGGGGATCTTTGTCTTGTAAATGCTCGTGCCGCATATGCACGTGCGTCTGTGTGTTTGATGTCAGCGGCAGTGTAGCGGTCAGCGCGCTGCGCTATACGAACCCGACGACACGAGTTCGATTCCCGCTTACGGCCACCACCAGTAACGATTGTTGGAACAAGTGCTGTGCCTCCCCTAGGTCGACTCAGCCGCAATTGAGTACCTGGTGCGGTGTGTAAATGTCGCCAGCAGAGAGACAACGGCGGCCGGGCGTGGTGCCTCCACCCACCCCCACTTGTGCCGTGCCGGCCTTCATTGGTGCTCGCTAACAGCACTTTCCCCAACAGTCGTAACAGGCACAAACAAAGAGAAAGTTCCCCCGTATAGTCTGTTAATAATACGCACAAACACGCACACAGTTTCAGTTTCATTTATTTGGTAGAGCCCTGTGAGCCATTTGGCTCTTGAATCGGGTGCAACCGCACCAAACAAAAAACAAAAACGTGAACAAGAAAAACATCTTAAAGTGACTACGCGCAAACAGAAAAATCCAGGATAAAAACTGCAAAAATCTTCCAGAAAAAGCACCGTACACCAACGCTGTGTGCAAAAAGCCCATTGGGATGCAACCACGCTTGGGCTGCCCTCTCTCGTTCCGCGCCAGGTTCGCTAAGCACTACGTCTTCCCCAACGGCACGGAGCACCGCACGCTCATCAAGGCGTACGGAGTGCGTATCGACATCCTCGTGTCTGGCCAGGTAAGGCCACTTCGTCGCAACACCCTGACCTCATCACAACTCACACTGCCTGGGGTCAAACCCTGACCTCATCAGAGCTCACACTGCCTGGGTTCAAACCCTGACCTCATCACAACTCACACTGCCTGGGTTCAAACCCTGACCTCATCACAACTCACACTGCCTGGGTTCAAACTCTGACCTCATCGGAGCTCACACTGTCTGGGTTCAAACCCTGACCTCATCACAACTCATACTGCCTGGGTTCAAACCCTGACCTCATCACAACTCACACTGCCTGGGTTAAAACCCTGACCTCATCGGAGCTCACACTGCCTGGGTTCAAACCCTAACCTCATCGGAGCTCATACTGCCTGGGTTCAAACCCTGATCTCATCAGAGCTCACACTGCCTGGGTTCAAACCCTGACCTCATCATCACTTGCACTGGGGTTCAAACCCTAACCTCACCGACAAAACAATTATTATGCTTTATTACACTTGTTTACCCAGGAAAGCTTAATTTAGTCTAATGACTCCATTTCAGCAAGGTCCTGCTAAGTTTTCACAGTAGGGGGCAATAATTACTTTGTATTGATTCAAAGATTGATTGTTTTTGTTTGCGTGGGTAAGAAACATTAAGCCTTTTAATGATATTGTCGGAACTCTAAGCCAGAAACTACATGGACCTGGATTTGAGTCATGGGTCGAAGTGTGTCTCCCTCTTTTAAGAGAACGCATAATAGCACGTCACAGCTCTTAGCCAGCGCCTTAAAGGATCAGAGTTTGAGCCCTGGATTTTCAGAAGGTTAATAAATGCCATGTCAGAGCAATAAGCAAGCACCCGTAAGGTCTAGATGTCGATTCTAAGGGCAGGGTTATCTCTCGGGAAGATCACAATCGCCATTTATTTGAGCACTATAACCACTGTCCAAGCACTGGGGCTGGAGGACTCTCTGAGGAGGTTCATAATGTCAACGTCACAGCATGAAACTGCATTTCTGAGGTCCCGAACTCGGTCCAACGGATGGGGTGTCTCTCTTGTTAGGGAGTCCACAATGGCCATGAATACAGGTCCTGGTTTAAAGCCCTCTCTATCTTGGTGCCTCTCATCGGCTCATAATTACCAATGTCACAGCACCTCTTAGGTCGTGGATTGTATTCCGGGGTTTTAGTCTCCCGTGATTATCGCACGGTCCTCGTGTTGCACGGTCAGTCTGCTCACCTGTGATTGCATAAACGTTCAACTGTTGCACGCAATGTGCTGCGGCTGCAGTGGTTCACCGTGCTGCATTGTGAAGCCGGCGACACTCAGTTCTCTCCCCGACCACGGCAACTTATATCTAAAGGGCTGCCCTCCACCCCCACACCCCAGCCTCAACCTGCACTGAGCAGCGTGGTGAAGGAAGACGTCTTGATCCAGCAGTCCATTGACAAAGGCTAAACAAATATTATTGTATTATATGATTATGATTATAAAATGTTACAGGTTGTTGAGGTAGTAATTGGTGGTGGTAAGGATAGCGAGTTCTGCATGCATGTATGTTGAACTTCTTTCGCACGGTACATAGCCAACCGTGATAATCCGTAGGTGAGGTGGGGGGGGGACAACAAACTAAACACAGAAAGCAGTTCTAAGGAAATTAGTCTTTCAATCTAGATGTAAAAGTGCATCGCTTCAGTGGCTTCCTAACATCAGAATGCAAAAGAGCATTCCAGACGGCCGCAGAAGCCCATCTGAAAGCCCCCGTGTTGCGGTGACCCTCTTTTGTTTCAATGGCTGGCCAAAAGCCACAGCGGGGAATGGCCGGAGTTTGCGTGCCGATGGCTTATGCTCCTGGACGAGATCAGCAAGCTATTGTGGATCATTTGTGGCAAGCACTTTGCGTGCCATGAGAGCGACCTTGTAATGTGTTCGTTAGGCAACCGGAAGCAGGGGCAGAGCCACAGGGCGGTGGCTGGGGATAACCGGATATCCGGCTGCTGAAAAATGCTGCTGGCTGCCACCTTGTGTGCCGCCCTGCAGGCTGCCACCTTGTGCTGCCCTGCAGGCTGCCACCTCGTGCTGCCCTGTAGGCTGCCACCTTGTGTGCTGCCCTGCAGGCTGGCACCTTGTGCTGCCCTGCAGGCTGCCACCTCGTGCTGCCCTGCAGGCTGCCACCTTGTGTGCTGCCCTGCAGGCTGCCACCTTGTGCGCTGCCCTGCAGGCTGCCACCTTGTGCTGCCCTGCAGGCTGCCACCTTGTGTGCTGCCCTGCAGGCTGCTTAAGCGGCAGCCTTTCGAACTTATCGAACTTATTAGCCACATCAGCGGCTCCGACCTATTAATAAACTCCGCGTTCAAATCCAATAAAAATTTGTTGTATAAATTTGTGGCTCCCATTGGAAAACATAAACACACTGAGATATCTCAGAATATTGAAGTGAGCCCCCCCCAAAGTCAAAATCATGGCTCCGCCCCTGACCGGGAGCCAATGCAGCTCAGCGCGCACTGGGCGGACACGGTCGGATCTTGCAGTGCCATTCACGACACGTGCCAACTATGTTTTGTACACGTTGCAGCTTGATGGTTTATGCACCGTGCGTGTGTGCATGTGTGCAGGCCGGGAGGTTTGACCTCATCCCAACCATCATCAACCTCGTGGCAGCTCTCACTTCAGTGGGAGTAGTAAGCAGGGCCGCCCACAATGCACTATGATGCACTGCAACGACACGCAACGCATTACAATGCAGTTGCAGAGTATTGTGCCAACATAGAATTCGCTTTAATACATTGCGACGCATTACATTGCCTCTTAACGCACTCCACTACGTTTACAGGGAATGTCAAAATAAGGAAATCCAATGCGCTGGTATGTAAAGCAGGTCACGATGATACAATGCGATGAATCACAATACTGAACTACACTGCACAATAACACAATACTCATATACAATACAATATTCTGTTATTAGTATTTACGCAGCCTCACCCAAAAATCTATTTTGAATCAATAGAACATGCTCGACTACGTTATACTACGGTAATCAATCCATTTATTCTCATAAATCACATCGGATGATTCAAATTTCTGATAACAAATGTTCAAACTGACTCCCATTAATATTTATGTATGCATTCTCTTTTGAAATAAATGTAGGATTTTTTTTTCAAGATTACAGGTGTAAACTTTTAATGTTCATAAATTATGTTTCGTCTCAATCCATTCAGGGTTCTTGGTCGAGTTTTGTAAACGACAGATTTGAGGTGACCCCACAGGAAAAAGAAGGAAAATATAATTTAATAATGATAATAAATGAAATATTAATCTTGATTTGAAGCTTTCGTTACTGCAGGAGTCCATACTCTGTGGTTCTTTCGGTAAAGTTACGTGGTAGGTAGAAATAAAATAAAATAACAAAAATAAATCACCACGTTTCGATCGCAACACAGGCAACCGCCATCAGGCGGAACCGAATAAACAATTAAATGTTTTCATGCTAGGGTTAGAATAAATGAAATGACCCTAAGTGTCCCGCGTTCCGGGCCACCCTGTACACGTGTGTGGAGCGGTAGTGTATTTCCCATTACCACTGTCGACTGCGTACGGTCAAAAAGATGTTCTATATATATACACACGTAGTATTGGTTCTTTTGGTAAAGTCACGTAGGTATGAAATAAAATAAATGTAATCACGACGTTTCTTGCTGTGGTTGTCCCACCTGATGACGGACGCTTGTGTGCTGCGCCCGAAACGTCGCGATTTTATTTATCTCATTTTATACCTACGCGACCTTACCGAAAGAACCAAAGAGTGATACGCAGTACTGCACTTAGCGCGCTTTGCCTCGAACTCGGCGACGCGAGATTAATTCTCGGTCACGGCCAACGCCAGTGACGATTATTTGAACCGGTCCTGGGCCTCCTTTAAGTCGACTCAGCATCAAATGAGTACCCGGTGCGATGTGCAGTAAACATCGCCACTGGGGAAAACAAAGGTGGTCGGACATGGTGCTGGCCACCCACCCCCTCGCGTACCATGCCACCTCTACAGCCTGTTAAGGCTGTACGGGGATCTTTGTCTTTTTCAGGCATCCATCATCTGTGACTGGGTGCTTCTGAACATCATGCGTCAGCGCTCCGTCTACCGGCAGAGCAAGTTCGAGGAGGTGCGTGTGCAGCCAATCCCTTCCAGCCAGGTCTCTTCCGGTGCTTCTGCATCATTATGACTCACGAGATGAGGACAATTCCATTCAATCGCTTACAGTGAGCATTGCATTACCTCGTGTGTTGGTGGCCATGTGGGATGGCGATATCGTGGAACGACATCTCGAGTCGCATGCCGTGTGTTTGTCACGTGGCAAAATGACGCGTTTAATCCTCAGAGCTAGAATATGCCGAGTTCACCTTTTCCCGATCCGAGACATAGGAGTCTCAGAACGCGCAAGCGTTAATTTTATTTCTAGGGGCATAGAGCCGTTGTTTTCAAAGGCACTGTACTCACCGCTCGGAGAACTGTAGCGACACGACCGCACTCTACGATAGCTGGCGCCACACTGTTGCCGCACGACCTCCCGCATGGCCTTTTACTTACGATTCCATTCGTTATCAGTCTTTCCTCCGGAATCGGAGGAAAGACTGATAACGTACACGTGTCATCAGCATGGGAAAGCGTCAGGGTTCAAATTTGACAAATTCGTAAATTATACACAGCAGTGTGCATCTTCACGTCCTGTTGGCAGCAGACTAATGCCCCAGGTCACTCGTGCGAATGAGACCACAGACACACACAGATAAACGGAGACACACACACATAGACACGAATATACTCACACAGACACGGAGACACGGAGACACACACAGAGACACAGACACAGAGAGAAGCACACACCTACATGGAGACATTCACAGAGACACATGCACACTCAACAAAGATCCCCCATATAGCCTTAACAGACTGTAGGAGCAATTGCTGTTAGCGAGCACCTATGAAGGCCACGAGGGGGTGGGTGGCCAGCACCACGCCCGACCACCTTTGTCTCCCTAGTGGCAATGTTTACACACCGCACCAGGTACTCATTTGAGGCTGAGTCGACCTAGGGGAGGCCCGGGACCGGTTCAGATAATCGTCACTGGTGTTGGCAGTGAGCGGGAATCGAACCCGGGTCGCCAGGTTCATAGCGCAGCACGCTAACTGCTACACTACCGCACACACACAGACACAGAGACACACAGAGACATGGAGACAGACACGGAGATAGACACAGAGACACATGCACACACACAGAGACAGACACAGAGACACACAGTGACATGGAGACATACACAGGCATTTTGCATTATAACAGACAGACACAGACAGACACAGACACACAGAGACAGACACAGAGACACACAGTGACATGGAGACAGACAGACATTCTGCATTATAACAGACAGACACAGACACACAGAGTCAGACACAGAGACACACAGTGACATGGAGACAGACACAGGCATTTTGCATTATAACAGACAGACACAGACACACAGAGACAGACACAGAGACACACAGTGACATGGAGACAGACAGACATTCTGCATTATAACACGGGTGTCCAGTCTCTTGCCACTCGTGGCATATCGGACTTTTCATGTGAATTCATAATTTACCTTGTATGGTGGAACACACCTGTAGTCCTGAGCTTCGGATGCATACGATATTCCATCAGCTGCTAAAAAGTATCCCAACCCGTTCGGCTGCGAGGTCTCTCTCTAGAGGAGTCGGTAGTCCAACAAAACGGGGTTCATCGACCCATCCACGTGGCTCTCGGAGCGTTTTCCCCTCGTGCGTGGTTTTCCTTCTTCGGCTGCTCCAGTTTTCCTCCCGCGTGCAAGAATGTTCGCTCGTAAAGGAAGCAGCTGGTCAAACACCATAATGCAAGAAAGATCCTCTTGAAATGAACGTATTGGCACTCGTACCTGGATTTCAATAAATAATGGACATCTAATAATGATAGTTGCACTCAACTAACTACTGCACAACGTAGACTTTCACCGTCGAACCGAATAGCTCGCTGACGTGCGTTTGTTGTGGTTCTTCAGCGCGAACAATTTGCTGAACGACGCGCGGTACGACGCCGAAGGAAAGAACCTTTCAGGGAGCTGTGTCGTCACGTGTGTCTTGTGTTCAGGTCACCTCCTCCCAGCAGTGCAAGGCCAGCATGGAGTTTTCACCGTCGCCCTCACAGGCGGTGGCGAGGGTGAACGGCATCCCCAGCAGCTACCCCTCCTCTGACGACTCCATCCTGTGATCCCTCTCTCCACGACGCACCTCCAATTACCACCAGCACCTCCTATTAGCACCCGCACCTCCTATTAGCACCCACACCTCCAATTAGCACCCACACCTCCAATTAGCACCCACACCTCCAATTAGCACCCGCACCTTCAATTTTCACCTCCACTTCCGATTAGCACCCAAAATTCCAATTAGCACCCACACCTCTGCTTAAAACCCACACCCTCACTTAACACGGTTGGCTATGTACGGTGCGAAAGAAGTTGAACATACACATGCATACATGTGTACTCGCCCGAAACCCCTGCTTGGCTGAGACATCGGTCACAACACTTTCTCATGATAATTCGCCTTCCATTATCTATTGAGTGTTGAGGCTCAAGCAAGACGCTGACCGTGAAACATGGTCTTCTGGATGCAAAGCTTATGATACTGATCCTGAGACTGAGGTTTTTGGAATTGAGTTCGAATTAAGACAGTGATCCTTAA